>NW_026067894.1:9122132-9149192 GCF_014885135.2 Alexandromys fortis
TTTTTTTTTTTTTTTTTTTTTTTTTTTTTTTGAGACAAGGTCTCTGTAAGTAGTCCAGGCTGGCCTCCAATTCACAACCTTCCTGCCTCAGTCCCCCAAGTACTGAGATGCTATGGAAATACCTCCAGTCCACTTTATTTATTTATTTATTTTTTTAGTACAACTCATGAGCTCCAGGACTGTGACAAGACAAAGGGGCTGCAGTAGGAACATCACATTGTGGGATAATGATTAGGATGTGATTATCTCAGTGGGAAGAGACTAATGGAGCACAAGGTTGATCTGCTCACATCTCTTTTGGTGTCAGCTATCCAAGTCTAGAAATAAGCCTGTTCTCTTCCTAGTACAAGGATGGACTCCTAAGAGAGACTTTCTTGAGATGCTTTTGGGCAAAAGGGGAACCAGGCGTTTCCTGATTTTACTGTATCTCAAGTGCCTTCAGCTCCAAATAATCTGCTAAAACGACGTTCCCAGCACCCGCATTAAGTGGTTCACAACCGCCTGTAGCGCCCTCTTCTGGCCTCCACAGGCATCCACACACATGTGGCATGCCTTCACACAAACACACACGTACAAATAACTTTAAAAATAAAAGAAGTTTTGAAGTAGCTGGGTGTGGTGGTGCACGCCTTTAATTCTAGCACTTGGGAGGCAGAGGCAGGTGGATCTCTGAGTTCAAAATCAACCTGGTCTGCAGAGTGAGTGCCAGGATAGCCAGGGATATACAGAAAACCCAAGTCAAATATGTATATGCGGACAGGCACCAAAGCTACAGAGAAACCCTGTCTCAAAAAAACAAAACAAACAAACAACAAAAAAAAAAAGTATGTGCATCTGAATGCAGATGCCAGGAAAGACCAGAAGAGGGCACCATATCCCCTAGAACTGGAGTTACAAGGTGTGAGCCACCAGGTAGGTTCTGGGAACTGAACAGTCAGTGTTCTTTGTTCTTTTTGTTTGTTTATTTGAGCTTGTTGGTTGGTTGGTTGGTTGGTTGGTTGGTTGGTTGGTTGGTTTTTGTTTTGTTTTGTTTTTAAGACAGGGTTTTTCTCTTTGTAGCCCTGGCTGTCCTGAAACTAGCTCTGTTAGACCAGGCTGGCCTTGAACTCACAGAGATCCTCCTGTCTCTGCCTCTTGAGTGCTGTGATTAAAAGCGTGCACCACCACTGTCTGGCTTTGTTTCTTAACCTTGTAACAGATAGCGTGGTGGGCCTCCCAGACTCATCCTTAGACCAATCCCTGGGGTCTGTGAATGCTGATCTGGGTTGACCTGTTTCAGACCCTCTGCCCACTGTTGGAATTTGGGGTCAAAAGCACAGAGCCTGAAAGTGGATGAAGCCTTCCTGTAAGAACACGTGCTTAAGAACTGCAGGTGGTGGCCAGGCGGTGGTGGCGCACGCCTTTAATCCCAGCGCTCGGGAGGCAGAGGCAGGCGGATCTCTGTGAGTTCGAGACCAGCCTGGTCTACAAGAGCTAGTTCCAGGAGAGGCTCCAAAGTTAAAGAGAAACCCTGTCTTGAACTCCCCCTCCCCCCAAAAAAGAACTGCAGCAGGGCAAGGGTCCACAGTCCTAGTTTCATGTCGTCCTCTGAGAGGACAGGAGGGAAGTATGAGAGGAAAGGCTGCTCTGTGCCTCCCAAAGTGGGACAGAGCCTAGGTCAGAGAGGCCATGGGAGAGAGACCCTGTCCAGATCTGACCATGAAGGGTGTCTGGAGACACACTGGAGGGGCACTTGGCTCAGTCTGGGAGGATAAATCAAGGAAGGCCTTCTGAGGCCAAAAGCACCCCGGAGATTGCCAAGGCAATAAAAGAGATGGTTACATAAGCAGGGAAAGCCGGACTTTCAGCTTTGATGTCACTCTTTCCACACTGGGGACTTTCTCACCTTTCTCACATTATCAGCTCTGCCATGCCATAAACCTCAGTTTTATTCACCGTGGGAGTTTCCAGAAACATTGTCACACTGGTTGGGACAGTGGGAGACAGCAACACTCTCTCTATGACTTCCCCTCTCGGGAGGAAGAGCTATCTTTTTTTTTCCATGTTCAGTATGTGGGTTCGGGTATGTGTCACACATGTGGAGGCCCGGGGCTGGTGTCCTAATCTTCGCTCTTCCATTTTATTCACTGAGGCAGGGTCTCTCGATCAATCCCAGAATTCCCTGATGTGGTTAGTCTTGCTAGCCAGCTTGCTCTGAGGATCCTATCTCTGCCTTCTAAGGCTAGAAGGATGGCCTCACCTACTGGGATTTGTATGGGTTTCTGGGGATCTAAATTCCACTCCTAACGATTATATGGCAAACACTGTAATGACTGAGCCTTCTCCCAGCACTAAGTTATCTTATTTATAAAAATGAAGCGAGTACATTGATGCAAGGATGGTTGTACATCTCTGTGACTGGAATACATTGAAATGTATGCTTTAATGTGTCAATTATATTTTATACAAACTGTGTATCAATAAAACTACTTTAAAAAAAAAGATAGTAGGGCCGGAGAGATGGCTCAGAGGTTAAAAGCACTGGCTGCTCTTCCAGAGGTCCTGAGTTCAATTCCCAGCTCACGACCAATCTATAATGCCATCTGGTGTCCTCCTCTGGCCTGCAGGCATACATGGAGGCAGAACAGTGTGTACATAATAAATAAAGAAAGAAATTATTTTTTAAAAAAAGATAGTAGATATGCTGGGGGGTGCAGCGCACTTGCTTAACATGTAGGAGATCCTGTGCGCGAGGTGAAGAAGGAAGTGTAGTCTAGGGTCATAGGGCTGTCGCAATCAAGGCTCTCCTATTTTTACAGTTACAGAACACATTGCTTTATTTTACTAAACTTAGTTATTACTCATTGGAAGAGGAGAATTAAATTTTTTATCACATTTATTTCTTTAGTGTGCTTCTGTGTGCCCACCTATGTTAACGTATGTGGAAGTTCTTTCATGATGAACTTCAGATCCTCCTGCCTCTACCTCCTGAGTGCTGGACCCACATCTGGTCTATGACGTTTTAGAGATCCCAGGGCTTCGTGGGTGCTAGGCAAGCACTCTACCAACTACAGCTACTCTTGCTATCCCCTGAGACTGCGATTCCTGTCCTCACCCTACCTCTATCATTAGCTCTCACTCCATCTTCTCATCTGTTAAATGAGGCCAAAGAGAAGTACATCCCTGGATAGTTGAGACTTTAAGATTGCATTGGAACTTAGAAAATTTTAAGAATTATTCCTGACACATAGGGCAATAAATAGTAGTTCATTTTTATTTCTTTTATACCCTGGATACTGTTTGAGCTCTCCTGCTCAAGATGTAACTGCCCACTGAAACCTAGTACTGAACCCCACTGCCCAGGACCAAGCCCTGCCCTCAAGGTGGTACACAATTGGGGGCACCCTAACAACCCACGCTCTCTTTCCCACAGAGGTGGGCCCTAGAAGTCTCCATCCATTGCTAAATGTACCAGAGTAAATGCCCAACCAAGTCAGGCCAGTTAATTTCTCCTCCCCACGAACCTAGAATTCACTTTCCGGGATTGTCAACAGGTCGAGGGGAGCTGGCAGGTGACACTCCTGAGGCTGGGGCAGCCTTTTGTGCCACATGGCTGTGCAGCTCTCAAGAGATTTTTACCTCGGATCTTGGTCTTCATCCGTTTTCTCTTGTCATCACAAAATATCTGAGCAGGGGCTGGAGAGGTGGCTTTGGGGTTAAGAGCACTAGCTGTTCTTGCAGAGGACCCAAGTTCAGTTCCCCGTGCCCCGCTCAAGTGACTAACAACAGCCTATAACTCCAGATCTACAGAACCCAGTGTCCTCTTTTAGCCTCCGTGGGCATCTGCACACATGTTCACATGCTCATACGCACACACGTGTGTCAAAATAAGATCAATCTTTCAGAAGGAATTTCTGAGTGTAAGTATTTATAAAGACAGATCATTTAGCCCACAGGTTGGAAGGTCAGAAGTCTACATCAGTTGGCCCATGAGCCTCCAACAAAGGCTCCCCTTGACTTAGCCGGTTCAGGACGAGAGGAAGAGGGAGAAATCACATGATGAGATTTATATGATCTCCCTTTCCCCCACTTTTTCATGTGTTTAATCTTAGAGACAGGATCACTGTAGCTCAGACTGGCCTCAAATTCATTGTATAACCTTGAATTTGGGTTCTCCCGTCTTTACCACCATAGTGCTGGGATTACAGGCATTCACCACCGTATCTGGTACATGGAAGACTAGGAATCACATCCAGGGCTCCACGCGTGTTAGGCACACACTCTGCCAACTGAGCCACATTCCCCAGACCTGGTTGATAAACATCAAAGATGATCATTATTCAATAACGTATGGAACTAATTTTACTAGTTCTCAAGTGTTTTTATTATTATACATACAGTATTCTATCTGCATGTATGCCTACATGCCAGAAGAGGGTACCAGATCTCATTACAAATGGCTGTGAGCCACCATGTGGTTGCTGGGAATTGAACTCGGGACCTCTGGAAGAACAGCCAGTGCTCGTAACCTCTGAGCCATTGCTCCAGCTCATTTTTACTAATTCTTATACCTATTAATTTATCATTGTTATTTTTTGAGACATAGTTTCTCTGTGTAGCCCTAGCTACCCTGGAACTTACTAGACCAGGATGGCCTCAAATCCACAGAGATCTACTTGCCTCTGCCTCCTGAGTCTGGGACTAAAGGTGCATGCCACCGCTGCTCAACTAGAGACTGGGCTTGCTCTTTAATAGCAATTCATTCTCTCAAAAATCAACAAGAGGGGCTTGAGAGATGGCTCAGGGGTTAGGAGTACTTGTTGCTTTAGCAGAACATCTGGGTCCAATTTCCAGCACCCACATGGCTCTCAACCATCTCTAACTCCAGTTCCAGGATATCCACTGCCCTCTTCTGCCCTCCACAGGTACCAAGCATTCACATGGTACACATCAATATGGGCAGACAAAGCACTACACATAAAATAAAATCAATAAATCTGATTTAAAAAATCAGCCAGATAGTAGTGCTACATGCACTACTATCCTAGCACCCAGGAGTCAGAGGCAGGCAAGTCTGTGAGTTCCAGGCTAGCCTGGTCTATAAGAGCTAGTTTCAGGACAATCACCAAAGCTGCACAGAAAAACTCTGTCATGAAAAAAAAAAACCAACTAAATAAATAAATCAAATCTTTAAAAAAAACAACAACCAGAATCCCATAAAAACTATATCAATCTTTTCCCAGGGCTGCTGTAGGATAATGCTCTTATACACTGTAATGATTTATCATTCACATTGGTTTAATAAAACCAATTGGAATGTAACCAGGCAGGAAGTGCAGGCAGAGTGACCAGACTAGGAGAATTCTGGGAAGAGGAAAGGAAGACTTGGTAATCATACAGAAGCAGAGGGAGCAAGATGAGAATGCCTTACTGAGAAAAGGTACCAAGCCACATGGCTAAAAATAGATGAGAATTATGGGTTAATTTAAGTTGTAAGAGCTAGTTAATAATAAGCCTGAGCTAAACTGGGAGGTGGTAGTGCATTCCTTTAATCCCAGCACTCGGGAGGCAGAGGCAGGCAGATCTCTGTGAGTTTGAGACCAACCTGGTCTACAAAAGCTAGTTCTAGGACAGGCTCCAAAGCTACAGAGAAACCCTGTCTCAAAACAAACAAACAAACAAACAAAAAGCCTGAGCTAATAGATCAAATAGTTTATAATTAATATGTCTCTATACGTTTCTTGGGGACTGAATGGCTACAGGACTGGGTGGCACAGAAACCTCCATCTACACAGGGCGGTGTCCCCAGTGATCCAAACAGCTCTCATTAGACCCTTCCTCTAAGACATTCCCAGCTCTTACACTCAGCACACTGGAGACCAGGCCTCCAGGTCACAAGCTTTTAGGAGACAAACAGAGCAGATCCTAAAGCACTTCCCATTCATTCAAAAAATGTATTGCATATCTTCTCCTGTGCAAGATCAAGACAGAGCAGTGCATAAAAGATATGAACCCCTGTTCTCATGAAACCTACAGTCTAGCGAGAAAAAGGGCACTAAAGAGGAAAAGAGAAGTCACAATTGCAAGACAGGTGTGGTGGTGCGGTCTGTAATCCCAGGACTTGGGGGGCAAAGCAGGAGGATTATCAGAAGCTGAAGGCTAGCCTGAGCTATACGGCAAGACCCTGTCTCCCGAAACAACTACAGAGTATTATTATTATTATTATTATTTTGCTTTTCAAGACAGGGTTTCTCTGTAGCTTTGGATCCTGTTCTGGAGCTAGATCTTGTAGACCAGGATGGACTCAAACTCACAGAGATCTGCCTGTCTCTGCTTCCCAAATGCTGGAATTAAAGCCATGCACCACCACCACCCAGGAAAATTTAATGTAATTTATTTTTATTTTATGTATAGGTGCTCTGCATGTACACCTGCAGGCCGGAAGAGAGCATCAGATCTCATTACAGATGGTTGTGAGCAACCACGTGGTTGCTGGGAATTGAACTAGGGACCTCTGGAAGAGCAGCCAGTGCTCTTAACCCCTAAGCCATCTCTCCAGCCCTAGGCAAATTATTACTATAATTATTTCAGGAAATAAGGACTGCCATAAATGTTTTTTTGTTGTTGTTGTTTTTGTTGTTGTTTTGTTGGTTTTTTTTTTTTTTTTTTTTTTTTTTTTTTTTTTTTTGTTTTTTGGTTTTTTTTTTTTTTTTTGGTTTTTCGAGACAGGGTTTCTCTGTGGCTTTAGAGCCTGTCCTGGCACTAGCTCTTGTAGACCAGGCTGGCCTCGAACTCACAGAGATCCGCCTGCCTCTGCCTCCCGAGTGCTGGGATTAAAGGCGTGCGCCACCATCGCCCAGCTGCCATAAATGATTTAAAAAACAGAGCGAGGAGACAGGTGGTTGAAAGGTCAGTACTTTCTTTGTTAGAAGGAGGCGCTTGTTTATCTTATTCAGTACACCATGATGAGGTGAGCTGGCTTGGCATTAGGAAGAATGCCCAGTCTGCATTTGTTTTCCAGTAGCGGAGGGGTTTTCAGATGTGTGTTGAGGTGTGGCTTTCCTGAGTAATTAAGAGCATTCCTGGGGCAGAGAGGATGATCACATGATCCCTGAGGTGGAATGAGGTTCTATATTCACAAACTGCAAGAAAGGAGCCTCAACCTTTGGGTGGAAAAAGGGAGGGAGAGACTGATGGATAGAGGAAGGGAGGAAACTCAGCAGCAAGCAGATCTCCATGAGGTTTGGTGAGGAATCTGGAAAGATTCAGGGGTCCCCTGAGAAATCCCCGAGGGGTTTTGTACAGGAACCCAGCAGAGGACCACAGCATTATTAGATCACTGTGAGCAGGGCGCGCGGGGTCAGACCTGTAATTCTGGTACTCGGGAAGCTGGGTCAGGAAGATAGAAAGTTGAGGGTCTGAGCCCAGCGTGGGCTATGACCAGGCAACAAAGACAAGAGCCTGTCTGAAAAAACCAAAAAGAATCAATTCAAACAAAAGATCACTCTGTCACTGTGTGAATGTGGGTGCCAGGGCTGGGGAAGGGGGGAAGCCAAGAGGATGTCCCACAGGTCAGGCCAGCTGCAGCAGCAGCAGCAGTCAGGGCCGGGCTGTTGAAGGGGACAGTGAGGAAGAGTGGGAGTCTGGATCTATTTTCACAGTTCCAGTTCCTGGTTCTGGTTCCTCATAAAATCAATCTGCTTGGTCTTGGCCCTGAGTTCACCCATATTCCCCCCTTTATCTTCTTCCTCCTCTCACTGCACCCCGTTTCCTTTCTGCTTAAGTAAGCGAATGTGTAAGAAGGGGTCGGTGATTTGCACCTACCCCACTCTGACAGTGAGACATGGCAGCTCGCTTGCCCGCTCTTATGCGCCACTCCCCCTTTCATCTGCCCCAGGAGGAGTCAGGGACGAGTTTTATCTTGCCAGTAAGACACACAGGAATGATAATCTGAGGGAAACCTTCTTTCAGGGAACTTCTGAAGGGAATTTACTTTATGGTGTGGGAAGGATGTCGAGGATGTGCCCAGAGATGTCTGCACCCCAGATAAAAAGCGCAGGTAACACAAGCACTGGCGTGTGTAGTTTATGCGCCAGGCTTTGTCTTAAAGGGCTAGCACGTATTAGCTCATTTAAGCCTTGGGGAGGCAGTAAGATGTAGGCTGCCATTGTCCCTATTTTTACAGATAAGAATCACAAAACTAAGGCTGGGGCTTAGCTCGGGATTGATGATAGTCTAGAACGGATGAGACCCTGGGTTGGACCCCCGCCAACAACAACACACACAAGAACAAAACTCACAAAATGAGTGGGATATGTGCAGGGGAGCCCAGCCGTTCTGACTTCACTCTCTCAGCCGGTGTTGTTTCCTGAGACCCTGATGAAATCAGGCTAGACTGGACTCTAAGCTACTCCGTGTTGTATAAAACAGGGGTTATGCCTTGCCCTAGGAGTCTCCTTTTTTTTTTTTTTTCAAGCAGCTTTTGACTCTGCTTCAAGAGAAAAGGATGATATGGCTGGGTGGACCCAGAATCATCTGCCAGGCACCACCCCTCCAGTCCAGACTGGTAAACTACTTTTTCCTAAGAATAGATAGGGCGAACTGACGCCATGGGGAAAAACGATTGGATTAAAACCATATTAGGAGGGAACTGGAACAGTGGCCCAGTGGTTAAGAATTTGTCCTTTTCTTGGAGTTCAGTTCCCAACCCCATGTCAGGAAGCTCACCGCCAGTTATCCCAGCTGCAGGGGGACTCGATGCCTCTGTCCTCTGCAGACACCTGTGCCCATGTTCGCCTATCCCCATACAGACACGCACACACGCAATTAAAAATAAAATAACATGCTAGGTGGTGGTGGCTCATGATTTTAATCCCAGCACTCGGGAGGCAGAGGCAGGCGGATCTCTGTGAGTTCAAGGCCAGCCTGGTCTACAGAGTCAGTTCCAGGACAGACAAGGCTACACACAGAGAAACCCTGTCTTGAAAAAACCATAGGTAGATAGATAGATAAAATAATTCTTTTTTAAAATATTTATTTATTATGTATACAATATTCTATCTGTGTGTATGCCTGCAGTCCAGAAGAGGGCACCAGACCACATTACAGACAGCTGTGAGTTGTCCTGTGGGTGCTGGGAATCAAACCCAGGACCTTTGGAAGAGCAGGCAATGCTCTTAACCTCTGAGCCATCTCTTCAGGCCCTGATAAAATAATTCTTAAAAATATAAGGGAATCAAGCCCAAGAATGTAGTGGATACATCAGTCCAAGACAAGGGTGTGCCTCCTTCCTTTGGACTTTATAGTGGGACTGATGGATCTGACAAGCAATGGCATGGTCCCACACCGGCTCATCATCTGATACTTGACATGTGCACCAAGAACCAGGCAGGGGCTGGAGAGATGGCTCAAGCAGTTAAGAGCACTTGACTGTTCTTCCAAAGGTCCTGGGTTTGATTCCCAGCACCCACAAGGCAACTCACAACTGTCTGTAACTCCAGTTCCAGGGTATTCAACACCCTCGTACAAACATACATGCAGGTAAAACCCCAATGTACATTAAATAAATAAATCAGAAGAAGAAGAAGAAGAAGAAGAAGAAGAAGAAGAAGAAGAAGAAGAAGAAGAAGAAGAAACAGGATTCCAGGATTCCAACTGTCTCTGGAGCTTCAGCTCTGCCGTTGATGCACCCCCTCCACTCAACTGCCTGCCTATCCGTTTCCCTATCTGGACCTAGACCTGAACCCACTCTTTTTGCTCGCAGACCCCACTTCAGTCTTTCTCCTTTCAACTCAACTCTGCAGCTTTGCTCTCCCATTCTGACACCAGTGGCTCCAGAAGCGGCTCCCTCCAGGCGCTGCTCTGGTTCGTATCTATCATTACAGACTCCTAGGTCCACCTTGGAGCCCCTTGAGCTCTGCTGCAGCCTCTTGAACTTGTTCTCATCCTGTGACCCACTGGAATGCAGAGAGGTCTAGAGCTGTATTTAATTCATGCTGTGCAGGGTGTGCTACGAAAGTTAATATTAGAAATTAAGACGGGCATAAAAGAACCTGCATTCTTCTTGTTCAGATTACTGTTGCAGGCAAGATTCTATGACAAGTTTCGGGCACTGAAACTGCTAAACTTGTTGGCAGTGGTGACACCCGCCTTTAAACCTAGCACTTGAGAGATAGAGGCTGACAGATCTCTGAGTTTGAGGCCAGCCTGGTCTATGGAGCAAGTTCCAGGACAGCCAGAGCTGCACAGAGAAATCCTGTTTCAAACAAAATAAATAGACAAAAAATAAGAAAAGGAATCGCAGGGGCTGGAGAGATGGCTCAGTGGTTAAGAGCATTGCCTGCTCTTCCAAAGGTCCTGAGTTCAATTCCCAGCAACCACATGGTGGCTCACAACCATCCATAATGGGGTCTGGTGCCCTCTTCTGGCCTGCAGGCTTACACACAGATAGAACACTGTATACATAACAAATAAATAAAATATTAAAAAAAAAAGAAAAGGAATCGCTGAACTTTATGAACTTGTTATTTAACACACTCTAACATCATGGAAAGATGCTGATGTGTTTGTCTAGGTTTCTGGCAGAGCGTACTCACGACACAGTATTTTGTTAGTCCAGGCTGGTCTTGAACTTGCTAGGTAGCCGAGGATGACCTTGAACTTCTGATCCTCTTGTCTCTACCTCCCAAGGTCTGGCATCACAGCCACAACTTGTGCCACTAGATGCAAGTGGATCTTAGTGAGTTCGAAGCCAGCCTGGTCTACAGAATGAGTTCTAGGACAGGCTCCAAAGCTAGAGAAACCCTGTCCCAAAAACTAACTAACTAAATAAATAAATAAAAGCATTCTACCAGCTGAGCTACATCCTCAGGCCAGGCCAGGGTTTGAATGTAAGGTACACTAATGGTACTTTATTGAACAGGACTTATTCACTGAGGTAAGCTTAGCATCAATGCCTCTACCACCTTAAGGCAGATATTGTCACCTACGGTTGTATCCTTTTTATAGAAGAAAGCAGACACAGGGAGGTGGCATAGCTTGACTCACATGCCAAGCAAGTAAGAGGAGAGTCAACTTTGGAACCCCAAGCTCCACCCTGTGCTGATGATGATACTTTACTCAGGGTGAAGAAACAGATGGCTAAGAGGAAATCCCTTGAAGTAGAGTCCAACAGAGGCTCGGGAGCTCCATAGATCCACTCTTGGCTGGAAAAGCAAAAGTCTGGCAGTAACCAGAAAAGCTTCCCTTATAATACAGGTCCTTCCCTTATAATACAGGTCCTTCCCTTATAATACAGGTCCTTTCCTTATATAGGAAAATATAATATAATATAATATTTTCCTATATAATATAGGATGCCAAGCAGAAAGAGAAGGGTGTTTGAGTCCATCTTCTGTTGCGACATAAAACCCAGAATCAGGAATGTAGCTTAAGGGTAAACGTTCACCTAGCTTGTATGAGGCCCTAGGTTAAAATCCTAACAGAGCAAGAATAAAAATTCCAGAGATGAGAGCCTGGCTTGTTAATATATGTCTTAATCCCAGTACTCACAGGCAGAAGCAGGAGGATTGCCACAAGTTCAAGGCCAGCATGGTCTACATAGTGAGTTCTGGGCCAGTCCATGCTGGAAAACCTTGTCTCAAAAATCCAAAAATAAAAATCTAAGTCTGGATCCTTTCTACAGAAAGAAGTTTGTTGTTTAGCTCTTGGTTCTAGTGAGTAGATGCTCCGCCATTGTGTTGCTGTCTGTCAAAACCTCCCGATTCCCAGCTATGTCATAACAAGGTGGGGAAGTAGGAAGGAAAATCCATTACATGCTGTGGGACAATGGTTTTGAACGTTGTAAAGATTTGTCACTTGTATTTTAATAAAATGCTGATTGGTCAGTAGCCAGGCAGGAAGCAGATGCGGAGCAACAAGAACAGGAGAATTCTGGGAAGAGGAAAGACTCAGTCTGCAGTTGTCACCCAATCATGAAGGAAGCAAGATGAGAATGCCTCACTGAACAAGCCACGTGGCTAACATAGATAAGAATTATGGGCTAATTTAAGATATAAGAATTAGTTAAGGGGGCTGGAGAGATGGCTCAGTGGTTAAGAGCATTGCCTGCTCTTCCAAAGGTCCTGAGTTCAATTCCCAGCAACCACATGGTGGCTCACAACCATCTGTAATGAGACCTGCAGGAAGAATACTGTATACATAATAAAAACAAATAAATATTTAAAAAAAAGAATTAGTTAATAAGACTCCTGAGCTAATAGGCCAATCAGTTTTTTGATTAATGTAGGCCTTTGTGTGTTTCTTTGGGACTGAAAGGCTGCGGGACTGCTCAGGACAGAAACCTCAGTCAACAGTCACATGGACAAGTGATTGCATGTGCTGAATGGACCATGCTCTAGTGGTGGCTTCATATTATAAAGGCCAGCTCTCGTGAGAACTAACCAACTCACCAGGAGAATGGACAGAATGGACTCCCTCCCACAAGCCAAAATTAACCTATTTGTGATTGCGGAGTCCCAGCCACTAAGGCCATACCTTCAAGGCCTTAACACCAACCATCCTCAGGTTGGTTATGAGCTTTCCAGATATAAATTTTGGGGGGACAAACTTTATCCATACCTTAGCCAGGAAGAGGAAGCTATAGACAGGATACAGTTAGTTTCAATGGTTCAGTTTCTTGGTTTTCACCCCTAGCTGAGGAGCTATTGGCAATTGATGGTTGCTGCAGGGAGAAGTAATTTTTCTTCAAAGGTGTGGCCGCTGGTAGGTTGTCAATTCTAATTCAAGCAATGCCAACTGGACTCAATAGGTTATAGAAGAGAAGAAGGAGGAGAAGGTGGAGAAGAACCTTATATAATGGCATTTCATTTGTATTTTAATAAATAAAGCTTGCTTAGGGATCAGAAAAGTAAAACAGCCACCCTGGCAAGCCTTACAGACCAGGTAGCAGTGACACACATCTTCAATCCCAGTAGTCACACTAGTGTGCCATAGAAACCAGGCAGTAGTGGTGCACGCCCTTAATCCCTGAACAAGAGGATTATAAAACAGGAGGAGACAGCTCTCAGTCACAGTCTCATTCTGAGATTCCTGGAGGCAGGATCAACTTTTCAGACTGAGGTTGAGGTAAGAGCCAGTGGCTCACTATTTTGCTTTTCTGTTCTTCAGAGTGAACCCCAATTTCTGTCTCTGAGTTTTTATTAATCGTGCTTTATGCTTATATCAGGGAGACTGTTAAGGGGGAGTTTGGGTGAATATAATCAAGATACATTGTATGTGTGTATGAAATTTCCAAAGAATAAAATAAAATATTAATAACAATTTTCACAAAGCCAGCGATGAGCAAAGCCGAGCAAAGCCAAAGGAATGTCCAGAATGTTGGGCTTCTGGTCATTGTCTTAACTTCCTTTTTACCTCTTTAGCTTTTTTCTGCCCCTCCTCGCGTAGCTGTTCCTGCCTAAAGACATAAATCTTGAAATGTTCCAGAGTCCTTTGCGTGTGACTCTGCCGTTGAACTGCTATCTATGCTAACATGACTCATGGACCGGAGCTAATTAGCGCTATTTGGGGTGGAATCACTGGTAACTGATGCCAAGAATCAAATCCATTGGACAATGTGGTACAAGTCTGGAATCCTAACCTTCGGGGGGGGGGGGGGGCAGAAGCAGGAAGAACAGGAATACTCACTGAGCATGGGAGAAGCCAGCCTGAGCATGCAAAACCTAGTCTCGAAAAAAAAAAAGGCATTTAAAGATGTAAAACTTTTAGGGGCTGGAGTAAAAAACATATACTGCTCTTGAGGATCTGACTTCAGTTCCCAGCAGCCACTTCAGGGAGCTCATCACTACCTGTACCTCTGCTCCAGGGGCTCTGACACCCTCTTCTGGACTTGAAGGCACTAGCATTCACTCATGCATATGCCCACACACATGTACATAATTTATAAATTAAAATTTAAGCCAGATGGTGGTGGCCCATGCCTTTCATCCCAGTACTCAGGAGGCAGAGGCAGACAGATCTCTGTGAGTTCCAGGAAAGCCTGGTCTACAAAGTGAGCCCCAAGACAGACAGCCAGGGCTACACAGAGGAAATTGTCTTGAAAAACAAATCAACCAATGAACAAGTAAATAAATAAAACTTTTAAGACAAATAAACAAAAACCTTTTTTTTAGTTTTTTTTTTAATTTATTTATTATGTATATAGTATTCTATCTGTGTGTGTGCCTGCAGGCCAGAAAAAAACTTAAAAAGAATCAAATTGTCTAATGCAACCCATGCTGAAAGTCATGCATTTAATATCAAATGCAAGAGGAGCGGAAATGATCACGGCTACACTCCCCGACAATGTCCCCTTCAGCCAACCATACACCACAGACTACTGAGTCAAAACAAAGCAAAAAACAAACAACAAAAAGGAGAAAGAAAGAAAGAAGGGCCAGGCCTAAAATATCACCTCGCTTAGCTCAGCCTCCCTCCTTCAATGACACTTTAGCGGTGAGGAGCCTCAGCCCTGACTCCTAACTATGCTATTTTCTGCTCCATTTGGGGGTCTTCGAACTTGTGGAAGAATTTTGACTCAGATTGTCACCCATCGGTCATGGTTCCTCTTTCTCCTGCCTACTTCAGCAGGAACGCCCTGTACAAGTTCGGGTCACTGTATGCCTTGGTCAGCAATGACTTGTTTGTGAGCGCAATTGGTTCAGACTAGCAGAAAGAAAGACTTGAAGACCAAGAGCGACCCAGAACCCAAGGTAATAATGGCAGCCGTGTGACCGGATGTGGACAGGAGACCTTTACCAGCCTCTGCCTCTGGGCAGAACCAACATGTGTACACTGTTCTCAGAATGAATGTGGACCTCCCAGGGTGTAGACAGGACAAAGGGAAATGAACGCCCAGTCTTCACTTTGGGACCTCGTACCTGGATCAAGGGTGTTAAAGAGGGATGTGGGAAGGAGAGAGAATACTATGTAGGAAGAGACAGCTCTGAGGAGAGCGGCTGTCTGTCTTTCCATCTGCTGGATTGGCCAGCGCGGAGGCAAAGAGGGTAGCGAGTGAATGAGATCAGAGTGCAACATTTTAACCCAAGGATCATTTTGAAAGGAAGGTGACTGACACATGGAAGTTTCGGGAGGGGATTTCTTCCTGCCCCTTTTCTACCCAAAGTCAAGGCATGTGAAACAGAAGTGGGGAACACTCTTCCTGCTGGAAATGGGGGAGCTGCTGCCAAGATAATTCTGCTCCAACCAACCCGGGAAAGAAACCCTTATCTTCCGCCAACCTTTCGTTATCACTTTCCCACAGTTAACTTCCTGTTGTCCAGATTTCCTTTCCTGTCTTCACAGTTCATGACTCCTATTAAAATGGCATAACTCCCATCCCATCAAATCCTGAGGCAGGTGGGAGAGCTGGCCCTGAGGCCATAAGAGCAGAGCTGTAGCAGCCCACCCCAACATTCGCAACATTCAGGAGAGCAGGCCCTGCCCAGTGCATGGCCAGCACAGCAGAGTCCACCCATTGGAGGTGGGGTGGAGCCAGCCCGAAACTGTGAGGCTAGGAGAGCAGCTTCCCTTACTCATCCCCTCAACATAAGTAAATATTAAAAAGTGAAAGTAAAGAAATAATCCCATCCTCTGTTACTCCCTGGCTTCACCCCCTAAGATTGAAATAAATAAATTAATGAATAAATAATAAGACAAAAGAGTTTTGTGGGGCTGGAGAGACAGCTGAGCTGTCAAGAGAACTTGTTGCTCTTGCAGAGGATCACAGTTTGGTTCCCAGCACCCACATCAGCTACCTCACAACCACTTGTAACTCCAGCTCCAGGGGATCCAATGCCCTCTTCTGGACCACAAGGGCACTTGCACTCACACACACACACACACACACACACACAATTAAGTAAAATAACTCTTTTTTTCATTGTTTGGTTTTTTGGAGACAGGGTCTCTCTATGTATCCCTGCTGTTCTGGAACTTGCTCTGTAGACCAAGCTGGTCTCTGACTCACAGAATTCTTCCTGCCTCTGCCTCCTGAATATGGATAACTCTTTTTAAATAAATAAATGTTATGTGATGCCCTTCTGTATGCTGTGAATATGTCTTATTACCATTGGTTAATAAAGAAGCTGATTGGCCAGTAGCCAGGCAGAATATAGCTAGGCAGGAAACTGAATACAGGGGAAAAGAAGGCAGAGTCAGGGAGATGCCAGCAGCCACCAGGAAGGCTGTGGTGGTGCATGCCTTTAATCCCAGTACTTGGGAGGCAGAGACAAGCAGATCTCTGAGAGTTCGAGGCCAGCCTGGTCTACAAGAGCTAGTTCCAGGACAGGCTCCAAAGCCACAGAGAAACCCTGTCTCAAAAAAAAAAAAAATTCGGGGCCAGTGAGATGGCTCCGCAGGCAAAGGTGCCTGCTGCCATGACCTAGTACTAGTACATGTCTGTACTCATGACCTAGTTCAGTCCCTGGCACCTACATGGCAGAAGGAGAGAACTGACACCTACAAGTTGTCCTCTGACCTCCTCGCTTACACTGCAGTGCCTGTTTGCCGCGCTCCTGCTACAGACACACAAAAAATAAAGAAAATGTAATGTAAAATGAAGAAAAACACCCTTCTGTTCATGGGTTTAGCGGCTGCACAGTCTTCCTTTGTAGGACCACACAGTCTTGTGCTGATGGGCTCTGGAGTCAGACTGTCTTTGTCAGTCTCTCCTCATATATATATATGAGAACCTCTCAAAAAAGAAATAAAGACAGAGGGAGGGAGGGAAGAAAGAGAGAGATACCAGGAAGTCCTCATAACCCATCAAAGTTATGAAAATCAGAGGCTGTTGAATACTCAGCCATAAATGAGACTTCATGTTACTCCGTCTAAGACTTAGGGAACATCTGGAAAAGAGGGTGAAAGAATGTAAGAGGCAGAGGAAAGAGTGGAGTGTTGTGGAATGTCATCGGCCAGGTATGGCATTGCACTCTTGAACTCTCAGCAGGCACAAGCCTGGCACACTCAAGGCCCATCAGCACCCTACCGTGCTGTGGGGAGGGACTCAGGCAGCCACGTGGACTTAGAGGCAGTAAATAATTGAAAGGGGAGGGAGGGCCAGTTTGAACGGGGTTGTCATCAGCAGTCCAGTGCTCTGAAAGCAATCATGGTTAAACACACTGAGCTCACACACACACACAAAAAGAAGAAAGGGAGGGAGGGAGGGAGGGAAGGAAGGAAGGAAGGAAGGAAGGAAGGAAGGAAGAAGGGAAGGAAGGAAGGAAGGAAGGAGGGAAGGAAGGAAGGAAGGAAGGAGGGAAGGAAGGAAGGAAGAAGGGGAGCAAATGGGATGGGGAAGGAAACCAGCAGGAGTGAGAGGGGGAAAAGGAGAAGTGATGGGGGAGCGGCAAATGCAATTAAACACATTATGTATGTGTGGGAAAGCACCATATGAGACTTATTACATAAACTAATATATGCTAATAAAAAGCCAGCTTACCAGTCCTGTGTTTAAGTGTCGGAACTGTGTCAAATGTCTTTCTGTCAGAGAGAGAAACTCGACCCCCATGGCACCTAGACAGTACTCAGCATGGGGCTTCTGGGGGACTTTTAATTCCTTGGAGTCTTTTGTTTCAATAGCCTAATAGCCAAAGAGAGAAAGAGACACATGGACCTCCTTCTCCATCTGCTCACCCACCAAAGCCATGCTTCAGAATCCACTTTGAGAGAGGAATGTGTGTATTCAAAGAGTTTGGCAGGCTAGATGTCCCCCAAATCTCCAACCAAGTAAGGTCATTCTGTACTCATTGATATCTTTTTTTTTTCCATGTAGGCCAGCACTTAGAAGGCAGAGGCAGGTTGATCTCTGTGAGTTAGAGGCCAGCCTGAACTCCATAGCGAGTTCCAGAACAGCTAGGGCCACGTAAAGAGACTGTCTCAAAAACAAAGAAGCAGACAAGGAGGACAACAACATCCACTATGTATGCAACTAACTTTTGTAAAAGTTTAAACTTTTAGCTGTTATTGTAATAATATTGTGTGTGTGTGCATGTGTGTGTGTTGTTCGTATGCTGGAGCACAGAGAGGCAGGTCACAGGACAACTTTATGAAGTCTGTTCTCCCCTTACTCCACTTTTCTTTTGGCGGGGGGTGAGACAGGGTTTCTCTGTAGCTTTGGAGTTTGTCCTGGAACTAGCTCTGTAGATCAGGCTGGTCTTGAACTCACAGAGATCCACCTGCCTCTGCCTCCCAAGTGCTGGGATTAAAGCCATGCGCCAGCACCGCCCAGCCTTTCCTTCCTCCACTGTTATGTGTGCTCTGGGGCTAGAACTCAAGTTGTCAGACTTACAGGGCAAGTCGAACCACCTCACCAGCTCTGGCCTTGTTGGTCTTGGTCCTCATGCCTCCACCTCCTGAATGCCCAAATTACAGGCATGTACCACCATGCCCAGCTTGTTCAACAAAATTTCTTTAATGACTGGCATATGTCAGAAACTGGGGGTACAGCTAGTAAGACAAGCGTACCCCTGACTTCGTGGCATTTATTCTAGCAAAGAAGATAGGCAACGCTTTCCATCACTGTGACAGACACCATGACCAAAAGCTGCTTAGGGAGCCCAGGGTTGCCTGGTTTACATTTTCACGTCATAGTCCATCATCTGGAGAAATCAGGGCAGGAACTCAAGTCAGGAGCCCGGAGGCAGGAACTAAAGCAGACACCATGGAGGAGTGCTGCTTCTGGTTTGCTCCCATGACTTTCTTATACAACCCAGGCCCACCTGCCCAAGGTAGCAATGCTCACAGTGAGCTGGGCCCTCCCGCATCAGTCATGAATGAAGAAAATGCCTCCACAGGTTTGCCTGCAGCTCAGTCAGATAGGGGCATTTTCTCAGTTGAGGTTTCCTCTTCCCAGATGACCCGAGTTTGTGTCCAGTTGACAGAACGGAACCAGCGCAGCCCGTAATAGGTAATAGGCAAACGCTAAGTCACAGAAAAGAAGCAGGAAAAGGTGTGGATGCCTGGTAAACCCAACATTTCAGAGGTGGGAACCAATGGGGCTAGAGAGATGTTTCAGGGGTTAAGCACACTGCTCTTGCAGAGGACCAATTAGGTTCCCAGCACCCACATCAGGTGTTTACAACTGCCTGTAACTCTAGCTCCCAGGGATCCCACTCCCTCTTCTGGTCTCCACAGACACTACACTTACTTGTACAAACCCACACACAGACAGATAGACACGTACACACACACACACACACACAATTAAAATAATAATAACGACAATAATAATAGCCTGGACTACATGAGTTTTTAAAAGAGTCAATGCAGGGTGGATACGCATCTCTAGTCCAGCACTCCGGAGGCAGAGGCAGGTGGACCTCTGAGTCTGAGGCCAGCCTGGACTACAGAATGAGTTCCAGGACAGCCAGGGCTACACACACACACACACACACACACACACACACAAATCTTGAAAGAAAAAAAATAAAAGTCAGCCAAAAGAAAATAAAAGCGTCAGTAATTCTTGGGAAGTTAAAGTTGGCTCGGACTCCGCGTGCTAGAAAGTTGGAAACCTGGAGTTCCTCCCAGCATCTAAGGGAGAGGCTGGGGCGGAGGGTAGTGACCTCCGTCCGACTCCTGTTCTATTCTGGCTTACTTGCCTTCTCTTGAATTCCTGGTCATCCACCAAATCCCAGACAAACAAGCAGCTCATGCACCAAACTGGCCCACAGACAGCCGTGCTTTTCTCCTGGGGCTGATGTGAATTCTCTCAGCTGCTCGCAATCTCTGGTCTGGAGCTGTCATGAGAGGTAGGGCAAAATACGAAGAGGGTTCAGAATCCAGGCTCTTCCGCTTCCTGGTCATGTAACCTGGGGCAGACAGCTTTCTTTTCTTTCTTTTTTGGTTTTTGTTTTTTGTTTTG
This sequence comes from Alexandromys fortis, assembly GCF_014885135.2. NCBI lineage: Eukaryota > Metazoa > Chordata > Mammalia > Rodentia > Cricetidae > Alexandromys > Alexandromys fortis. Next base: position 9,142,015 of record NW_026067894.1, read on the forward strand.
TTTTGTTTGCTTTGCTTTTGTTTTCGTTTTTTTTTTTTTTTCCGAGGAAAGGTTTCTCTGTAGCCTGTCTTGGAACTAGCTCTTGTAGACCAGGTTGACCTTGAACTCACAGAGATCTGCCTGCCTCTGCCTCCCAAGTGCTAGGATTAAAGTCAGGCGCCACCACCGCCCGGCTGCTAGACAGCTTTCTTTATAGGTCCGATTTGTCTGTGTTTTGGGCTGTTAACAGTCAGAGGCCCTAGAAAGTTTGAAGAAATACTGTAAACAGGGCCTGACCCACCCTGAAATGCCAGCACGCGTAACTAAGCACATTTCCCTGCAACCACTGTGGTGGACGTTCCTGCGCTATAGCTCCATCCTCAGAAGACCTTGCAAGGTGACAGAAATGGTATATTAATCCCATTGCAAATGGGGACGCCGAGGCTGAGGGGTTCAGTCTCCTCCTGCACACGTCCCCGCCAAGAAGTGTTAAGTCTCAAACCCTGGGACAAATGGTGGAGGTGCCTATTTAACAAATCGGACCTGGCCTCTAGAATCTCCCAGCAGCCCCCAGTCCCTACTTGTTACAGGGTGTGGTTGGCATACCCCCCCCCCCCATCCTGTGGACTCTCCCAGATGGTTCAGCCTCTGGCTATGCTCTCCCTTCATCTACAATTAACTTTCTCCACCATACTGAGGACCATCATGTCCTTCCTTCTGATTTGCTTGTTTTTCATTCAGGAAGCAGCTGAGCTGGGAGTTAAACCTTAGGAGATGAAGCTGCACACCCTCCTCTCTCACTTCCACAGTCCACTGCCTCCGTCCACAGCAATTTCTGTACTTCTTCTCCCAGCTTTCCCCAGCCTAGGCTTTTCCCAAGACAATGAAATTTGACAGGAGAATCCTGCCAGGTTTTCACAGGCTCAAATGCAGGGCTGTTAGAGGACTGCCTTGTCTGATTGCCCTTCTCCCCATTTTACAGAGAGAAACACTGAGTCTTACCCACCTTCGACGGTCTCCCTCACTCCCTCCCTTCCTTTTGTTCCTCCCTGTGACACTGGGGATGTTGTCCAGGGCATTTTCCATGCTTATTTCCGGATAAGCACTCTACAACTGAGCTATATCCCCAGCCCTTTGGGAGTTTTGTTTTGTTTTTGCTTTTAAGATTTAGTTACTAACTTGTGTGAGACAGAGAGAGAGAGAGTTTATGCAGGTGTGAGTTCATGTGTAGCACATGCAGGCAGGAGCCCTCAGAAGCCAGCAGCGGGTGTCAGGCTCCCTGGCATTAGAGTTATGGATGCTTGCGGAGCACCATGTGGGTGCTGGCAACTGAACCAGGGCCCTCCACGAGAACAGCAAGTGCTCTTAACCGCTGAGCCATCTGCCAGCCCCTTGTTTTGGTTTTTGAGACAGGTGTCTGTCACATTATAGCTCAGACTAATGTTGAACATAGAGCAATCCTCCTGCTTCAGCCTCCAAATTTCTTGTTTTGCTTTTTTTCAAGATCCTCTTGCCTCTCCTTCACAGCTCGGGGATTACAGGCATGCGCCGTACTCCTGGCCACAGCAATACCTTTAGAACGATGTAATCTTCTCTGGCCTATGCAGTGATGATACCATTATGTTCAAAGAGACTTCGAAATTGATCAGAGGTTTCATCTGAGGTGACAAATTGCCATCGCTTGGGGACACTTCCACATTCCAGATTTGCAAATGGCAGACCTTGGGGAACTGAATGAGACATATAGAAATGGCTGTCCCGGAAAGGAGAAGCCCCAGCGCTGACAGGAAGAGCAACATCCTCAATTTTCAAAGTGTTCGCAAAGCGTGAGTTTTGTTTTGTTCTTTCAAGTGTTTTGTTCTTTCTAAGTTCCCTCTTCAAAGAAATTACACCTTCCTGGCTCTAAGAATCTAGTGCCACACCCTGTCCACCTTTGCTGTTAAAGGGACAAAAATTAGATCATAGGAAGCATTTTATTTGATTTTTTTCATTTTTATATTTAATTTCTTTACTGACTCTTTGAGAGTCTCACATCATGCACCCCAATTCTACTCACCTCCCAGTGGGAAGCATTTTAAACATTAGTAAAGGCAAAAGAGATAATTATACAGGGTATGGGGGTGCGAGCCTGCAACCCCAGCACTCCCAAGTAGGGGCAGAAGAATCAAGAGTTCAAGGCCAGTGGCAGGCCCGCCTGGGCTACATAATAAGGCCCTGCATCAAAAATAATTTAATTTTTTTAATTATGAAAAAAGAAATTAGAAAGCCAAGCACGGTGGTACCTGCCTATAATCCTCGTTCTCTGGAGGCAGAGGCATAGGATACCTGCTTGATTAAGGTCAGTATCATCCACACACCAAATTCAGGCCAGCCAGGGTTACAAAGCAAGAACCTAACAAAAATAAAAGCAAAGAAACAAAATAAATACTATAACTGTAAGCACTGACAAAAGATACAATATGTTCAGTACTTACACAATTTGCTGATAAAGTTACTGGCTCAACCCTCCTAATGTAACAAACACTCAGACCTTAGCACAACTGACTCCATGGTGGAAGTTCCAGTCAGGCTATAAAAGCACCAGTCAGGTCCATTATACAGCACCACCCGCCAAAATGAAAACAAAGACCTACTCCATCAAAGTCCTTGGTTTAGGGAAAGTCTCTAAATGTACTAACTACCAGTCTTGCTTTTTGTCGTCTGTGGTTCTGCTCTGGCTAGCTATCCTTGTCAACTGACTGAAGTTCATCAACCCAGGACACAGTCTTCATGCTTAAAAGCTCACCCCGAGAAAGGCTCGGGGCTACACTGGGACCCAAACACCCAGTGTAGTCGCCAGCTGGCCAGCTGGTAAAGAGTTTCTGTTGGCTTGTGCCTGTGTCTGAGTAGTCTTCCCTGGTGGATGCGCCCACAACAATGAAAGCAATTTGGAATTCAGAGTGGTTGACTCACATGTAATCTCATAATTCAGGAGGCTGAGGCAGGGGGATTTCAGTGAGTTGAGGGCCAACTTGCACTACATAATGAGTTCCAAGTCAGCCAGGGCTGCAGAGGGAGTGAGATCTTGCCTCAAATAAAATAAAAATAAATTTTAAAAAATTTAGTTTGGTTGTGGTATGAATAGATAAAAGAGCTTACCTAGTATGTGTGAGGTCCTGGGTTCAATTCCCAGAACCACAAAGTCAATTAATTAGTTAATTAATTAATTAATTAAAGGAAATTTGTTAATATACTTTAGAAGGCAGTAATTTCTGGTTTTGGAACTTTATCCTAATTATAAAGAAGGAAGAGCAGGCGGTGGTGGCACATGTCTTCAAACCCAGCACTCAGGAGGCAGAGACAGGCTGATCTCTGTGGGTTCGAGGCCAGCCTGGTCTACAAGAGCTAGTTCCAGGACAGGCTCCAAAGCTACAGAGAAACCCTGTCTTGAAAAACCAAAAAAAAGAAAGAAAGAAAGAAAGAAAGAAAGAAAGAAAGAAAGAAAGAAAGAAAGAAAGAAAGAAGAAACACGGGTAGGCATTTGACTCAGCTTACCTAGTGTGCAGGATGCCCTAACTTCAAATCCTGGCACCATAAAAGAGAAAAGAAGTAAGGCAATAAAAAGCTGGATGTCAGGACTGAGGCTGTAGCTCAGTGAGTTGAGGGTTTGTTGTTGTTGTTGTTTGGTTGGTTGTTTTACCTACCATGTACAAGACCCTGGGTTCGATCCCCAGCACTGCATAAACTGGGATTGGTTGACATGCCTGTAGGCCCAGCTTTTGGAAAATTCAGAAACTCAAGTTCATCTTCAGCTAAGTAGTAATTTGAAGGCCAGCCTGGGCTATGTAAGACCCTGAGTCAAAAAAAAAAAAAAAAAAAAAAAAAAAAGAAATGATTCATGTACCCGAGGTGGGTTTTTGGTTTGTCTCTATCTTTTTCTTAAGTGTATAGGCATGGTGCCTGCAAGTGCGTCTGTGCACCACAGCAGACAGTTGCTACCCATGGTGGGGGTGCTGGGGAGCTTCCTCTGGAAGAGAAGCAAGTGTACGTAGCTCTTGAGACATTCCCCCTACTCCAGGGTTAAGTGCTTCTCTGTCTCAAAACACTTATCTCAAACTCACTTCAATTCAGTCCCACGCTGCTTCCCTCTTCACATACAAAAGTGGGAGTCGGAGGGCCAGACAATAGTGCACTTGGCCAGTAGCTTGACAGATGTTCAAACCTGACCCCAAGCAGTCAACTCTTGAGCCACAGGTTCCGTGGATGAGCTGCCCCCTGATTGACATCGGACAGTTGCCCCTGGCAGATACTCTGCTCCCTTTCTCTACAATGGTGGAGAAGTCATTTCTCGAGTCAGTGGCAGGCTCAGCACCACAGAGTGGTCATCTGTTATGACACTCTGAAAGGGGAAGTGGTCGGCGCAAAGTCACACAAGCAATCAGTCTCAGAAGGCAAGCCCAGAAGCTCTGGTTCTGGGCCACACTCCCTCTGACAGAAGCAGAACCCAGCCGCTGGAGCCAACTCAGATGTAGAGACTGTTGGGCTGGTGGAGGTAGAGAGGTGGCGACATTGACCCAGCTGCAGACGCCTGCCTGGACAAGATGTCAGGTGGTCCCAGGCTAGAATCCAGGGACAAATGGATCCAGAAAACAAGACTGGTTCTGAGGGTCGGGAGTATGATTCAGAGGTAGAGTGCTTGGCTACCACATACAAGGCCCCGAGTTCAATCATGCAAAGCAAAACTATTTCTGACGCCACCAGACCCCCACTTAACTGTGCCACCTGCCCTCACTAGGCAAGGCGAGTTTGAACAGTACGTGACAAGTTAGCAATGGAACACACACTCCGCTCTCAGACAGCTTGCATCTCATGGGCCACAGCATCATCCCTGGGTTACAACCAGTTTCCTAAAACAGGAGTTCTTTGATTTAGGAAGAGGAGAATAGATGTGTATGAAGCAACCAGTCTTGCTAGAGTTAATCAGTTATGTGGGGTGTTAAGGGAGTATAATGCCAAGGAGGTGGGAAAGTTGTCAACAGTTACCAGGAGACTCACTTTCAGTCGAGAATGACTGACGAGAGTTGAGACTATAGAACACACCCAACACCCTAGCTTAGGTCTTCAGCAGTACACAACACACACACCTGTTTTGGAATATTAATTGAAGATATGTTACATTCGCTTATGTTGTGGAACACTTGTTTAATGACACAAAAGATGTATTGCATTCTTTTATGTTGCATTTATTTAATTCGGTAAAGCTGTGTTACTTTGCCTGTCTAAAACACCTGTTGGCCTAATAAAGAGCGGACTGGCCAATACGTAGGCAGGAGAGAGAAACAGGCAGGGCTGGCAGGCAGAGAGAATACCAGGCACGTTGAAGACCAGCTTGCACCTTCATGGGACCCTGCCTCAAAGCATAAGTGAACAATAATTAATAAACTAACTGACACTGCATCCCAAGTATAAAATTATGCTTCTCCCAAGAGAGGAATGAGAAAGGAATTGGCTCTTTTTTTGTTTCTTTTGGTTTTTGGTTTTTCAAGACAGGGTTTCTCTGTGTAGCTTGGAGCCTGTCCTGGAACTCACTCTGTAGACCAGGCTGGTCTCAAACTCACAGAGATCCACCTGCCTCTGCCTCCCAAGTGCTGGGATTAAGGGTGTAAGCCACCACTGCCCAGCTAGGAATTGACTCTTATTGTGCCTATCCTACAAAAAAAAAAAAAAAAAGACGTTTTGGATGTGATTTCTGGGGCAGATGAGATTCAGACTCTAACGTCCCTCATCTGTAGCACCTGCTCATTCTGCCATGTCAATACTTCCAACATGGTGGATTTCAAACTGCTACCTGACCTCCCTGCGCGCGCAGCTGGGGAAAGATGCTCCCAATGGACTCCCACAAGACCCGTGAGCACAGAGTATTGAACACAACACTCTGTTGTGCTGGGTTTTGTTTTTGAACAATTCTGTCATTGTCACTTGATGATAGCGAACTTCTCTCCTTTTAACGTGGCCCTACTGTGTGTGGCCAGACCGTTGAGCACTTGTGGGATTAAAAGATATCATTTACTTTTCCCTGCATCATTGTCTGTCAGACAATCACACGCCCAATACCACACATGGCCTTACTGACCACTCTTTCACACACGGTGACTCAGACTTTGTAGCCGTGGTGACAGGAAACACCACCTTGAACACGAGAACCTGCTGTGAGGAAGTCCTCCATGGGAACCTGAAGTTGCCGGCTCCTCTCCCAACACAGCCTCCTTTTTATAATTGTGCCGTCCTGCTTACTTTTCCCGTGTCTAAGATGAGAATGCCCTGGCACAAGCGACTTCAGGGAGAAAGGGCTCTTCATGGTTCACAGGTCAAGGGAGCAGTTCATCATGCTGGGGAAGACAGGGCAGCTAGAGCGTGAGGCACAGTCAGGGAGAAAATGAAAGCAAGCTGTTCCCGTCATCTTGTTACAACAGTGGTTCTCAACCTGTGGGTCATGATCCCTTCTGGGGTCAAATAAGCCTTTCACAGGGTCGCTGAACACCATCAGAAAACACAGCTATTTATATTATTATTCATAAAAGTCACAAAATTACAATTATGAAGTAGCAACAAAAATAATTTTTAAACTTTTTTATTGATTCTTTGGGAATTTCACATCATGCACCCCAATCCCGCTCATTCCCCAGTCCCTCCATATCTGCGCCTCACTCCCAGGGTCCCCCTTTAAAAATATTAATTAAAAACAAAATATAGCACTTCACTCCTCCATCTTTCCCATCTCTCCCACACCTCTCCGTGAATCTCAGTGGCCTTGGGAGCTGTGAACGTCACACAGCGGACCCTTTGGTCCACTCTGCTTTGCTTGCAAATGTTCATTGTACAGAATTGTTGGTCAGGTTCAGACCTCTGGATTCTGGTACCCCATCAAAACTGGACCCTCAATGAAACTCCTCCTGGATATTCTGCCATTGCCCCAATTACAGAACTCTCAAGCCACGGTTCTGAAGGAACTTATACTCTGGCCGGCCATGGATGGTAGAGTGGTTTGAAAGAAAATGGTCCCCAAGGGTACTGGTACTATCAGGAGGTGTTGCTTTGTTGGAGGAAGTGTGTCACTATGGAAGTTTGAGGTCTCATATGCTCAAGCCACGCCCAGTGTGACAGACCACTTCCTGTTGCTTGTGAGTCAGCCATGACGATAATGGACTAAACCTCTGAAA
>NW_026067894.1:9149542-9200292 GCF_014885135.2 Alexandromys fortis
AAAAAAAAAAAAAAAAAAAAAAAAAAAAAAAAAAAAAAAAAAAAAAAAAACCCTAACAAGACAAATGGGTTAGATGCTGGGGTGGGCCAATTCAAAGCCCTGGGAATGGGTCTGGGTGGTAACTGAACTGATCAGTCCTGACCGCTGGGGCCTCAGGCAAGGAGTGGAACCAGCTCTCCCATACCCACGGTGAAGGGTGGGACCATCTCTCACAGACTCCAGGGGCAGCAGGACCATGGACCCAGACATGGCTCTCAGCAGCAACTCAAGTCCAGATGTCACCATGGCCCCACTGGCAGCACAAGCCACCCAGATCAGTATGGTTCAGCAGCAGCATGGCCCAAGGACACCAACAGGCTCTCAGGTGGAGGGCCAGACCCTGGGCTTCACACACTGAACAAAAATGACTTTATGGCTAGGGGTCACCTCAATGTGAGGAGTTGTATTAAAAAGTCACAGCATTAGGAAGGTTGAGAAACACTATGTTTGACAAATCATGATCTCAGCCAGGGAATGGGGACACTCACCATGGGCAGTTCTTCCGCCTCAGTTAACCCAATCAGAATAATCTCTCACAGGCATACCGGAAGTCCATCTTCAGGTGATTCTAGATTTTATCAAGCTAACAATTGACACCATCACATTATGGCGGCATAAAATTCATCGTTTTATGGGGCAAGAGGGATGATGGCTCAGTATTTAAGAATACTTGCTGATTTTGCAGTGGACCCAGATTCAGTTCCAGAACCCAAACAGGGGCTCACAACCATTTGTAACTGCAGTTACAGAGGACCCAGCGCCCTCTCTGGCCCCTACAGGCACTGGGCGCATAGTGGGATCACACATTTGTCCTTCGATGCCTGGCTTTAATCATTTAACACAACCTCGTCAAGATTCATCCGTGCTTTCCATTGCTTGATTTTTGTTATTTAATTAATTAGTTAGTTATTGAGACAGGGTTTCTCTCTGTGTAGTCCTGGCTGTCCTAGCAGTCCCTTTGTAAACCAGGCTGGCCTCTTCTGCCTGCCTCTGCCTCTTGAGTACTAGGATTAAAGGCATGTGCCCCCACCAACCTGCTCATCTGTTGTGGACTATTATGTTAATTAGGCAAAGATGTGTTTGTGACATTTGTTTCCGCTGTAGGAGATTAACTGTGTAAAGACGTGTTACAGTTGTTTCCGCAGTGGGAGATTAACTGTGTAACAGTGTGTTACATTTGTTTCCGCTGTAGGAGATTAACTGTGTAACAGTGTGTGACATTTGTTTTGCTGCGGAAGATTAACTGTGTAACAGTGTGTTACATTTGTTTCGCTATAGGAGATTAACTGTGTAACAGTGTGTTACATTTGTTTCCGCTGTAGGAGATTAACTGTGTAACAGTGTGTTACATTTGTTTGTGCTACATTTGTTTATTATGTAAAGATGTGTTGCATTTGTGGCACTTTGCCTGCCTAAAGCCCCTGATTGGTCTAATAAAAAGCGGAACAGTCAATAGCTAGACAGGAGAGGGATGGATAGTGGGGTTGCCGGACAGAATAAATAGGAGGAGAAATCTAGTCGAAAGAAGAGAATGAGGAAGAAGAAGAGGGACATGTCCAGGGCCAGAAATCAGGCAGCCCCCGGACAGACAGACACAAGAAGCAGTGAAAGTAAGCTATACAGAAGGAAGGCAGAGACAAGTGGATCTCAGTGAGTTCGAGGCCAGCCTGGTCCACTGAATGAGTTCCAAGAAAGCAAGGGCTACGCAGAAAAACCCTAACTCCAGGGAAAAAAGGAACTTACTCCTTCCTCATGACCATCCAAAGACTGAAATCCCCTGACTCATGTGTGTAATGGCTCTGGCTTCTTAAAAACCCTCTCTGGTGAATTGTAGAATCTCCTAGAAGTAAAAGCAAAGAAAAGCCTGACTGGTAACACCCAGTTCCTCTCTGCATTTTCCCATTTGTATGGAAAATACCAGGTTACACAATGAGAACCCGGTCATAAGGGGAAGAGGGCTCACGGCAGGCAGTCTTGAATATAGGGGCTCTATGGAGCAGAGGCAATATATAGGGGCAACATTTAAGGACAGGAGCAACATTGAGGACATTTATTCTGTGCCAGGGACTGTCCTAAGCAACTCTTAACCCACAAAATGGTTTCTTACATTGGCAATATATGTATTCTTTAAAATAATTATTTTTATAGCCAGGTGGTGATGGCACATGCCCTTAATCCCAGCACTCAGGAGGCGGAGGCATGCGGGTCTCTGTGAGTTTGAGGCCAGCCTGGTCTACAGAACTAGTTCCAGGACAGCCAGGCATAGAGAGACTCTGTCTCAAAATACTGAAATAAATTTAAAAAAAAAATAGACAAAATTTTTCTATGCAACCTTAGTTGACCTGATACTTACCCATATAGCCCAGAGTGGTCTTGAAGTTGTAGCAAGTTCCTGCCTCAGCCTCTCAAGTGCTAGAATTACAGGTGTGAGCCACCACACCTGGCCAGTATTCCCACTTAACAGAAACAGGCCCAGAGAGGTTCCATAGTGTGTCCAAAATCACAGACTAGAATCTGGTGCAGAAAGAAGCCCTGGCCACACGTCTCAGTAGCCTCTTTATTGGTCACTCTGTGACATGGAACAGTAAGCTTTAGCATTTGAATGATTTGAATCTGAACACAAATTAGTAATAAGTACCTGAAAACACTCCCTTAGTAATCTGAGAGACTCAAACTAAAACCACGATTTGACTGGACATTCTGTGGCGTGAAAGGCGGGCAATACAGGTACAGGATGGTTGTGACTCCAGGAAACAGAACCCATGGGTGGGTCCCTCCTGGGACTTCAGTCCTCCCTGAGGATTTGCATACAATTAACTGTTGATGGAGAGGAACAGACATCTTCAATGGTGAAGGACAGGTAAGGGGTCCATACTCCAGTAAACAGCACTAGAGAAACTCTGAGTCACACAGCAGAAAGAGACGCAAAAGTGGAAGTGAAGCCAGCTCAGAAGAGGAAGGGGGCTAGGAAGGGATCAGCAGGAGTTGGGGGAGGGCGAGAGGAAGCACAGGGGGGGAGGGTGGGATATGTTCCAAGTACAGTTAATATGTGTATGAAAATGCCAATACGTTATTTTGTATAATTAATATAGGCTAATGAGAAAATAATAGGCAGGAGTATAGTGGTGCACACCTTTAATCAAAGCACTTGGGAAGCAGGGGCAGGTTCCAGGACAGCCAAGGCTACATGGTGAAACCCTGCATCCAAACAAAACACACAACAAAAGCTTCATAAAGCAACGGGTGGGAGTGTGGACTGCCTGCAGTCACTTCAGGACCAAATTGGCAGCACTTCATCAAGCTAGGTGTAAGTGTGGTTCCAAATGACCAGACGGCACTGCTTATGGGTGTACAGACCAGAGAGACTCTTATTTCTAGAAGGTTCTAGAGCTCTGCAAGCTGACAAGTGAATTCAGCCTCATGATTAGTGACCTCTCCGCCTGGCTTCAGCAGCAATGGAGCTCTGGCTCCCAGGGTTCTTAGAACCATTTGGGTGTAATATCTAAGAACCAATGTCCCAAGTCCTGATCATAGGTATCTATGTCTGGGAAGAGTCCCCATGGGGTTTCAGGTGGCTTGAGCTGCAAAAGAGACCTCTAACATCGGGGTGAAAGCCTATCCCAGCTCCGGCCCCAGCACACACAAGATGCTTAAAAGAAGTAGGGTACTGGTACAGTTACACAGCAACCCTGGGAGCCTGTGCTTACCCAGGGTTCTAGTTTTAAATATTAATGACTCTGCCACTTACTCTCTCTTTCACCTTGACTCAGTCCCTCCTAGCCTCCTTTTTCCCACCTGTAAAATGGGCAGAAAAATCTTTACAGGGTGCCTGTGAGGTAGGAGTGTAAGTTTTAAAAACTGACCCAATTTAAAAACAAAAATATTTATTAAGTAAACATACCATGGTACATGGATATTACAAAACAATGACAAGGAGGATATACAAATGAACAAGTTCAGAATGTACTGTATTAGCACAGAAACATAGAGAAGAAGGTTGTTTGATTGAAGGTGCTAGACCCCCATCCGAATGAGTTTAAGCAAGAAGGAATCCTGCCAAGAAAACGTCTCGCAGCTCAAGCGAAAGCATGCAGGAATGCCCTCTGGCCCCAGGAGGCTGTGTCTTCTCGTCTCTCCGGGCTTCGGTGCAGTATTTCTCAACCTGTGGGGTCGAGAGCACTTTGGCAAACCTCTCTCTCCATAAATATCTACATTACATTATGATTCATAACAGTAGCAAAATTAGTTATGAGGTAACAATGAAAATAATTTTATGGTTGGGGGTCAGCAAAACATGAGGAATTATATGAAGCGGGTCGCAGCATGAGGGAGATTTGAGAACCACTGAAAATGGGTCCTCTCTGGCCTCTGCTTTGCCTAGCACATCTGCCTTCTTTGAAAAGCCATTTGTCTGCCCAGGTGGCCACCCCACACACTCACTTTACGCACAGACATGGCCACAGCTCCGGAGTTTAACTGACTTCAGTACATGGCTTGTAAATCCCCAAACAGCATCCCGAATCCACATGTCCAACTCTCACCCCTTCAGGTCCTATCAGAGGATCGCGGGGAGCATCAGGGATGAGCAATCAAGAGTCAGCTGAGCAAGCTCTGCTCATTGGTAACAGCCCCGTGAGGTAGGCCGCACCTCCCAGCTAATAACACTAAGATGCAGAAAGTCAAATTCCCACTTCCTAGACAGCACCAAGCACAGATAAACCTTGAGCCTGAGTTTGTAAGATGCCAAAGTTCAAGTGTGTTGCTTTAGCTACGTAGTCACCTTCAGCTAGGGACAGCCCATGGCCATCACCCCAAACCCAAGCAGGTTACCAGCTTATTGGAACAAGCCCCATGATTGTCTGGCAGACAGGAATCAACTGACCCAAAGTCAAGGGAACACTAGCTGGAAGGGGACACTGGCTGGAAGGGGACCCTAGCTGGAAGGAAGAACATAAAAAAAAAAAATTTATGGTTTATTTAATGTGCATTGGTGTGAAGGTGTCAGATCCCCTGGAACTGGATCTTCAGACAGTTGTGAGCTGCCATGTGGGCGCTGGGAATTGAACCCAGGTCCTTTGGAAGAGCAGTCAGTGCTCTTAACTACTGAGCCATCTCTCCAGCCCCCAAGAACATGTTTTTTAAGGAACACAAGGCTCAGGGAACCAGGAAAATTTCTCAGAGTTCTGAGTCTGCCATTCCTGCTCCTGTTTAGAGAGCAGGAGAGGACCTCGTGTGAATGTAATAGTTCTTGTATTTTGAATCTGAAATACCCTGCACCTCCACGGGGCCACGTTTGTCTTGCTCTGTTGCATTATTTTGTATGTATATTTATGTGTATATGGGGGAGGCGGGGCATGTGCGTGACACAACATGCATGAAGAGGTCAAAGGACAACCTGCAGAAGTCTGTTCCCGATCCACCATATGGGTTCTGGGATCCAACTCTGATTGTCCGTGTTAGCAGCAAGAGCCTTTACCTGATCTCACTGGCCCAGGGCCGCGGTCTCTGTGTTCATTCTCACATTATTGGTGTTATTGTGGGAGCCTGTGGAACCGGGAGGAGGTAGGACCCGGCTGTAGAAATGGGCAGCTGGCAGGGGGCTTCTGAAGATTGTACCCAGCCCCAGTTTAAAGGGCTGCTTTGTCTCCTGGCTCACTGCCACATGAACAACCTCTGCCTCCTGTTCCTGCCACCAATAGTCTGAGCTGCCCCAGCAGGCCTTGGTTGCCGTGATGGAGTGAAGTCCTCTGAAACTGTGAGCCAAATAAATCTCTCCTTCCGTCGGTTGTTTCTGACAGAAGGGCTGGGCACAGCGAGTGAAGTGTGACTAACACACTTGTCAAAAAGTCACCATCAGGTGTTCAGGGGTCACCAAAAGAAGCTGGCTCCTGCCGGCAGTTGAAACTGCAGGGTCCTGAGGGAGCCATCTCTCTCCTAGACTCTCAGGCCTGGCTGGAAACTCAGCTGCCTCGGGAAATCCGCTCCCATCCTAGATTCTGGTCAGATTTTGTATTATTTCCTCTGGTTACATTTGAGATAAGTTTCTGGGTCATCAGAGGCTTCCATCAAACCACTTCCTCTAAAAGTGTCACAGAGACCTTGTACCTGGGGGTGGAGAAAGCAGGGCGCCATCCTAAACCTACTGTTCCCACAAAGATCTTCCACAGGATCAGTGAAGCGATGCTCGCCCATAACTCCTCCCCTGCCTGCAGCAGGAGGCAGTGCCCAATACTATGGCCCCAGTCGGAAGAACCGGGTAACTCAGAGTCTAAGCCCAAGGTTTGGCCCTAGCCGGGATGTCAGATTCAAAAGCTCTGGATGAAGCCATCAGCCACAGTCGCTAGTATTAACCCACAGATGAGTAAAAAGGAGCATTCAAGTTCGGTATTTTCCAACATGCTGGCAGTGCCGTCAACCAGCGTCTAGGTGAGAAAGGAACCTCTGCCCTCAGTGGTCTGCCATGGTCCCAGGAGGGGTTGTCCACAAGCAGAAGCCTCTCACCTCCCAGCTCAGGCTGTGAGGTCCACGGAAGAGGAGACTCTGGGTCTGTCTTTAATAAGACAGAGATTAATTTTTTAGCAACATGACAGGAGTCTGGTCGACCGGAACCATCACTTCGGTGCCCGTGTCAGTAGTGGCCCGGGAGCACTTCCGGCTACTGCGCATGTTGGAAAACTTTTCGCTGAGGTGCTTTCGGAACTTCTTGGTAAGAAAGCAGTAGATTACAGGGTCTAAGACACAGTTGGTGCTGAGGAGGCAGAGGGTGATCTGATGGGCATCATTAATAGCCTGGTGGAAGCTGGTCTGGTAGCCCAGCTCTGCGAGGGTCCAGGGCAGCTGGACCATATGATGGGGCACAAAACAGATGATGAACACCGCCAAGACGGTGCAGACCATCCACAGTGCCCGGCGCTTCACTTCAGGTTTGCGTTGCTGCCGTACCTTCAGCGTGAGCAGCGTGTGGATGATGACCAGGTTGCAGAAGAGGATAAGAAGGAAGACGAGGAAGAAACAGAATGCGATGAAGACGTGAACCACAAGGATCGGCACACTGCGCGGCTCATAGTGCTCAAAGCAGCGGGTGATGTTGCCTGAGCCATCTTTTGTGCGAACCACGTTGGTGGAGTCCGTGGCCAGGAAGTATAAGGCAGTAGCCACGATGGATATCCAAATGACCACGCACAAAGAGATGCCACGCTTGCGGGTGGTGGACTGAGCCGTCTTGATGGGATAGGCCACTGCCTGGTAGCGGTTATAAGTGATGACACCCAGGAAGGCCACACTACAGTAGGTATTGATGAAGAAGAGGCAGCCAGCCAGGTTGCACAGGAATTTGTGTAGAATCCAGTTGCCTTCATTGTAATAGTAGACAATCCACAGCGGGAGGGTGATCAAGAAAAGCAGGTCGGCAACGGTGAGGTTCACCATGAAGATCTTTATCTCGTTCAGTTTCTTGGAAGGGTACAAGCGGGCAAAGACCCATAGCACATAGCTATTGGCAATCACCCCCAACACAAAGATGATACTGTAAACAACCGGAAAGAGGGTGTATCGAAATTCAGAATCCACACGGGAGGATTCATTTTGCTCCATTGCTCTGGGCTGGAAGGGTCACCTGATCATGGGGTGCTGTATATGCCTAGAAGAGCATGCAAAGATTCTGGTTAATAAACAGCCAACGAGGGAATCCTCTACCTCAAATTGCAAGGCTCTTTGCTACAGTTTGAATGTTGGGGACCTCTCTAGAATTCATGTTGAAATGTAATCCCAAGGATTAAGAGAGTTGATGAGGCAGAGCCTACATAAATACAGTTAGCTGCCTATGAGATGATTCAGTGGCTAGAGGCGCCTGACGCCAAGTCTGGTAGCCTGATTGGATCCCCAGGACCTACATGGAAGAAGCCAAGAACTGCTTGTACTAGTCACCTGATTTCTGTGTGTGTGCCTCTGTGTGTGCTGTACACCTGGTGTACGTATGTGCTGTAACTCCAGTTCCAGGGGACCTGATGCCCTTTCTGGACCTGCACCAGGCACCAGGCACACACATGGTGCACAGACATGCAGACAAACACTCACATGCATAAAATAAATAAAATAAAATAAAATAAAATAAAATAAAATAAAATAAAAAGGGTATTAAAAAGTTCATATTGCAAAACGTTTTAGGATAGGCCTTGGGGTACACACCTGCAGTGGAATTCACTTGACAGGCAGAGGCGGGAAAATCACCATGGTTTTGAGGCCAACCTGGTCTAGGAAAGGAGTTTTAGGACAACTTAAACTACATAATGAGAGTCTGTCTCAATTTTTCTTATCCATTCAACAGACAAACAGCTATAGCACAGTGGTCTGTTGCTTGGCATGCATGTGACCAAGGGTTGGACCTCCAGCCTACCCTCCTACTCCACCCAAAACCCAACACACCAAAACTATAAACATCCTTCAATATGACTGGCCAGTGCCTATTTAAGAGTCATTGTCACGAAAGACAAGGAAAGCCTGAGGAACTGTCAGAGATTATCGAAGATTGAACATCTATGTGGTTAGACATGGTGACTCACATACATAATCTCAGCACGTGAGAGGTTGAGGCAAGAGGATTAAGTGAATATCAGGCCAGCCTGGGCTACTTAGTGAGTTGAAGACTAGTCTGGGCTATAGCATGAAACTCTGTCTCAAAACATAAATAGATCACACAAGCACACACACACACCACAAACACACACCACAAACACAGAGAGAGAGAGAGAGAGAGAGAGAGAAACAGAGAGAGAGAGAGCAACAGAGAGAGACAGAGACAGAGAAAGAGAGACAGAGAGACTAAATGCAATTTAGAATCCTGGATTTTATCTTGGAACAGAGTAAACGTTTAACTAGAGAAAAAAAATCTGATAAATTTCAAATAACAGCCATGATTTAATTATTAATGTTGCCTCAACATGAACTTCCTGGGGCTGGAAGTGAAGCTTGGTGAGGGAACACTCACTCTCATACGTGTTATCTTGGCTTCCACCTCCAGAACTGAAAAAAAAAATCAGTTCTCTGTTTTGAGAACTGTATTTGAGGTCTGTACTATTAGGGAAGGCTGGGGGAGGGGAAGCATGGCTCCTGTTCGCACTGTCTTACAACTCCATCTTTACAAAGTCCTGATGTTAGCTCGGTGGCTACAGGAGGAGGCACAGGTGTGCAGTTCCAGAATCTGGGAGGCAGAGGCAGGAGGTTCAAGGTCATCCTCAGCTGCGCTGTGAGTTGGAGATCAGCCTGGGCTGCCTTAGATCCTGTCTCAAACACGGCTCCCACCAAAAAGTATCCTGGAGTTATTTCAAAACAATAATCTAGATACATTAAAGATTAAAGCCAAGCATGGTGGCACACACTTTTAATCCTAGCGCTAGGGAGGCAGATCTCCGTGAACTGAAGGTCAGCCAGAGCTACACAGTGAGAGTCTGCCTCAAAAATAAAGAAATGAAATGAAATAATCCTTTACCCTACTTCTCAAGCTCTGCTCCATAGTTTCCCCCACTGTCCATGCTCCTTCAAAGCTATGTCTCTCTCCCTTTATTCTATAAAGGCTGCAGAGTGGGTGTCACTCTCTGTTCCAAAGTGGAGTCAGGGGTCCTGCTCTTGACTTGAATTCTGTTCCCAACACCCTTGTGGGTGACCCACAAGTGCCTGTAACTCAGTCCAGGGGTATTTACACTCACATACCTATAACACACACACACACACACACACACATTTATAGAAAAAACAGTGTGGTCTGGATCTCAAACCCATTTGTTCCCCCATCCATCTGTCCATCTATCCATCCATCCATCTGTCCAACAAATATCTCTGAGCACCGACCCCCTTTGGGCATACTGAAGAGCACAGCAAAGCCTTGCTTCAGGGAGCACATCCTGAGGAGAACAGCTGAAGGAATTCAGGGAGCCACCACACAAAGAGCAAATGGAGGGCTGACAGGAAGAACAAAGAGATCGGAGAAACAGGGAGCACTTCTGTGAAAACCTAGATGAGGATGGTGCAAACATTGCAAGAGAGATGTGCTTTGTGCATGGTGCCAGGACTGAGGGAAGCCACCACATGGCCGCTTCCCTGACCTCCAGCCCTCCAGCTGCCACTCTGCTTGCACCCTGGGCCACCTTCCCAACAGTCTCCAGCTAGAGTGGCTTCCCTGGAAGGACTTCAGACCTATCCAGACCTCACAGTTTCAAAATCCTCAGGCTGCCTAGAAGGCTCTCGCTCTCTCTCCTTCCCTCCCTCTCCTCCTCTCTTTCTACCTCCCTTCCTACTGTCCTTCTGAATGCTGATAGAAACCAAGGCCTAGGCAAGGGCTCGACCTCGAAGCTACGGATTCTGGTTAGCTCCTCAACTTGACCGGCCTAGAGTCAGCTGTCAGGAGAACTTCAAGAGAGAAATTACCTAGATCAGATTGGCCTGGGGGTATGTCTATGGGACCTTGATTGTTAATTGATGTAGAAAGACTCAGCTCTCCGTGCTAAGATCCCCTAGACAGAAGATACCAGCAAGCAGCACCCCCTGTGGTTCGCGCTCTACTTCTTTGACCTTGACATAAGTTCCTCAGTTGGAGATAAGGCTGTGGAATAGCTGCTCACTGCAGTCAGCTTCCCGCCTTGACTTTCTTCAATGGCAGACTAGGGTAGGCCAAGCAAATCCATTCCTCTTCTACATTGTTTTTGGTCAGATTTTTTTTGGGGGGGGGGGGGGGGGGGAAGAGGCTTTGGGCTTTTTGTTTTGTTTTTGTTTTTTCCAGATAGCGTTTCTCTGTGTAGCCCTGGCTGTCCTGGACAGCACTCTGTAGACCAGGCTGATCTTGAACTCAGAGACCCTCCAGCATCTACTCTGGGATTAAAGGTGTGTGCCGCCACAGCCCAGCTAGGTGAGAACGTTTGTCAAAGCGTCAGAGAGGAAACTAAAACAACCCCCATCCCTCCATTCCTTTCACTTGGCCGATTTCTACTCGTGATTCAGACCCCGTGTGGAGGCTGAGCCACCTGTGAGAACCAGAAACTGCTCAACATTTATTCTCAGAACCGAAACCTAATGCCCAGGAACGAGCGAGAAACCTTGTTAGTGACACCCATCCCTTCAGGAGCCTTCCGCAGGGAAAACACTTGAAAGAGACTAAATACAAGTACATTTAAAGGGACAATTGGCTGCCATGAAACTTTACTGAAAATGTTTTCTATGTCTCTGATCTATTTAGCAGAACAGTAATTTATATGTCAAATCCATAGGTCTCAGAATTCCTGATAAATCACAATAATTTAAAATATCTTAATATTTAATAATTTTAACTATTTTAAAAAATAATTTAAAATAATGATAATTTTAATTTAATATTTTGAAATAATTTTTAAAGTTTTTAAATAAAAATTCATTCTAAGTCATATTATAAATTATATTGCCAGTTATTCTAAATAAATAATTTTAAATAATAGTCATTTTGATTTAATAGCTTAAAATAATTTTTAAAATCCATTCTGAGTCATACTGTGAATTATTTGCTAATATAAGAATATTTTTGTTGAAGATTTGGTTTTGATTCTTGTTTTTTTTTTGTTTTGTTTTGGTTTGGTTTTTTAAGACAGGGTTTTCTTGTGTAGCCTTAGCTATCCTGGAACTGTAGACCAGGCTGGCCTTGAACTCACAGAGATCCGCCTGCCTCTGTCTCCTGAGTGCTGGGATTAAAGGCGTGCGCCACCCACGTCCAGCTTCTACATTTTTTTAGAAGACTATTCTCACTCTATTGTCCAGACAGGCGTTGAACAGGATCAAATGTCCTCTTGCCTCAGTCTCTGGAATAAATGGGACTGCAGACACGCCATCCTCTCTGACAGGGGACATATTCTACGCTGCTTCCCCAGGAAATTGCTCCTTCCACTCTCCAGGGGTGTTCCTAAAGTAGTCACAACATAGCAGTTCACTAAGGGTAGAATGTGAGAACTGGGGGGGGGCCACGATGGGACCACGTAGAAAGGATTTTTACAGCAATACTAAAATGTTGCTTTTCTTTTTGTTGCTCTTGCTGCTATTGTTTTGAGAGATGTCTCACGCCATAGCTTCATTGGCTCAAATTCATTAAATGGCCCAGGCTGGCTGGGCTATGACAGTGCATGGCTTTAGTCCCAGCACTTGGGAGGCAGAAGTAGACAGATCTTTGTGAGTTCAAGGCCAGCCTGGTCTACAGAGTAAGTTCCAGGACAGCCAGGGCTAAACAGAGAAACCCTGTGGAATATTTCTTTACACTGTGTGAATATATGTTGCTGTGATTGGTTTAATAAAGAAACTGACTGGCCAATAGTTAAACAGGATAAAGCTAGAGGTAGAGTCAAACAGAGAATGCTGGGAAAAAGAAGGGCAGAGTCTGAGGAATAGCAAAAGCAGACACAGAGAGAAGCAAGATGGACATGCTGTACTGAGAAAGTACCAAGCCAGGTGTCAAGGTATAGGTAAAAATATGTGTTAATTGAAAATGTAAGAATTAGCTAGTAACAAGTCTGAGCTATTGGCTGAGCATTTATAATTAATATTAAGCCTCTGTGTGGTTACTTGGGAGCGACTTTTGGTACAGAAACTTCTGTCTTCAAAACCCTGACTCGAAAAACAAAAACAGAACAAAACAAAAATAGACCAGGATAGCATTGAAATCATGACACTCTTCCTGCCTCAGCCTCTCAGGTGCTGAGACTACATGTGTGAGTTATCATACCCAGCAACCAATTTCCTTTTTCACTATGCAGCAGCAATGGTGAGCAACTGTCAGGTTCCTAAGCACAGATCCAGTGACATCAGATTACAAAGTGAAACAGTGACTTCTTCACCACCAAGGACTTGAAGGGTAAAAACAGAAAAATAAATATTCAACTGGTTTTGGTGGTACACACCTTTAATCCCAGCACTCGGGAGGCAGAGGCCGGAGGATCTCTGTGAGTTCAAAGCCAGCCTGGTCTACAGAACAAGTTTTAGGACAGCCACGATTATACAGAGAAACCCTATCTCGAGGGGGGGGGGAGGGAGAGAAAAAAAAAGGAGGCTGAGGCAAGAGGATCAAGAGTTCAAGACCAGTCTCAGTTACATAGGGAGTTTGAAACCAATCTAGGCTACACTCAAACATAAAAACAAAAACCACAATAATAAAAATATGCATGCATATATAAACACTTAAAATTTTTAAATGTCTTTGATAAATCAAGAAGGTTATTTGTTTAAACATTTTACGTTTATTTATTTATTTAGAGTATGTGTGCCTGTGTACACAACTACCATAGTGTACGTGAGTGCCATGGTGTATGCGTGGCGGTCAGAAAACAGCTTTTGTAAGTTGGTTCTTTCCTTGCACCACATGAGACCCAAGAATCATCTGGACATCTCTTACACCTACCGAGCCATCTGGTCAACCTGGAAGTTATCATGTTTACTAAACTTAAGCATTAAGCATGCATCTTTTCAGTACTCTGTGTGAGATGGATAACATCTACAAAGGCTCCCGCAGCAAACAGAACTATTATGTGGCCTTCCAGGGGGAAGCATCTGTGCAATAGTTTGATCTGCGAGCTGACCTTGCTCTGAATCACCCTGGCAGACGAAAGAAAGACTGGGCTACATGTGACCCTTTATCAAAGAACCAAAACAGACAGATAAACAGACGCATACTTTCGGGGAGCCTAATTGGGAAGAAGAGCAGATCATGGGAGGGAGACAAGAGAGGGCAATGGGGTGAATGTGGTCAAAATGCACTATAAACGTGCCTGAAAAGCTGTAATAAAACCCATTCTTCGGTGTAATTCGTGCATACTAATAAAAAAGTTTTTCTGTGTAGCTTGGCTGTCCTAGAACTCACTCTGTAGACCAAGCTTACCTCAAAATCACAGAGATCTGCCTGCCTCTGCCTCCAGAGTGCTGGGATTAAAGGTGTGCACCACCTCCCGACTTCATAAAAATATTTTTAAAGTCAAAGAAAAACGTTTTCAATTATCTGAATGAGCCCTCTGTCTGAGCTCGAGCCCTCTGGGCTCAGGGGTAGAGCAGGTACCCTGTGTGTTCAAGGCCCAAGCTCCCTCCCCAGAACAAGACAGGGAAAAACCTTCCTCTCACCAGTACTTGGCTATGCAGCAACCATTTCCTGCAAACAAAGCAGCTTATCACCACATAGTGGACATGGAAGTGACTGTGAGGTCCCCGCTGTCTCTTATTTAATCCGAGCTTTGTAAACAATGTCCAACAGATGCCACTCTTTTCCCTAAACTGTTTATTTTATAAAACCCAGCTGTTTTCTGTAAAAAAATGCATTATTTATGTTAAGCTAGGTTAGTTTGGATTTGGTTTGGTTTTTTTGTCTTGTTTTAAAAAATCCTAGCTGTAATGTTTCTCCACACACACACTCCCTGCGCTGGAGCTCAGACCTGGGGTCTTAGCCACGCTAGGCAAGATCTCTGAGGATAAGCTACATCCCAGCCCATATGGTGAACAGCAGTAGGTATAACCCACGAAACACAAAGGTCTTGAAACCGCCATTCAGTAAAGACACACCAGAGGCCAGAAAATATGCATAGCCCTAGGCCCATAGTCTGGGCTCCTCTCCTTGGGAGTCAAGATGTCCCCTCTTCTGAGCCTTTCCTCTGTCCTGCTGGAACCCCCCAAATGTGTGGCTCCTGAGGTGGGAAGCATTTCTGGTCTGGCTCTATCTGAGAAGGGCAAGGAGCAGGGGCAGTACACAGCTGGGCTGTTCGGAGACAGATGTGGGCAAATCGTGTCCCTACCCACTACCCACACAGGAAGTCCATTCCTTCTTGTGGGTCTGAGCATCTAGTTAATAAGACAATGATGACTGTCTCCAGAAAACCCTCCCGTCAGAGGGTTAGCTCAGGACATTACGGGCCCTGCCCGTCATGCCTGCCTAGGCTGAGAAAGCCTAGGGCAAGGTGAGTGAGGAGCACACAGGATGTGCCCAAAGAAGCCCCGAAATCTTATGTATCAACCTGAATAATACTTCAGTGCGATTGTTTTTCAGCAGTAGGGGTGAAATCCAGGAACTCGCAAGTGCTAACCAGGCGCTCTACCTCTGAGCTGAACCCCAAGTTCTTCCTTAGCTCTTTTGGTCTAAGTTGTCCAGGCAAGCATTGAACTTGGGACTCTGATGAGCTGGGACCAAGCCTACAACACCAAGCCCAGCTCACCACATGCTTTAGACAGTGATCTGTTTCTTTGTTTCGAGACAGGGTTTCTCTGTCTGGCCCTAGCTGTCATGGAACTCGCTCTGTAGACCAGGCTGGCCTCCAACTCAGAGATCTTCCTGCCTCTGCCTCCTGAGTGCTGGGATTAAAGATGTGCACCACCATGCCTGGCTTAGATACTGGTTTCTATGCCATTTCCTCACCGTGAAGCAAGCTTCCTGAGAGCAGACACTAAACAGTTTTCATTTCTTCGCTCCCAGTGTCCGCGGCCAGGAAATGAATAAACAAAGCGCTTAAGCCACCAGCCACAATTTCAAGGTAAATGTCAAAGAAAAGTTTTTCTGGGGGGGGAGGGGGCAAATGGGGGATAAAATGAAGTGGGAAGAATGGGGTTTCTCCTGCCATTAAAATATCATTTATCATTTATTTGGTTTATCAAGTAAATAAACTTGTAAGTGGCTTTAGGCAAGTAATGGGGCTCTCAGAGCCTCTGTCTCTCCAGGTGAAAAAAAAACCTGACAGTGGGAACATGGGCTAGCGCTCAGTTGTGGAGCGCTGCAGGTTTGATACAGGAAACCCTAGTTCTAATATCCAGCACCACATCAGTGTAGGCTTGGTGATGCACACCTGTAAGCCCAGCACTTGGGAGGTGCAGGCAGGAGAGTCAGAAGCTCAGGGTCATCCTTAGCTAGGTAGGAAGCTAGAGGCCAAGGAGTCTAGCCTGGGCTAAGGAGTCTTTTTTTTAATTTATTTATTTATTTATTATGTATACAACATTCTGCCCCCATGTACGCCTGCAGGCCAGAAGACGGCACCAGACCCCATTACAGATGGTTGTGAGCCACCATGTGGTTGCTGGGAATTGAACTCAGGACCTTTGGAAGAACAGGCAATGCTCTTAACTGCTGAGCCATATCTCCAGCCCCAGGAGTCTGTCTTTAAAAAAAAAAAAAAATCTCACTCGAATGGTGGCACACGCCTTTAATTCCAGTGCTAGGGAGGCAGAGGCAGATGGGTCTTTCTGAGGTTGAGGCTAACCTGGTCTACAAAGAGTTCTAGGACAGCCAGAGCTAGGTAGAGATATCCTGATTCAAAAATAATAATAATAAAATAAAATAAATCTGACACTTCTAACAAGGCCCAAAGACGAGAGTACACAGTGCCTAAAAGCAGACCTGAGCCCAGCTGGTCAGCTGTTGTTCCTTTCCCAGGTGGCTCATCTATTTGGAGCCAGAGGAACAAATTGTGGGTATCCACAGACCCAGAGCTCCACATACCAGCTCTTCCCAGCTCCAGACAGTCTCTAGTTCAAGCCAACACAGCTTTCGAGAGCTCTGGAAAACACCTGAGTCCTCGGTCTGTAGACAGGACTCCCGTCAGTGCCCAGGCTGCTGCTGCCCCTTGCTGTGTGGTAAATAACCTTTCTGTTTAAAAAAAAAACTAGTTTTTTTTTTTATTTAATTTGAAAAAGCAAGCTGAGAAAGCACAGACACTTAGAAGGAGGGGAAGGCTTGAACCCTGAACAATTTAACCTTGAGCACAGTTCCCTGAAGGGTCAAAGCTCTAGAACTGCCCAGGCCCCACCCTTAGGTGGGAGCAGGTAAGTCACAAGTATTCTTGGAAGCAGCGGGATCGTGCCATTTAGATCTCTACCCCATACCCACTAGCAATGCTAGCAGCGCTGAGGAAAGGGCTCCCTGCCAGGACAGTAAAAGGGGAGGCACCATCAGGGGTTAGGCAGAAGGAAAAATGCCCTGGTTAGTGCCCGGAATAGATACTGAGCTGGAAAGCTGGGTTCATCATTGGGCCAGCCCTGTTTTGTGAAGTCAGTTGAGGGCAAGGGTAGAAATGTCTAAATATTTATACTGTAAATCAGACACGTATAACTTCGCTCACAAATCTTGCATCTCCTTGCAAACCCTCAGGCCTGAAGATGCATTCACCAACAGGGTGTGGACTAGAAGTTGCATAGAGAGGAGAAGCCAAGCCTTCCACGAGGGCACCACCACTTGGAGTCAAGTACCCCTTGCTTGGTTGCAAGTGTTGGAGCAGAGCCTGCCCACCTCAACCCAGGACCCTAGAGAATCTCAGGCATTGGTTCTTAGTTGGGATCATATATCCTATGCAAACCAGCTTAGTAAAATGTGTTTGTACTCATCTTTTTCTAGATGAGACGCCTACGGTTCCAGGAAAGAGTGTGGGATTAGGAAAGAAAACAGATCTGTCCATTTTCACAAAGTTGGGAAATGGCAGACTGGGACTCTCCAAAGCAACGCTGTGGCCCAGCTGGGAGCCAGTTGCCCCTAGACTAACATCTCAGGGTTTGCAGATCTGTCCTAAGACCTGGGAAGAGTTCAAATGCCTGTCAGGAGTCAGGCATGGTGGCTCAAACCTTTGGTGCCTGTAATGGTCTGTGATGTCCCTTTAAGAGACAAGCCACACCTACTCTCTCCCTCCCCCCCTTCTGCCTAAGCAAGCTGATCTCTCTCTCTCTCTCTCTCTCTCTCTCTCTCTCTCTCTCTCTCTCTCTCTCTCTCCTGTTATTCCCTTTCCCCTCAATAGCCCACTAAATAAATATCCAACCTCCCTCCGCATGGGTGCCCATCCATCTGTCTCTCCTCACGGGACTGGCTGCCCCATTGAGGTCTCTCACCTATCATGTGGCCATGCAGCTCACTGCCTGGGTCGCTCTGTCCCTCGTGGCCTACTGCAGCCACTTAGGGAACTGCGCCGTCCCTGCCTGGGACTGGCTGCTCTCAGGACCTCCAGCCCACTGCCTACCGCCACTTGGGGGACCTGCAGCATGGTCTAGGGACCCGCTGCCCGCTGCAGCATTTTACTGTTACCCTAACAGTGCCAGCACTGACGAGGTGGACACAGGAGGGTTCTCCTCTGAGCTCTACGTAGGGAGTTCCAGGCCTGCCAGTGCTACACAGTGAAATTCTGTCTCAACAAAACAAAACTACCAAATGCTGGCAGGAAAAAATTCCTTCGTCCAGGACCCTGCAGCTTTCTTTCCACCCTGAAGTCAGGAAGAAAAAGAGCGAAAAGGAGGGTGGATCTGCTCTGCATCCAGCTAACTCCAGCCCCAATGGCCTGAGCTGGGTTAAATCCTCAATTCAACCAGGAAACCCTCTCCTGTCTCTGAGAGTCTGTGTCCTTATTAGCAGTGTGAATACTGTATTTGTTTTGTTTTGTTTACATGGGGTCTCATTAAGTAGCCTTGGCTGGCCTGGAATTTACTATGCAGACTAGGCAGGCTGGCCTTAAATGCAACAAGGATCCTTCCAAATGCTGGTATTAGAGGTGTGCACCACCATATCCAGCTTGTAATATGAATATGTTTATTTATTTGTATACAGTATTCTCTCTGCGTGCATGCCTGAACGACAGAAGAAGGCATCAGATCTCACTATATAGATGGCCATGAGAGTCACCATGTGCTTGCTGGGAATTGAACACAGGACCTCTGGAAAAGCAGCCAGTGCTCTTAACCTCTGAGCCATCTCTCCAGCCCTCAATATGAATGTTTTTAAATGGACTTAAAGTCAGGTGTGGTGACATGCCCCTGATTTCCAATACTCGGAGGGTAGAGGCAGGAAGAACAGCAGATGAAGGCCAGACTTGACTACCCGGTCAATTCAAGGGCTGCCTGAGCTACAGAAGCTATAGTATGAGGCCTTTTAAAAAGGGACTGGGGGTAAAAGAATGAGCCATGATGGTATGTACCAGTATTTTCAGCATCTGGGACACTGGAGCAGAAGGTGCCTTGTGTTCTGGGATACCTTGGTCTACACTATATAGAGCTATATAGTGAAGATCTCAAAACAAAACAAAACAAAACAAAAAAAAAAAAGCAGAGACCAGACCCCAAGTTTGGTTCTTACACTGCAAACACCAGAGGGAGGGGGGAGTAAAGGACCAAAATAGTTGTTTCTTTACGCTTTAACCCCAGCACTCAGGAGGCAGTTCCGTCCACAGAACCCACATGGTAAAGGAGACAGCTGGCTTGTCTTCTGACATCCACACATGGCATGGCTCATAGATACGCACACACATACACATATATAGACAAGGAAATGCAACTTTAAAGTAAGATCTTTTAATCTTAGAGGCCATGTATCCATACACAGCACATGTACAACACACACACAGGAAAATAGGAGGAAAGTGTTGAGCCTATAGTAGGTGCTCAATAAACAAATGAGTTACCTCCTGTTCTGACTCCCCCACTGCCTCCTGTTGGTGTCCTGGCTGGGCCAGCCATGGCGGCCAGACCCTTTTTAGTATCCCCTTACAGTGTTCTCATTGCCATTTCTCCAAGATGTGAGAAGAACTGAGGCCAAATGAAGGGATCAAATATCCTGATCATGAAGATTCCACACCAGACTCCCTGCAGTCACGGCACTGTGCTGACCAAATTATTGACTGCAAAATGGAGATCTTTGGTAAGGACAGAGTCCCGGGGCTGGTGCCAGAATGAGCCAATTTTCCCAGTTGCTGGGGATGTGACTCTGTGTGTGTGTGTGTGTCAGGTGTGTATCAGAGGTCAGCTGCTCTGGGTGTTGTTCCTCAGGTTCAGTCTTTTGAGACAAGGTTTCTCACTGGTTAAATTTCCTCTCTTCATATGCCAAATGATGAGAATTTAAAAAGTCTATGGCTGGATGTAGTGGTACACACCTATAACCCCAGCATTTGGGGGATAGAGGCAGGAGGATCAAGAATTCAAGTCCCAGCCTGATCTACATAGCAAGCTGGAGGCCAGGCTGGATTGCACAAGACCCTGTCTCAAAAATAAATAAACGAATAGACAAATAAATAAATATAAATAAATAAAATCAAAATCTTCCTATGGGGTGTTGTTACCAAATTGACAGACTCTTTCCCCACACAATGCCACTAACGAATTACTAGATTGTTCTAGCAGCAGAAAGGAATTTGTATGCAATGGTCAGCGGAGACGGTACTCACACTCTAAAGAAACTGTCTCTTCTAGCAGGCTTGGAGCCTGAGTGCTTCCTAAGGTCAAACAATTGGGGGTGGGGGTGAGAGGAAGCATCTGCAACCGTCCAAACCTTCCAGGAAGATTTCCAGGAACCTTGCTGTCCTTTTTTCCTCTTCTCTATTCTGGGCGTGGCCCAGCTTTGTCGTGACAACCGGTAGGGATTTATTTATCATCACAAAGATCTCAAGGTTGTCTAGAGTGCCAACAAGGCGCCCAGACCAGTTGTCTGAGGCCCTTTGCTTCAGTGTGTGGAGACCTGTGGTCATCCGATGGACAACAGCTGGGCACATGTGGACATCGGGCTTTCGCCTTTTTGCAAGCAAGCAGCATCAGATTAGCAGAACAAGGAGCGGTCGGTATTTTCACAGTTCCGACCGGTGACTTTGTTTTACCGGCCAAGGGAGCTGCTCCCTTCCCACTGTCCTCGCAGGGCTTGCCCTAGTAATGAGCAGCAAACCCACAGGGCACCACACAGCCCAAGAAGCCTCCAGGGTGGTCAGAGGGAAAGCACAGTCGCTGGAGCCAAGGGAACAACGGTCTCAGCGGTGCCACCCACCGCCACCTTGAGAGACTCTCTCCCCCAGGCTTTTTATCTGTACACTGGGGGGGGTGGTGGTGGTCAGGGGCTGGAGAGATGGTTCAGTAGTTAAGAGAACGAGCTGCTCTTCCAGAGGTCCTGAGTTCAATTCCCAGCACCCACATGGTGGCTCACAACCATCTGTAATGAGATCTGATGCCCTCTTCCTGGTGTAGACAAGAACATAAATAAATAAATAAATAAATAAATCTTTAAAAATAATAAAATTAAAAAAAAAACTGGGGTGTCCTGCTATCCTCCAAGAAGGACTTTGAAAGGGAAGGGAGGACACAGGAGGCGCAAGGCAAAGTTTGGAAAGCAGGGAACACACTTGGGCTGTGTGAACTAGAAAGGGCTTTGCACAAATTACTGACAAATTTCCTGGATCAGGCAGCTGATGTCTTCTCCAAAGCTGGAGGAAGGCCCAACTCCTGTAGAGCTAAACACCAAACCACAAATACAGACTCTAACCCAGAGATCTCAACCTTCCCGATGCTATGGCCCTTTAATACAGTTCCAAAGGTTGTGGTGACCCCAACCATAAAATTATTCTCGTTGCTACTTCATAACTGTAATCTTGTTACTGTTATGAATTGTAATATAAATATTAGTGGTCACCATTGGGTCTTAGGTGACCCCTGTGAAAGAGTCATTTGACACCCCCCCCCCAAAAGGGAGTTCTTAGAGGCTTCTACCCTCATGATTCAGAGAAGTGGCTGCCCAGAGCAGCTGTGCTGAGGGCCTAGCATCTGCCCTTAGGAGCTGGTTCCACTTCCAGTGTAGACTCCTGTCGCACGGCTCCCAGACCCTAGCGGAGTTACTGCCCCATCTTGGGCCTGAGCCTCAATCCACTGAGTGGCCCTGAATGGAAAAGGATGGAGCAACGGCCTTCAACAAGAGCTCTGCAGGCCAGGAGAGGGGAGGCCTTTAATTACCATAAAAAGATAAAAGGTTGGGGAGGAACTGGGAGGAGTAGAGGCAGGGGAAATTGTCAAAATAAATAAATAAGAATGAATAATAATAGTAATAATAATAAAGATAAAACAGACCCCATGCCAGGGACTTAACGTATCTCGACAATCAGGAGGGGACATTTGCCCAGGAGACACATTTGCTCCCTTCTTGCCCAAGTCCTCACTGAGCAGAAGGAGTGATCAAGGTGACTGGGGTAAGGTCACAGCTGGCTGATGGATCACTGACTATCCCAAACAAGGACAGTTTTGATGCTACTATCTTTTCATTTACCTAGTAGATATTATTTGGAGGGGGAGTACTGGAGGGGGGGTCTCATGTAGCCCAGGCTAGCCTTGAATTCATGATCCCACTGCCTCCCCCTCGGGAATGCTGGTAGCAGAGATGTGCTTGCCACACCCAGCTCAGTGCTTTTCCTGAGCACCTGTGGTGAGAAGGTGCTAAGGGCGAGAAGACAAGACGCGATGAGCGGTGAGATCTTTAGTATCAGCACAGTGGTGACACCATGTTCCTACCGCCAGCAAAGCATGTCCACCCGCCTTCTTCGTTCACCTCGTCACAAGCCTGCAAAGTCAGGATTTTTAACCACAAAGGAGAAGAGTGAGGCCCTTCAAGTGCCCAAGGCCCCAGTTTATAAGCAAAACTGAAGCCACATAAGGCCCAGGCCAGTCACCTCCTTTTTCTGGGTACCCAGAGGAAGGGATTCCCTCTTCTCTGGAAGTCAACCCCTACCCACTTCCAACATACTCTTTCTTGGGCCTTGACCATCTGGAGCACAGCTGCGGGTCCCTTATCCCTCATTAGTGAACAAGGCCCTGACTAGCAACTCTGGTTAGTCACCCTCACCCCACCCCAACACTTCCTGCCAGTGATGGACAGCCAGTACCACACTGGGTTCTGTCTTCAACACCTGAGAATTAACATCACAACTGTTTGTGGGCCTTGTCCTTTGTACCAGTGACCCAGTTATCTTCCTTGTCCTTCCGGGATGTGCAGCAGTGAGTGAGGTCCCAGCACTCAGCCTTGTCCCAGACCCTTTTGCTCACCCTCCCCACCCGGCCCGAGAAAGACAAAGCCGGCAGGAGAGCCCACACAGAGAGGGCTAAAAACTTGGCCAAGGTCACACAGCTGTTAAAACAAAGGGCAGTCTGCTGCTAGTGGTCACCCAGCTTCATCTCAGAAAAGACCATTTCCCTGGAAGGATCAGTCCCAAGAAACTCTGCCTAAATCAGGCCTGATGAAAAAGCAGAGAAGCCAACCCCTCAGAAGGCTTCAAGAGGGTTGAAAACCAAAGTCTGGGGCTAGAGAGATGGCTCAGGGGTTAAGAGCACTGGCTGCCCTTGGAGAAAGCCCAGGTCCTGTTCCTGGCACCCACTTGGTGGCTCCCAACCGACTCTAAAGCCAGTTCTAGGGAGCTGACTCTCTTTTCAGAGCTCCCTCAGCACCAGGCACACACATGGTGAGCATACACACGGGCAGGCAGAACACTCGTGCACATAAAGTAAAGAATAAATCTTTAAACAGTAAAAAGATAATCTAAGACTTGCCTGCACTGCGCAGTGAGATCAAGGCCAGCCTCAGAGGTTGGCGGTTGGCGAGACGGGGTTGGTAGATAGCTCAGCGTAAAGGCACCTGCTGCTAAGTCTGAGAAGGAAAGTCAATCCCCAGACATAGATGGGCGAAGGAGAGAACCAACTCCCACAAGCTGCCTCTGACACATGACACACGTGCACTGTGACACACACAAACACATACAGTAAGCAAATAAAATGTAATAAAAATCAAAGAGAGCTAAAGGCAGAACTCCGTGGTAGAGCACTGCCCAGGCACGCATACGGTTCTGGGTCTGGCCTGCTGTACAGCAAGGAAAAAAAAAAAACCAAACTCTTTTAAACATCTTGGCCTGAGAAAGATGCCAGAATAGTTCTTTAAAAATCCAGCCACCAATCCGCTTCTGTATGGCCAGGGGCCATGACTTTGGCCTCCTGAGGACATCTGTGTAGGACTCTCCCTCGCCCAGCCAGGACTGGAACCTTCCTTACCTGTAACATTCAATGTAGGCTCTGCGTGTCCCTCGGGGGTCTAAGCCCCGAGCCCTGTGTGACAGCCTGGCAATTGCAGAAGTGAGGAAACACAGCGTATCACTGCCAAGTCACCCCTGGGAGGAAACACAGCGACCCAGGGCCTCTCCAGCGGATGCCACAGGAACCTCCAAGCTGAGCCAGCCAGACCTGAGTACTGCAAGGGTTTCCTGCAGAGCAAGCAAGGGGCAGAGCGGGTGTAAGCAGTAGCCACTGGGCCAGGGTATGTGGGGAGGGGAGAGAGGGAGGGAGGGAAGAGAGAGAGAGAGATAACCAAAACCAAATAATCAGTTAGTACAAAGAGGAGAGAGAGAGAGAGAGAGAGAGAGAGAGAGAGAGAGAGAGAGAGAGAGAGAGAGAGAGAGAGAGAGAGAGAGAGAGAGTCAGAAGGGAAAGGAGAGGGAGAGGAGAGGGCAGAGGGAGAGGAGAGGGAGGAAGAAAGAANGAGGAAGAAAGAATGATGCAAATAGGAATGAGAGGGAGCAGAGACTGAGACCGAGGGTGTGAGGAGAGAGAAGGGACGAGCTACAGAGAGCGTGTGCCGAGTAGGCACGGATGAACAACTGAGTGTGTAGGGCAGAGAGAAAGGGAGAGGCCACTAAATAGGAAAAGGATGGGAAGGGAGCGCTGGAAGCACAGTTGTGCTCATTAAGACTGGGCAGGGCATCCCTGGTGACCAAGAAGCCCAAGAAGCCACGGGGCTGGAGCAAAGAGGAAACTTCTCAAGTCCCTGAGCCGGAGGTTGGCTGCAAGGGAGTTCTGGGGAGTAGGAGAGGGTGAAGAGGTGTGGGCAGCTGGAGTTGAGCCCTAGTGAGTGTGTGAGAAGGTGAGTCAGGGGAGGACTAACAAGCACACAAAGGAGTGAGAAGCCAGAGCCCCGCGTTTTGGTTTCCTTCTATTTAACACTCCTTGCTTCAG
The DNA here is from genome assembly GCF_014885135.2 of Alexandromys fortis. Lineage (NCBI taxonomy): Eukaryota > Metazoa > Chordata > Mammalia > Rodentia > Cricetidae > Alexandromys > Alexandromys fortis. The sequence goes on from NW_026067894.1 coordinate 9,174,332, forward strand.
CCAGCTAACCAGCCTACAGAGAGCAGTCAGCACCAGGTCCCGATAGACTCTAGCTAAGGACGCGCACCCTTCAGGTACCAGTGGACCCAACACCCTCCTACACACTGTGGGAAACTGAAGCCCAAAAAGGACCGAAGTCTGTTTTACAGTGACACATGGCCAAACAGAGCCAAGAGGGCAGGGCCTCTCCACACACACTGCCCCACCGCAGTTCCTGAGTGGCTGGGCTAGCCCCTTGCTGCTGTTGTCAAATGTTGGTGACGTTCCTTATCGATGCCAAAATGGCTCCTTCCAGGTCAAAGCCTCATTAACACGTGCTTCAGCCCCAGAACTAAAGCAGCAGGGTCTGTGGCCTGCATTTACAGTTCCGGCCCTGAAAGGTGGAGACAGGAGGACAGGGGTTAAAAGCCATTCTTAGCTATGTACTGACTTCAAAACTATTTGCTGGGCTGTACACCTTTAATGCCAGCACTCGGGAGGCAGAGACAGGCAGATCTCTCTGAGTTTGAGATCAGCCTGGTCTACAAAGGGAGTTCTAGGACAGCCAAGGCTACACTGAGAAACCGTGTCTTATAAAATAAAATAAAATAAAATAAATTGAAGAGTGATGGAGACACTTCTTTGGCTTCTGTATGCACGTGCATGGGTTTGCACATGAGTACACACACATGAGTGTGTGTGTGTGTGTGTGCATATCCCAAGAGAATTTTCCAAGGAACTTCACAAGCTGACTACTTAAATTCCAGATGAAAAAGCAAAGATCCAAGAATAGCCAACGGCTTCCTGAAGAATGACCATACACAAACCAGGAGGCAAGCTATGTTTCTTCCTGACATACCAACTCACTCTCTCTCTCTCTCTCTCTCTCTCTCTCTTTCTCTCTCTCTCTCTCTTTTAAGACAGAGTTTCTCTGTAGCTTTGCAGCCTGTCCTGGAACTCACTCTATAAACCAGGTTGGTCTCGAACTCACAGAAATCTGCCTGTCTCTGCCTCCCAAGTGCTGGGATTAAGGTATGCACCACCACTGCCCAGTTGACATATCAAATCTTAATATGAAGTTACAGCATTTAGACGTGTGTTTCATTTGGCAAATGATCAACAGAGATATTTCACAGTTGATAACAATTTGTGTGTTGTATATAGTAAATGGTTATGGGATCTATCTTGGGTGACAAGAGTCTGTTGTGTGTATATGGGTATGTATGGGGAATGTTGTATTTTGAGACAGGGTTTCTTTGTATAGCCTTGGCTATCCTGGAACTAGTTCTGTAGACCAGACTGGCCTCAAACTCAGATATGAGGCCACTTCTGCCTCCCAAATTCTGGGATTAAAAGCATGCACTATCACTGCCTGTCTATATTTTTGAGATTTTAAAAATTTATTTATTTTAAATCATATGTTTTGTGTATATATGGTCTGTATGTGTGTGGAAGGGTTTCCGATGCCCTGGAGCTGGAATTACAAGTGGCTGTGAGCCACTTGATATGGGTGCTGGGAATTGAACTCAGGTTTTCTGCAAAAACAGCATATGCTCTTTTTTTGTTTGTTTTGTTTTTGAGACAGGGTTTCTCTGTGTAGCCCTAGCTATCCTGGAACTAGATCTTGTAGACCACATTGGCCTTGAACGCAGAGATCTGCCTGCCTCTGCCTCCAGAGTGCTGGGATTAAAGATGTGCGCCACCATTACCCAGCCTTTTTTTTTTTTTGCAGTACATGCTCTTAGGGCTGAGCCATCGGTGCATGCCTTTAATCCCAGCACTCGGGAGGCAGAGACAGGTGGATCTCTGTGAGTTCGAGACCAGCCTGGTCTACAGAGCGAATTCCAGGACAGGCTCCAAAAGCTACAGAGAAACCCTGTCTTAAAAAAAAAAAAAAAGAAAAGAAAAAAGAAAAAAGAAAAAAGAAAAAAAAAAGGACTGGGAAGATAGCTCAAAGGTTATGAGCACTGGCTGCTCTTCTGGAGGTCCTGAGTTCAATTCCCAGCAACCACATGGTGGCTCACAACCATCTGTAATGAGATCTGGTGCCCTCTTCTGGCCTTCAGGCATACATGCATGATGTGAGATATCCTTCTGTATATGTGTTGCCATTATTAGTTGATGAGTAAAGCTGTTTTCAAAAAAAGAAAAAAGAAAGAAAAGGGACTGAAGAGAAGGTTCAGTGGTCAAAAAATAGATAGATAGATAGATAGATAGATAGATAGATAGATAGATAGATAGATCGAGCTAGCTGGTCAGTGGTGGCGCACACCTTTCATCCCAGCACTCAGGAGGCAGAGGCAGGCAGATTCTGTGAGTTTGAGGCCAGACTGGTCTACAAGGGTTAGTTCTAGGACAGGCTCCAAAGCAACACAGACAAACCCTGTCTTGAAAAAATAAGGGGGGGGGGGGGCTGAGCCATCTTTCCAGCCAAGAATTTATTTTACTTTTATTTATTTTTTAAAGATTTATTTATTTATTATGTAAAGTGTTCTGCTTGTATGTATGTCTGCATGCCAGAAAAGGGCATCAGATCTCATTACAGATGGTTGTGAGCCACCATGTAGGTGCTGAGAATTGAACTTAGGACCTCTGGAAGAGTAGCCAGTACTCTTAAACAATAAGCCATATCTTCAGGCCCTATTTTTGGTTTTTCCGAGACAGGGATTCTCTGTATAACCCTGGCTGTCCTGAACTCTCTTTGTAGACCAAGTTGGACTCAAAGTCAGAGAGAGATCCTCCTGCCTCTGCCTCTGAAAGCTGGAATTAAAGATGTGTACCAACCACTGCCTGGTTAAGATTTTATTTTTTAACTATGTGTATACATGTATCTCTGTGTGTATGTGCACTTGAGTGCAGATATTTTCAAAGGCCTGAAGAGAGCGTCAGATTCCCTTGGAGCTGGAGCTGTGAACCACCTGACATGGATGCTGGGAACTTAACTCAGGTCCTCTTAAGGAGCAGTATTTGCTCCTAACCACTGAATCACCCATTGCTCCAGCCCTGATTTTTTTTTTTAAAATAGGGTCTCAGGTAGCTCTGTGACCTCACAATTGCTATAGAGCTGAGGATGACATTGAGCTCCTGATCCTCCTGCCTCTATCAGCTATAGACTTCGGCCCACACAGCTGAGGCTGTATTTTGTATGATGTGTATGAGAGAAATGTGTGTCTGTTCATTGTTAAAGATCTGAGGCCTGAGAGGTGTGTGTCTGTGTGTGTGTCTGTGTGTGTGTCCATCAGAGAGACAAGTGGGAGTTAATTAGACACAATTTAGCTCTAAAGATCCATCCAAACCCTGAGTGGTTCTTAGGATCAGCCAGACACCCAGTTATACCTGGATCTCATTCAGACCACTTCTTACCTGAGCCGTGGTTGAGGATGTTGGTCCAAGAGGCCACAGAGCCGCAGGTAGGGAAGTCACTGAGAGCCCGTTTCCTTGAGAGCATGTTTCCTTGAAGATTCCTGAGCTCAGGAAGCAGGGTAGAAAATGAAGGAGGAAGCCAAAAGCAGGCCCAGACCAAGTGTGTGACTCACTTTATTCTGCCAGCCAATCCGTTTGTTCAGTGGGATGAAGAATTAGGGGAAGCCTGCCTACCAGCTCCGGTGAACGGGCAGGGCACCTGAGGCCAGGAAGCTCTTTGGGTGGAGCCCCAACCCAAGGTCACCAGAAACACTCCTACCTAAGCAGATCAATTCAGCCCCCACTGGGCCCAGAACCAGGCCTGGGGTAGCAGAAGATTAAAGAATCCTACTCTGAAGGAAAGAAGGGCAGTGAGCCCCATGACAGAAAGCCCCAGAGCTGATTACAAAAGACACTAGTCTGAGGGGACACACAGAGGATCACAGACACCACAGGTACTCCTAGAGAGGAACACTGGATGCCTAGCCTGCTAGAAGACTGCCTGTAGTTCTCTGGGTTTTTGTTTGTTTTTTACTTTTACTCTTTGGGGGCCTGGCCCCCAGCTCCCAGATGAATGCATGGAAACTCATTCTTACTTATGAATGCCCAGTCTTAGCTTGGCTTGTTTCTAGCCAGCTTTTCTAACTTAAATCATCCCCCTACCTTTTGCCTCTGGGATTTTGCCTATCTTTATTCTAAATTTCTTTCTTTCCTTCTTACTCTGAGGCTGGCTACGTTGCTGGGTGGCTGGCCCCTGGCATCGTCCTCGCCTCCTCCTTCTATTGATTCTCTCTGCCTGGCAGCCCCACATGCCCCTCTCCTGCCTAGCTATTGGCCATTCAGCCACCGGGTGTTTTTGGCAGGTAAAGTAACACAGCTTCAGAGTTAAACAAATGCACCATAAAAGAATGCAACAGATCTTTGCAACATTAAACAAATGTTCTCCAGCATAAGCGAATGTAACACATTTTAATAGTCCACAACACGTGCCTGCCTTCTGAAGCTACCACAGCTGAGAGGAAGGTAGACATGCCTTTCTCCGAGGAGCCCTTCATCTGGTGGAAGCCAAAGGCCGCAGCTCTCACAAGAGTCTAGGACTTGCCTGGAGTCCCAACTTCTGCACTGAATTTCACCCCTCTCCGCCCAACTCCTCACCAAACAGCTGATTATACAGCCAAAGGAATGACTAGTGGCCTGGGATGTTTGCCTGTTGCCTTTCAAGGAGCAATCACTACTTCACAGGAGGACGCCGAGGCTTCACGTTGACATCATTGCTTACTCAAATGCCAAGATCCTCACCCTAGTTCACTGGCTCCTTCCACTTTACCTGTGCCCAGGGAGGCCTTGGCAGTTGGCTGTGTCACTAAAGGTTCTGTGACTCACGGCAAGCCAAGGAAGAGGTAGCTCTTTCAGTTAAGCTACCTCCATGAGCCTTTAATGCCTAGAGCTCCCCTTTCCCTGTCTGGTGAACAAGGGGCTACAGAGGTCCTGCCCTAGAGGCCACAATGACTGTGAGACCTCAATTCAGTGCTCAAGGCACCCTCTAACTGGGTCACCACAGAGAAAGCTATTCTGGGCAGGGTTATGCCCAGGGTGAGGGCCACTGCTGCTCTTCCAGGTCAGTCTGTGGCCAAACTGTGGCAGAAAGGAAACAGACCGCTCCTTCTAGAAAATACCATGTTCCTATTGGAACCCAAAAAAGCTGAAGGTGACTTCAAGAACACCTGATCCTGCCTCCCTGGTGCCACTGCTCCAGGCAGGGTATTTATTCCTGGGTGTGACCTCACCACCAGCCACCTGGGGTTGCTGCTTCTCACCCCTCCTGTTCCCAAGTCCTTTCCAGCTGTGCCATTGTAAACTGCTTTAGAATATTCCTCCTCTCAATGACAAACAGGAACTGTAGGTGCCCAACCCAAAAGAAAAAGACTCTCATTACAGATGGTTGTGAGCCACCAAGTGGTTGCTGGAAATTGAACTCAGGACCTCTGGAAGAGCGGCCAGTGTTCTTAACCTCCGAGCCATCTCCCCAGCTCAGGAAGAAGGCCTGCTCTCCATCCATTGCTGTCTTCTCAAATTCCCTAGGGATGACCTCAGACCCATTTGTGGGACAACCACATCAGGGGGACACTGCTTCCTGGACCTTTCACTTAGCGGCTGTGATGTGTGATGTTGCCACAAGCTTGCTGTAACTGAGATGACAATCCCTCCTGGATGGAACGGCAACAGGGCAGCCGCCATTCCCTTGGTGTCACCGGAGCCCGCCTCCCTCCAGAAGTAGAGGAACAAATACTGCATTTATTTTATCCTCAAGTTGTACCAACTGTGACTGAGCATCATTTTCTCCAGGACGCATTCCCTGGTCACCAAACACAAGAGCAAGCGTCCGGAGTAGTGGACATTTGTCTTCTGCACTTGCTCACTGTGCCTCAGTCGTGAGGCACACAGCGAGCCCCGCATGATGGAGTGCCGCTCTGCCTGCTCCCTGCCGGGGCCAACTTCACCTCAGGACAGGCAGCACTTCGGCAGTGACTTCCCTCCCTCTGCCTTGTTTGGTGTTAGGCGGTGCTGTTACCTCATGTGGTGTGGACATGCCCAGCTGTACCTACAAGGGTAGTAACGCCAAGCCCCCGAAGAACAAGCAGAAGGTGTGTGCATGCACCTTCTGTAGCCACACCAGCTGGACACATCTCCAGGGAGCACAAGATGTCTCGTCACTGCTTCCCACACTGTCTCAGCTCCTGTGGTGCCACCTTTCTACTCCTACTAAGCCCCTCCCACAGGCTGATGTGGTCTCCTGTAGCAAGCAGGACACCGAGCTATACTATAAGCCAGATGCTTCCACAATCTCACTCCACCCTGCAACTGTGCGGTGTCTTCCTCTACAGATAGGACACTGACACACCCCTCCTGGACAGTCTGATGGCTGTTGACGTGCAGTGGTCAACTCAGAGGTTCCTACAGTAAAACCAATCTATCAAAATTTCTGGAGGTGCTGCTGGGGACAAAACCCAGAAACTCTCACTCAGCCCACTCCCCAGACTCCCAGTCTGACTCTCCTGCCATACTTGATATTCTGGTACTTATGTTTGTTGTTCTAATGGATGAACTCAGAACCTCACAAATGCCAGGCAAGCACTCTACCATGGAGTAGATCCCCAGCCGTGTAGTACCATTCTGTAGGTGAAGAAGCTAAGGTTCAACAATTAGTGTAGGAGCTATGTGTGTCCAACCACAAGGCACTTTCAGGAATGGGCCATGCAAGATAATGGACCTGCCTGCCCTTGGAGTTCCACCTGAGGATAAGAACAGCAAAGGCTTGGGTATAAAAATTTATTATACGTTAAAAGAATATTACTACTAACGAATGCAGACAAGTGAGGACAAGTAGGACTGTCTGGAGGATGGCTAACTCTTTGGAAAGTGAACAGGTTTAAGTGGCTGGGAGCCTCACATGACTCTGCCTGATTGGTGGTCAGCCAAATAGGACTTGTGCCAAACACCACAAGGCATCAGGGCATCAAGAATCCACAATGCCTTTCCTATTGGATCTGGGTCTTCAAGGCTGGCACACCCAGAAACAAGCAAAGGGGCTTCCCATAGTGGCCCAGGCTGTTCTGGAGTCGCAGCAACACCACTGTATGCAAGACGTTTAATTGGAGGATTTCCACAAACTATACCTGCCTGACCTTTGAGTCACACAACTCAGTGAGATACAAAACATTAAGTTACAGGCCGTGGGAAAAGAAGGCAGCAGAGTCAGTGACACCTTCCGATCCTGGTGCTTCCGTGGGTAAGGACGGGGAAGGTTAGACCAAGCCCCTCATCTCAATGTACAAATTACTCTGATTGATATTAAATTGTATTGAAAACAAAATAGACTAAAAAGCAAACACTACTCTATGTTGGGGTGGAAGTGGAGAATGAGTCCTTGAAGCAGATGGAGGCAGCCAGGGAAGGCTGTGGCTATGGCCCTGCTGGTCACTCTCGCTGTTCCATCTTTACTTTTGGTGGCCGAAGAAAGGTCCGATTCTTTTTCTCCTTCTTTCCCTTTGTATTTGCCTGGAAATTTCGCCAACTGTCCACTCGACCATCCCGGCTTTCCTGAAAGAAAACAGAAAGGAAATCAATCCAAGGTGAGGTCACTAATGAGCAAAGAAGGGGCTGAGCCTGTCCTGTCGCCAACTGCTCTCCCGTGGCCCAGCCCTAATCAGCCCACTGCAACAATCCAAGAGGAGAACAGATCAGAGCCTCTCCTATCTCTAGAGACCCGGGAAAACTTCACAACACCCTCTCCAAAGAGGACACGACACAATGGGTGATGTCATGATATTATCATAACTCTATTTATTTGGGACTCGTGGCGGGCGTTCCAAACAAATTCCTTCTGTTTCCACTGCTGAGCTACACACTTACAGGGCTGGCTTATTACTTTGTTAGTTTGGTTTTTAAAGACAGGGTTTCTCTGTGTAACAGTCCTAGCTGTCCTGGAACTCACTCTGTAGAACAGGCTGGCCTCGAACTATGAGATCTCCTGCCTTTGGCTCCCGAGTGCTGAGCCACCACCACTTGGTGCATGCATGCACGTGTGTGTGTGTGTGTGTGTGTGTGTGTGTGTGTGTGTGTGTGTGTGTGTGTGTTTTAGATAGCATTTCAGGTGGCTAGCCTGGAGCTCACTCACCATGTAAACCAAGCTGGCCTTAAACTTCAGAGATTTGCCCACCTCCACTAGAGTGCTAGGACTAAAGACATGCCCCATCATGCCTGGCCCCTAGCTTGTTGCTTCTGACCCTTACAAACAGCTGACTACAGCATGCATTAAAGAGGACTGCACAATGATGAGAAGTTAACTAGCTTTCTCAACCATGCAGCTAGCTCAAAGTACAGCCACTCTTTCTTCACCATGTTGCTGTTGCCCCCCACCCCCCATAACTTCAACAAGATGTCTCTAAGCCAGGTAATCACTGGCCACAAAGATCTCTATTTATTATCAAATGGGCTACTCATTTTCCCTTTTCATAAGCTGGACAGAAACAAAGTCAAATATTATGGCTAAGCAAGCTCTACCCTGAATCCTAAATCCTATAAAAGATAGACCAAATGCAACCCAGAACTGTGTGGGGCACTAGAAGAGCAATGAACACAGTTCAAAAGCTACAAGGTGGGCTGGTGTAGTGCACATACCTGCGATCCCAGCACTTAGGTGGCGGAGGTAAGAGGATCATCAAGAGTTCAAGGCTGGACTAGGGCTACATAGTGAGTTCCAAGATAGCTGGGGCTACAAAGTAAGACTGTCTCAAAAACCCAAAACAAAATGCCAGAAGTCTCTGCAAAATGAATAATTGGGTCACAAGAACCTGTTTCCAGTAGTTTCTGGGAGTGTACACCTTAATCCCAATATCTGGGAAGCTGAAGCGGGATGATCAGGAATGCAAGGTCATTATCAGCTACATAGTGAGTAGACTGAACTGTTTGAAAATTTGTCTCAACCTCAACTCCCTGCCCCCCAAAAGAAGCTATTTCCACAAATCTTTGTCCTCTAAGTAGGGTACTACTTCATATTACCTCTGAACTCATTCTTCTTGGGCTCACTTGGTAGCTGTGTCTATTGGTGCCCTTGTCAGGGAAAGAGTTATGAAGGCCAGGCAGCCCCAGACCCTGCTTCCCCAGTACCTACTCTTGCCCACACATCCCAGTTCCCTGTCTGCCTCAGGCAGTCCTGGAGCACCCAGGAACCATTCCTGATTCTGGAATGACCCATCTCAGCTACTCACCTCAAAGTTTTTCTGCCATTCCCTTTCTCGCTTGGCTTTTTCTTGTGCTTCAATCTCCTCTTCTCTTTGCCGTTTCCTAGGAGAGACAGCAAAGCAGTCTTTACCCAATGCTCACAACGCGTTACCACATGAGCTAACGCACAGCTACCTAAAATAACATTTCCTACAAACTCAACTGGCAATATATAATTACTCTAGTCAACAACACAAAATACAGAAGTCAAATTGACCTTAATATGTCCTTTTGTCTTTTCTGAGTCAAGGTGTTATGTAATTCAAACTAGCCTTAGACTTGCTACTCAGCCAAAAATAGTCTTCAACTGCTTTTTCTTCTGCCTCCACCTCCCAAGTGCTGGGATTAGGAGTGTGTGCCACCACAACAACAACCTCAACCCTTCTGACTAGAGGAAATCATACTCGAGAACAGTAGCGGTTTAAAGCTATTCCGTTACAATCCTACCTAGGCATCACAGCTGCAGCTACAAGGCCCAGAAAAGATGCTGGTCTCAAAAATTCTACTGCATTCCAGAAAGGAAGAAAACACACTGCACTCCTCAATAGAAAGGAACTCCCTACGGGACAGGTGTAGATAGTATTTCCCAGAAGTCTGCCGTGTCTTACCGTTGACTGGCTCAGCCAGCCTGTCTTGCGTGTGCTAGGGAGGAGCTCCACCACTGGGCTGTCCACCTGCCTCTCCAGTTTCTCATAAATGAGGCACTACCAATTCATTAGGAATATCCCCAGAGGCCTGCATTAGCTAATCTGTGCGTTTAAATGAGGCTAAGATGAATACAGGGATGTGTACCTTTCATGCATTTCTTTGGCTTCTCTCTCTTTCCTCTTAATTTCCAGCTCAGCAAACAGTTTCATGGTCTGTTTGTAGACTGCCTGTTTGAACTGCAAGAAAATTAAGGACACTCTGTGAGTTCGAGACCAGCCTGGTCTACAGAGCTAGTTCCAGGACAGGAACCAAAGCCACACAGAAACCCTGTCTCGAAAAACCAAAAAAAAAAAAAAAGAAGGAAAGAAAATTAAGGACAAAAGAAAATAAAAGTAAACATTTCACATCAAGGCTGAAATTAAGTGATCACAACAGCCCTAAAGATCACAACTGGGCAGTGCAATGTCTGCAGGGAGACGCCATTACACTGTCTCTTCAGGGAGAAATGCCACTGCCTAGGAGACCTTTCTTACTAAGCAGACTAGAAACCTGGTTCTGGGAGAATGCACGTAAGTACTTAGGCCACTGAGATTCTGCAGGCGCTCTTCTGCAAATATTCCCCAGGATTAACTTCTACTCTCCTTTCCACAAATATCTTATAATTTTGATTTTGTGGTATGAACCAAGCTGACTCTTACTTAGCTGGCTCAACTCACAACTGCAAACCTGTTTTAAGGGACTAAACATAAAAGTCCATAATCCCCAGACTTCCTTATAGCTAGGTTTGGCCATGTGAGTCAGAGTTCAGTCAATGTACTCATACACAATGTCTAGGATGTTTTTAGAAGGAGTGGCATACTCCTTTTTCTTCCTTTATTCTGTTGTCTGGCACATGATATGAGACACCCGGTCAGGAAGATGGGGGCCACATCCTAGTTACCAGAGCCATAGAAGAGTCAAGACCTCGAAGAGTCAAGACCTCGAAGGACACATGGTGCAGAGCTTCCACACCAGCAGCCACCGCCCCCTACCCAGGACTACTACACAGGATAGAATATGTTCTACCTTGAGCAAGACATTTTGTGTCTCTGTAACCAGTTCACCTTATACTCTAAGACATACTAATGGGAAAAAAACACAGCATTATATAGAAAATATAAAGGTGGAACTGGAGAGAGAGCTCATTGTTTAGGCGCACCAGATGCAATTCCAGAGGACCTGGGTTCAATTGCCAGCACCCATATGGCAGTTCACAACTTCCCGTGACTCCAGTTTCAGGGGATCTGATACCCTCAGACAAACATACATGGTGGTAAAACACTAATTCATCTAAAATAAATGAATAAATCTTTAAAAAAAAAAAAAAAGGAGATACAAAGGCAAAGAGCCCTATTGGTTTTTACAGTACAGAAGATAAAACCCAAGCAATGAAGTAAAACCTCTACTACCAAGTCAAACCCACGGTCTACCTAGAGCCTTTCAGTTATGTTAGCTATTGTTACAGCAGAGGTTATTATTAGACTTTATAAAATTAAAGAAAAGTAAATGGGTGAGAGAGATGGCTCAGCAGCTAAGAGCACTGGTTATTCTTCCAGAGGACCCGAAACACCCAGCTCACAACTCTCTGTAACTCCAAGATCCAACACCCTCACACAGACAAACATGCAGGCAAAACACCAACGCACATAAAATAAAAACAAATATGGTAAGAAAGAAAGAAAGAAAGAAAGAAAGAAAGAAAGAAAGAAAGAAAGAAAGAAAGAAAAGAAAGGCAAGTAAAGCTAAGTGACCAGATCCAACTACACAGTTGTGGGGTGTTCTGGAGACAGGGTCTAACTATGTGGCACAAGCTGGGTTCAAACTCAAGGCAATCCTCTGTCTCAGTCTCCCAGCTGCTGGGATTACAGGCATGTGCCAGCACACCAAACTCAGGACAGTTTCATTCTTTTTTGTTTTGTTTTTATATCCAACCAAAGTTTTCCCTCCCTCCTCTCTTTCCAGTTCCTCCCTCACACACTCCTCCTCCATCCACGCCTCCTCCACTGTTTCTCTTCAGATACCCATCAGCCAGCCATGGTCTATCAAGTTACAGTGAGACTAGGCACCTCCTCTCACTCTTTTTTAAAATGTATTTATTTTATATGCATGAATATGTGTGTGCATCGTGTGCGTGTGCACTGCCCAGACGTCAGAAGAAGGCATTGGATCCCCTGGAATTGGAACTCTCTCTGTAGACCAGGCTGGCGCCAAACTCACAGCGATCCACCTGTCTCTGCCTCCCAAGTGCTGTGATTAAAGGCGTGCGTCAACACTGTCTAGCTTTTTTAAAGATTTATTTTTAGAAATGTGTATGTGTGTGGTTGCATATAGGTTTGTACACATGTGAATGCTGGTGTCCATCAAATCCAAAAGAGGATGTCGTCACTTGGAGCTAGAGTTACAGGCAGTTGTGAGGCACCATGTAGGTGCTGGGAACCAAACTCAGGTCCTCTGCCTGAGCAATACATGCTCTTCACCAGTGAGCCACCTCTGTAGCCCCAACCAGCCATGAGTTTTTCAGAAACTCGTGTTTAGAGTGTTTTATTCCCAAACAGAAATTTTGAGTTATACGTCAAAGTACAGAATAATAATCCATCATGAATATGTAATAGGATCATGTACTAAAATCAGAGGCACTGAGTGAAAAACAATACAGGAGGAGAAGAAAAATAAAGGAGGTCCAAAACTTCTCTTTAATACTATAGCTGCTAGGAGCTGCTCAGTAAAAATAATGCTGACAAACTTTAATAAGAATAACAACTGAGGGGGGTGAAGAGATGGCTCAGTGGTTAAGAGCATTGCCTGCTCTTCCAGAGGTCCTGAGTTCAATTCCCAGCAACCACATGGTGGCTCACAACCATCTGTAATGGGGTCTGGTGCCCTCTTCTGGACTGCAGGCATACACACAGAACATTGTATGCATAATAAATAAATAAATATTTAAAAAAAATAACAACTGAGTAAAGGAACGTCTAATAAATACTTCAATATCTTTATGTGTGTGTGGTGCACGTGGAGGCCTACAGCTGACATCAGGTATCTGCCTCAGTCACTCTCCACTCTAATGAGGCAGTCTCTCCTGAACCTGGAGCTCACCACTTCCTGCTAGTCTATATGCATGGCAGCCTGTAAATGTTGGTTCTGTTGAACCTGTCCATATAGGCTTTCCTGTCCTAAGTTGATGAGAACAACTCTTCCTCAAGAGGGCATCAGACCTCATTATAGATGGTTGCTGTACACCAAATGGTTGCTGGGAATTGCACTCAGAACCTTTGGAAGAGCAGGCAGTGCTCTTAACCACTAAGCCATCTCTCCAGCCCTTAGCATGCTTCTAGAGCTCTAGATTACAGGCAGCACCATGCCTGTCCAACAAGTGCTTTGAGCAGCCAAGCAGCTCTAAAGCCCTATATTCCTAAACGTGTACTAGGGTGCCTATGTATCTCAAAAGAAATTAAAAACTATAATTAAACATAGTACTTTGCACATATGGTTTCTAAAATAATCAAGCACAAACTCCATTAGATGCACTTATGATAGGCAGTGGTGGTGCACACCTTTAATCCCAGCACTTGGGAGGCAGAGGCAGGCGGATCTCTGTGAGTTCGAAGCCAGTATGGTCTACAGAGTGAGTTCCAGGACAGCTAGGGAACCCTCCCCACCCCAAGAAGGAAGGAAGGAAGGAAGGAAGGAAGGAAGGAAGGAAGGAAGGAAGGAAGGAAGGAAGGACGGACGGACGGACGGACAGGCAGTAGTTCTACATTTAGAAAGCTGGTGGAGATGGGTCGGTGGGTAAGAGTACAAGCATGAGGACCCGAGCTAAAATCTCCAGCACTCTTATTATAGCTTAGGGGTAGAGACAGCACACTCAGTGGGGCTTGCTGGCCACCAGCCTAGCTCCAGCTTGTCAGTGAAAGACTCTGACTAAAGAGAATAAATGGACATTGCTAGAGCAGATACCTCCTCTGGCTTCTACACACGTGTACACACATGTACACACACTATGCATGTAACACAGACACAAGACAAACACACCTAAACACAGGATGAGTGGGGATAAATGAATGTCCACTTACTCACTTTAAGTGAGGCCTTGCTCTTCAACCCACCGATCACACATGAAAGTTGTTTCCCAATAACTCACCAGTTCAGGATCATCTTCCTCTACATTTGTAGGCTTTCCTTCCTTCTTGAGTTGTTTTTTTCGCTCTTTAACCTAAAAAGAATTTTTTTCCCGTCAGCAATGAGCACTCACTTTCATAGCAACTGAGCTGTACATATGTGCACTTTTCCATAGGCACAGGATAATAAGATGAAGGCAAAAGAGCCTCCACCTACACTGCCAATTATAACAGCAACAATACATTTTAATAGAAAACACTATAAAGCAACTAAGAAGACTAGGAATTGTGGGTCCTTCCTCTAACTTCATCTAAGTCCACTCTAGCCTGCACCCACAGTCAGCACTATTGAGAGACAACCAGCAGAGATGTTGCCCCTAACTCATAAAGGCCGAGCCACAGCCAACAGCCTTAGACATGGTGCTTATGGTCACACCGTTACAGCAAAGAAGGCACATTTGCCAAGCTTTAGGAGGACCTAGGAAATGTATGGTATTTTAAGCATGAAAGGGATTTCTGAAAGTACATCCTTGATCGTTTCCACTGTGAAACTCCAGAAACCATAATTTTCACATCACACTACTGGATACATGTATCACTTTGGCCACTACTGAACATAATAATAATAATAATAACAACAACAACAACAATAATAAAACTCACAAGAGACTGTCACTACTCCATAAGTGACCTATGAGAATATCACACAGCCAAGTGCCTACCAGGTTCAGAAAAACTTTACTGCCACCGTGTGGTCAGGAATTCTAAGGACGATTCCGACTTGAAGGCACTGGTGTGCACTCTTCTAAACTCTAACAGGGCTGACTCTACAAGTGCCATGTGCAACACACCAGCAGGACCCAGTTACACACCTTTCTTTCCCTGACTTTTCTCCTCACCGTCTTCATCTAACATGGGTTCATCTTTATTAGTATTGCCTATAAAGTTCCATTTCAAATCTCAAAACTCTTCAAAACAAAGACGGACTCCTGACTCACTCACCATTGAAATCACTCTTGTAAAAGGTCTTGAGATTCTTGCTCCATGGGGGAAAAAAAAGAAAGAGGAGCTTTCTAGTTGGGCATGGTGCATGTTTGTAATCCTAGCAACTGGATATAGAGAAGGGTCAAAAAGTGCAGGGCCAGGGGCTGGAGACAGGGCTCGGCAGGTAAGAATATTTACTGCTCCTAAAAAGATCAAAGTTCAGTTCCCAGCACCCACCCAGAGGCTCACAACCATTCGTAACTATAGTTCCAGAGGATCTGACACCTTCTTCTGATCCCCCTGAGCACCAGGCATACCCATGGAGTACACACATACATGTAGACAAAACACCCATAAACATAAAAGAAACGTATCTAGAAGATTTAAAAAGAATTTAAGGTCAGCCTCAGGTCAGCTAATTCAAAGTCAGCCTGGATTGCATAGAACTCTTTCAAAATAAAATAACCCAACCAAAAAAGGAAGAAGAAAAAAAGTCTTTCCATCGGATGCAATGGCATACAACCCACAATCCCATGGCTCAGAAGGTCAGGCAGAAGAGTAAGAATTTAAGGCCAGTCCAGTCTGTTTTAAAGTTTAAGGCTACTCTGTACCCCCAGCAAGACCCCATTTAAAACATACAAAAGCTTTAACTTAGTTTATTTCAAAAGAGTCTCCCGAGTTTTGTTATTAACTGAACATGTGCCGCCTCCTGCTTTAAAACCCACTCAGAGCTCCTGGACAGCCTCTCGCTTCCAAACCTTTCATAGGAACTAAAGGAAGCCCAGGGAGTCAGCACCGCCACAGCCCTGCTGCTTCTCCACTCTCACTGCGGCAGCAAGGCAACATGGGATTCCAAAGTGGCCATCTAACAACATCAGACTAATAGTGCCAGTGGGTGTGGCAGTGTCCTAGCCACTCCTCACCCTGACTCTTCTCTCAGGAAAGAATGCTACTTTTGGCGCTATTCGTGAGAATTAAAGTGGTCACTAGCTACCTGGTCAGTACTGCTAGTTGCATATACCCTTCTACACGGTGCCCACAGCTTGCTGTTACTTCCTGTAAACACAGCAGCACTAGAAATACTTACAGTGTGTTCCACGTATTCTTTTCCTGCCTGAATTACATCCAGGGCCCTCTTCTTTTGTTCCTGATCCAGTAGCAACTTGTAAGCTTTGTCCACAGCTAATGCAAAACATTGAAGTTAACTGTTTCTGCAAATACCCTCTCAAAGTCTGAGCTATACTCAGGCAGTGTAAATGGACTTGCACTGTCTAAAAACATTCCCTACTTTGTTACATTATTTACCATTGTTAAACTCATTTTTTAAAAAGCATACAACCATAGCAATGACCTTAAAAGTCTTAGGAAAAAATATTAAATATACACTCAAGGCTAAACATACCATGTCTAAATATAACACATTGACAAAGTATTTCCCGCTTTACTTATGTTCAGAGAAAAAAAGATCCTATGCAGTAAAAGTATACTCGCAGACATGTAAGTTTCAACTAAGCAAAGTTAAGGAGCAGTTTCTTTTCAGTGCTGGGGATTGAACCCAGGGCCTCAAGCATGCTAGGCAAGCACTGAGCTACACGCCCAGCCCCCAAGGATTACTTCTTCAAACATTCTGCTTTAAATGGCTGCTTTACTGAAATCCACAGCTTTTCCACAACTAGTTACTCCTTAGCATTGACAATATATTACTCAAAAGCAGGTAAATTTACAAATACCTTCAAAAGCCTTCTGTGCTCTGTCAGCGTCATCTTGATTTTTATCAGGATGCACCAATATAGACAACTACAAGGGAGAAAAGTCAGGCTCACCAACAGTTCATTGAAGTGACTTGAACTCTTCACATGCACCAGTAAATAATAAGCAAAACATGAACTTCTTATCAGAAAACCCCCACAGGGAGGCAGAGGCAGGTGGATTTCTGTGAGTTCGAGGCCAGCCCGGTCTACAAGAGCTAGTTCCAGGACAGGCTCCAAAGCTACAGAGAAACCCTGTCTCAAAAAACCAAAAAAAAAAGTGTAGGGACACAAAAATCTAATGCTAATCCCCGAAGCACCAGCATCACAGTCCTGACACGCAATTCTAACTTCAATCACTTGCTAGCTCTCAAACCTTGAGCAACTCTCAAGTTGCTTCACTTCAACTCTTTACTTTGGCTTCCTGCTCTATCACTGGAAAAATACAAAGTACCTACATCGTTTGGACAAAACGAACAATGCAAGTAATTAGCATAAGCAGAATATAGGGGTCCCGTTCTTGAAATCTCAACACTGAGGAGAATTAGGAGTTCAGGGCTAGCCTGGGCTAAAAGTGAGACCCTGTGGAATAGGTAGGAAGAGAGGAGAAAAATAAGAGGAGAGAGAAAAGGGAGAAGAGGGCAGAGATGACAGGAAAAAGTAAATGGAAAAGAGAAACTGAGGGGGCTGGAGGGATGGCTTAGTGGTTAAGAGCACTGGCTGCTCTTTCAGAGGTCCTTAGTTCAATTCCAGCAACCACATGGTGGCTCACAACCATCTGTAATGAGATCTGGCGCCCTCATCTGGCCTTCAGGTATACATGGAGGCAGAACGTTGTATACATAATAAATAAATAATAAATCTTTAAAAAAAAGAGAGAGAAACTGGTAAGGGGAGGGGAGAGGCAACAAAGAAAAAGAAAGGAAGTGAATGAATTTGCACACAAACATCCATGGACAAAGGTTAGTATATACAAAGTATCAAGACATCCATTGAAAGCCTTCTGTATGTAGTACCTGATTTAAATATTTGGAAACATTTACCAAATGAGGTAAAATAGACACAGAAAGGTCCAAAGCACTTGTTCAAGTGCACACTGCTCCTAAGTAAGAGAACAAATTAAAACTAAAGTCACATGTGCTTTTAACTATGAGGCCATCTAGTCAGTCAGAATTGTAACTCAAGTCTGTGGTTATAGAAATAGTCTAAGGACTGAAATGCTTGTTATATTAGGAACAACTGTTAAAGGACTGTATTGGAAAACAGACCTTGGGGAAAAGGAGGAGCACTAAGCAGATCAGAGCTTCTAAAACCATAAAGTTATATAATGGGAAATGACTGAGCAGGCAAAAACAAAAGCCATCTTAGCTTGCTGGGAGACCAGAGGTAACCATGAGTCAGCAGTGTGGAGAAACCTGCTGCCCTGGAGGAAGCCAGCCCTGGATATCAGTAAGACAGCTGTGCAGAATTGGAGTATCACAGTCAGCACTGGCCAGGTCCAATTCAAATGTGAAAAGCATGAAGAGATAAGGAAAGAACTTACGAAAGCCAAAAAAAAGAAAAGAAAAAGAAAAGAAAGAAAGACAGTGGCACGAATCAGAAGCCAGAGAGCTAATTTCATAAGTACTTGTTACATTAAGTCAGGTATTTCTTTTTTAAAAACTTCTTGCATTACTGGGTTGGGGAACGTAAACACAAGCTATGGTATGTGTGTGTGGAGATCAGAGAACAATTTGCTGGAGTCAGGTCTGTCCTTCTACCATGTGGGTCCCTAGGATCAACCTTAGGTGGTCAGGTTTAGCAGCTGGTACTTTTAGTGTCAAAGCCATCTCACAAACCTAAGCTAAGTATTTCTTGGGTTTTTACAGCCATTTGTAAGATATGAAGTAACTGAGCGGGTTACGCAAATGGTATGTGCCTGTCCTCCTAGCTACTTAAGCACACCTTTAATCCAGCACTCGGGAGGCAGAGGCAGGTGGATCTCTGTGAGTTTGAGGCCAGCCTGGTCTACAAGAGCTAGTTCCAGGACAGGCTCCAAACCTATAGAGAAACGCTGTCTCGAAAATTCAAATAAATAAATAGATAATTATATGAAAAAGAAAAAACAAAAAAGAAAATTCACTATATCCACAGAAAGATCTACACATGGTACATTAGTTAACATTCTATGTCACTGCACATACATGTCACTAAAGCCTTAATTTGCAAGGGGTGGCAAGTTAAATTTTGGCCCAAAATTTAATTGACAAATCCTCAAAAATCTCATCTAGGATGTAGCTCAATTGGTAGAGTGCTTGTCTTATTATATATGAAAACCTGGGTTCGAGGCACATGCCTACAATCCCAGAACTCAGGAGGCAAAAGCAGAGGATCATAAGCTCAAGGCCATCCTTGGTTACCCAGGGAAAATTTAGGCAAGTCTAAGCTCCATGAACCCCACCACCACCAGCACCAAAGAAGCAGAAGGCTCACACACTAGCGAGAGAAGCAGCACTGTACCTGCCGAAACCTCTTTTTTATTTCTTCATCTGTCACTTCAGGATCTATCTGGAGAACCTGGAAGAACCAAGATCAAAAGTGTAAAGCTGAGCATGGTGACCCATATCTGTCCTCTCAATCCTAGGAAGACAGAGGCAGAGAGATGGTAAGTGCAGGGCCAGCCTTGGTTACAAGCAGAACAGTCTCAAAACAAACAACAGCAGCAACAACAACAACAACAACAAAAAAAACATAAAACCGGGGAGTGGGGTAGGATTATTCCTAGACTTCTACCACAGAAGGAAGATCAAGGAATCAAGGTCATCCTTGGCTATATAACAAATTCAGTGCCAGTCTGGGCTACATGAGACACTGTCTCAAACAAACAAATAAACAAACAACAACAACAAAAACAAGAGGGAGAGAATTATGTGTGTATGTGTTTTGTATGTGTCTGTGTATATATTTATGTTTGTCCCCCCCCCCCCCCCCCCCCGCTCTCCTACTACAAGCCTTCTGTCCCCCACTTCTGTTCTGAGCAATATAACTAAATCCGTTAAGTAAAACCAGGTGAAGTGATATATGCTGAATCTCATAGTCCAGAACACAGTGTCAGAGTTCAGAGCTCACCTGGAACAAAGAGAGTAACCACACACAAGGAGTAGTTAGCAGAGTGCGAGAGCCCACGTGGGGTGAGAAGGGTATTCACACAGAACAGTAGCCTGACATAGAGTGCCAAGAAAGGACTAGGAGGCCAAGACCAGGCTGCCTAGCACATTGTGTCGGAACCCACGTAGGGTAAAGATATCAACATGGGCTCAGCACAGTGCCTCACACCTATAATCCCAGTATTTACAAAGTTGGGTAGAATGATCATGAGTTCAGTTGCCCAGCAACAACAAGCATTCTTAACCACTGAGCCATCTCTTCAGCCATTATTTTTAAGTTTAATTATGTGTATTGGTCTATGTGTGAATCTCTGCATGTGTGAGTGTAGGTGTCCGTGGAGGCCAGACATGTTGGATTCCCTTGAGCTGGAGTTACAGGTGGCTTGGAACTGAAGTCTTCCTCTTCCAGAGCAGTGTATGAGCTTAACCTCTGAGCTGTCTCTCCAGCCCGTTTTTTTTAATAGTTTATTTAAATTAATTTTAAGTACATTAGTGTGAAAGTGTCAGGTGCCCTGGAACTGGAGTTACAGACAGTTGTTAGCTGCCATGTGGGTGTTGGGAATTGAACCCGGATTCTCAGTAAGAGCAGCCAATGCTCTTAACCACTGAGCCATCTCTCCAGCCCCCCGTTTTTTATTTTTTTAGTCAGATCTCTCTTTATTTAGGTCAGCCTGTAACAACACAAAATAAAAATAAATCTTAGCTAGGCATGGTAGCACACACCTTTAGTCCCAGCACTCGGGAGGTAGAGGCAGGCAGGCCTCTGTGAATTTGAGACCAGCCTGGTCTACAGAGTGAGTTCCAGGTCAGCCAGGGTTATACAGAGAAGGTCTGTCTCAAAAAAATAAAACAAAATAAAATAAATCTTTTTTTTTTGAAAGATTTATTATGTATACAGTGCTGTCTGTCTGTATGTATGCCTGCTGGCCAGAAGAGGGCACCAGATCTCACCGCAGATAGCTGTGAGCCACCATGTGGTTGCTGGGAACCGAACTCAGAACCTCCAGAAGAGCAGTCAGTGCTCTCAACCTCTGAGCCATCTCTCCAGCCCCTAAAATAAATCTTAAAGAAAAAAAAAACACACACACACAAAAACAAACAAAGCACAGGTACCATGGGTGTGACAACAGACACTAGACTTCCATGCCAGGATTTGGGATGCCAAGGCAGAGGCAGAGGGGCAGAGGGGCAGAGGGGCAGAGGGGCAGAGGGGCAGAGGCAGGTGAATCTCTATGAGTTCAAGGCCAGCCTGGTATATACCGAGCTCCAGGACAGCCAGGACTATACAGAGAAACCCTGTCTCAAAACAAACAGGAGAGAGAGAGAGAGAGAGAGAGACAGAGACAGAGAGAAAGAGAGAGATATGGGCCAACCTAATACCTAGTATGCACAATGGTAAAATGTTTAACTGATATTTAAAATCCTCTTGAGTTTGATTCCCAGCATCAAAGAAAGAGAGAGAAATGGCGCAGTGTTCAATTCCCAGCACCCACATGGTGGCTAGCAACCACTTGGAGCTTCAGTACTGACCCCCTCTTCTAGATTCCATGGGCACTAGGCATGCACATGGCACACAAATATACATGCAAGCAAAGCACACATATAAATTTTTAAAATTTTATTAAATAATCAGTGTATTTGGAGGTTTGGAGGATCACCACTGAGGGCAGTGCCAGAATCTCTCTACCTCCCTTGATGGGAAAGACGAGGGAAGACACACTGTCAGTTTGCTGTAATTTGAGGTGAATGACCTGACTTTTTAATCACACACGAAAGAACAGTGATTCGTGACAATAGGAAATGTTCAGAGCCTGGCATGGTGGGTGGTGCACACTATGCTCCCAGCACTCGGGAAGGTGAAGTAGGTGGATGGCTGAGCTGAGCCACTCTGAGCCACACTGGAAATATGTTCAAAAACAGTAAATGCATTCGCTTACTTAAAATCTCATGATCTTCATTCTGTTCTTACTCAATATTTGGTATCTTTTATCTTTACGTAACAAGAAAGTTTTAACAAAGTTTTTGTTTGTTTTGTTGTTGTTTTGAAACAGGATCTCACTGATGCCCTGGTGGGCCCAAGCCTTGCTCTATGGACTAGGCTGGCCTCAAATCTGTAGGGCTATTCCTGCTTCTGTCTACCAAGTGCAAAGAGAACAGGCTCCCTGGCATTACATGTTTTTTAAATCATTGATCCTAAATTTAGCTAGCCCAGCTATGTCTCTATATTCAAAATAAATCCTTGTATATTAGAATATTGGAGAACATTTGCCAGGACAAAGTCTATCTCTTTAACAAGCTATCTTGCTAACCCTACTCACAATAAAATCAAGTAACTTCATAGACAACCTACCCACCATACAAATTCTACCACTTCACCACCTTTTTCTTTTTTTTTTCATTTTTTTTTTCACCACCTTTTTCATTCCCAACAATGTAACTTGAGTGTATGCTGTAACATAAATCTGCTTCCAAACCAAGTATGATGGCTTATACCTATAATCTTAGCACTTAGTTGCTGAGGCAGAAGAACCACAAAGAGTCTAAGGCCAACCTGGGATATAAAGTGATCTCCAAGCCATAGTGGGCTACAGTAAGATCCTGTTTCAAAAATAAACAGCTAGGGGCTGGAGAGATGGCTCAGTGGTTAAGAGCATTGCCTGCTCTTCCAAAGGTCCTGAGTTCAATTCCCGGCAACCACATGGTGGCTCACAACCATCTGGAATGAGGTCTGATACCTTCTTCTGGGCTGCAGACATACAAACAGACAGACTATTGTATACATAATAAATAAATAAATTAAAAAAAAAATAAACAGCTAGGTGTGGTGGTTCATTTCTACAATCTCTGCATTTGGGAGGCTGACACAGGAGGATCTGGAGTTCAAAACCAACATTGAGTACATAAGACTGTCTCAAAAAATATATATATGTGTGTGTGTGTGTGTGTGTGTGTGTGTGTGTGTGTGTGTGTGCATACATACGTCTGTATATATGGAAAGCTATCAACCACAGATGCTATAGCTACAACATAATAAACACATGTGGTGTCTGCATACATAAAAACCTCTCCACAGATGCTGCAGTGACAATACACACACACACACACACACACACACACACACACGTAACTCTGCATACATTAAAAGCTCTCCACAGATGCTGCAATGACAACATAATAAACACACACACACATAACTCTGCACACATGAAAAGTTCTCCACTAAATGCTACATAGACCATCCACTCACCTCAAATGGATTCAGATTAAAGTAAGAAGAACCAGGACGAGTCAATCTTTCAATCTGATTTTTGGACGTAAGAACTGAATCTCTCTTCTCTATTTGTTTCACCTGAAAGTAAAAGGATCAATAATTCCATTAGTAAAAATAATAAGCCGATGGATACTTTAACATAATACTGATATGCCCAGCCAATAACTATTTGTATCGACCATGTATAAGACACTTTACTACACACAAGAACGATCACAGCAGCCCAATTAATTTTACAATAGCAGTTCACATCTCCAACATCCGCATAAAAGCTGAGCATGGGCACACGCACCTGTAACCTCAGCGCTCACTGGACAGCCAGACTAACCAACTGGTGAGTTCCAAATTCATTAACAGACATTGTCTCAAAAACACAACATGGACGGTGAAAGATACATGACACTGGCCTCTGACTGCCACACATCTGTGCCCGTTATGTGCATACATGCACACATATATACCCTACACATGATTTTTTAAATTTACATGTATTATTTTTGTTAACAATTCTACTTGGCAGTATTATCATTACCCCCATTTTACACATAGGAAAAATAAGGTTTACAGAAAACACGGTTGCCAATTACCTAACTTGTGAGAAATTTACCCTAACAGCTTTACTCCCAACCAGACATCAAGATTCCAGATAATAAACACAGCCATGCCAGGTGGTGGTGCACACCTTTAATCCCACTCAGGAGGCAGAGGCAGGTGGATCTCTGGGAAGTTTGAGGCCAGCCTGATCTACAGAGAAGTTGGAGGACAGGCTCCAAAGCTACACAGAGAAACCCTGTCTCAAAAACAAAAACCCCGGGTTTGATTCTTGACAAAAAAATAAAGCTGGGTGTGGTGGGCTCATTCCTGTAATGCTCGAGTTTGGGAGGCTGAAGCAGGAGGATCACCACTAGTTCCAGGCAGCCAGCACTGCAAAGTGAGTGAGGCAGTCTAGACTTCACTGAGCACTTGTCTTATAAATAGAAAGAAAGGGCTACAGAAGGTGTGATTTCCAACATTAACTATTAATACTATTGCAAAGTACAGGCATTCTTTCTCTGCTTCCAGCCTAAAAGACGTGCCCTGCCCTGCCCACGTTCTCCACCAAGATGGAATGAAATCCCTCAGTGAGAGAGAAAAAAAGCCAACACTATGGGGGGTGAGTACTAACATAACAAGTACTATTATAAACGCAGGAGATAATGGCTCTAAATCCCAGCACTTCCGAGGCTAAAGCCGGAAGGGTCCAACAGAGTTAATAGGAGACAATGACTTAAAAGACAACTGCCTTTAATTTCAACACTCGGGAGGCAGTCACAGGTAGATCTTTGAGTTCGAGGCCGGTCTGGTCTACCAAGTGAGTTCCAGGACAGGCTCAATTTGCAAGCTGCTTTCTTCAATCGTCGGGAAAACTCTCATAACATTTAACTCCCTCTTGTTATGCAC
Organism: Alexandromys fortis; assembly: GCF_014885135.2. Classification (NCBI taxonomy): domain Eukaryota; kingdom Metazoa; phylum Chordata; class Mammalia; order Rodentia; family Cricetidae; genus Alexandromys; species Alexandromys fortis. The sequence continues at coordinate 9,198,891 of NW_026067894.1, forward strand.
ATGGCAATTGGTGTCTTGAAAGACTGCAACAGCAGTTAGACTACCTTGCAAGACGTCACTATGAGGGCCTCTGACGCCAAACGACGTGCTTTTATTCAGTTTATCCATTCATTTATTCACTGACTATATGCTAAACAACCGCCATGCACTTGGCGCTAGCGATGCAATCGGAAACAAGGCTCAGACCCAGTCCACACCTGTCCTGATACCAAGCTGTTTCCTGAAGAAAGTCGCAGAAGCAAGTACATATGCACCTTCTTAAGGTTCGCCATGCTAAAGATTGGGGGGCTGTCATATAACGCATTCGTATCACGATGAACAGTGCTCAGCACTGGTAAACCGCAGAAACTGCCACTCACACACTCACGGCAGAGGAATGGGAAAGGCCTCCCTCCTGTTTACAAATAAAAGCAGGTGCGCCGCAACTCCGTCTCCGCCAGGAAGGTGCCAAACCTCCGCCGGTCGTAGACTCCAAGGCCTGCCGGCTGCAGCAACGCAAGCAGCTCGCCGGTCTCTCTCCGGGTCTGGGTCCACAGGCCCGGCCGCCCCGCCGCGCTCCGGGGACTTCAGCAACCACAGTGGCGGCAGCGCACGCACCCCGCGGCCGGTCCGTAGTCCCCAGGCCGGACGGCGCGGGCCAACGGTCCCAGGAGGCGTCCCGCTGCCCCGGGCCGCTGCGGACGGAGCCGGAGCGCGCTCTCCGTGAGGCCACCAACCTTACTCCGAGCTCACCTCACTGTAGAAGGTCATAAATGCCTCCTCTGTGCTGCCTCCGCCGCCCGAAGCCCCGCTCTCTCCCGAAGCCGCCATTTTCCCAGACTGCCGGCACGTGACCGTTCTGCGCAGGCGCAGCCTCACGTGACCGTTCCAAGCCCGCCTTCCCGGACCGCCTCCGCCGCCAAGCTGCTCTTAAAGGGCCCTGAGACCATTTTGTTTTTATTAATTTTTTTTTAATTTATTTTATTTCTTTTGGTTTTTCGAGACAGAGTTTCTCTGTGGCTTTGGAGCCTGTCCTGGAACTAGCTCTGTAGACCAGGCTGGTCTCGAACTCACAGAGATCCGCCTGCCTCTGCCTCCCGAGTGCTGGGATTAAAGGCGTGCGCCACCATCGCCCGGCTCTATTTTTTTTATTTTTTGAAACAGTGTTTCCCTGCATCGCCTTGGCTCTCCTGGAACTCACTCTGTAGACCAGGCTGCCCTCGAACTCAGAGATCCACCTGCCGCTGCCTCCTGAGTGCTGGGATTAAAGTTATGGCCCAGCTGGTCAATGCTCCTGTCGCCAAACCTGCCGACCCCGGGACCCACAGAGTGGAAGAAAAATAAGCCACTCCCAAAAGTTGCTGCCTGACGTCACACGTACACTACAGCCAGCCCCTGCAAACACACCACACACACTTTTGTG
>NW_026067894.1:9210622-9217377 GCF_014885135.2 Alexandromys fortis
CAGAGATCCGCCTGCCTCTGCCTCCCGAGTGCTGGGATTAAAGGCGTGCGCCACCATCGCCCGGCTCTAATTTTTTTATTTTTTGAAACAGTGTTTCCCTGCATCGCCTTGGCTCTCCTGGAACTCACTCTGTAGACCAGGCTGCCCTCGAACTCAGAGATCCACCTGCCGCTGCCTCCTGAGTGCTGGGATTAAAGTTATGGCCCAGCTGGTCAATGCTCCTGTCGCCAAACCTGCCGACCCCGGGACCCACAGAGTGGAAGAAAAATAAGCCACTCCCAAAAGTTGCTGCCTGACGTCACACGTACACTACAGCCAGCCCCTGCAAACACACCACACACACTTTTGTGATTGTTTCTGCTTTTTGAAAAATGGGCTCCTGGAACAAACTGTAGATCAGGTTGGCCTCGAACTCATAGAGATCCAGCTGCCTCGGCCTCCCTAGTGCTAATAGGCATGTGCCAACATGACTGGCCACATAAAATTTTTAGTAAAAACAAAAAATTACTCTTGCTGGGTAGTGGTGGCAGATGCCTTTAATTCCAGCACTAAAGAGGCAGAGGCAGGTGAATCTCTTGAGGCCAGCCTGGTCTACAGAGTGAGTTCCTACATAGAGAAACTGTCTCGAAAAAGAAAGAAAGAGAGAAAGAAAGAGAGAAAGAAAGAGAGAGAAAGAGAGAGAGAAAGGAAGAGAGAAAGGAAGAGAGAAAGGAAGAGAGAAAGGAAGAGAGAAAGGAAGAGAGAAAGGAAGAGAGAAAGATAGATAAAATTATTCTTTTAAAATCAACACTTGGTACTCACTAAGCAGATTCCTTCTCCCCCAATCTCTGTCAAAAAGGAATCTGTTATCTCCGGCTATTTGTCCTATTCTGGACATTTCCCATGGAGGGAAATACGATACCTTTTATATTTAGTTTTTTCACATAGCACATGTTATAGTCCATCCAAAAGGAGCCTATATAAGAATATACTCCATTTTATGACTGCATCAAATTCCACAAAAATATGTTTACGCTACAATTTGTTTATTCCTTCAGCAGTTTAACATTTGGGGTAGTCTCACCTTTGAACTACTGGGAAATAGTGTTATGAAGAGCATGCCTATAACCCCAGCACTTGGGAGGAGGAGGCAAGAAGATCAGGAATCCCAGCTCTCTTCATAGGGAGTTTTAGGCTGTCCTGAGCTACAATAGATCTCATCCAGGGAGGTAGGGCAAAGAGAAAAAGGGAAGGAAGATATTATGAGCATGCATGTACAAGTATTTGTGTTTAGAGTTTCTTACTTGATTTTTAAAATTACACTTTTTATTCATGGGGCCAGCAGTGCCATAGTGCACATGTGGAGGTCAAAGGACAACTTCCAGGAATCAGTTATCTCCTTCCACCACTGAGGCCCAGGAATAGGACACAGGCAACATGCAGCAAACACTAGCCGTGTGTCTGTGTGTTTTGTTTGTTTTTTAAAAACAGGGTCTTGCTATGAAGCCCTGGCTGGCCCAGAATTCTGTATGTAGTACAGGCTGGATGCGCTCCCTTCCTGAGTGTGCCCCAGAAGGGCTGGAATTAGAGGTTTGTACCTCCATGGTTCCTTTCCATTTCATTGCACCAAAAGCTATGACCTGGTCCGTACAATGACATATTAATACAGTTCACAAATTCTAATTCGTTACCTACTAAGGCTCCGGTGGCTTCACAAAGCAAACTGTGAAGAAAGAACTGGGAGGTAGGATTTTAAAAATTGCTAATGACAGCCGGTGCGGTGGTGGCGCACGCCTTTAATCCCAGCACTTGGGAGGCAGAGGCAGGCGGATCTCTGTGAGTTCGAGGCCAGCCTGGTCTACAAATGGAGTTCCAGGACAGGCTCCAAAGCTACAGAGAAACCCTGTCTCGAAAAACCAAAAAAAAAAAAANAAAAAAAATTGCTAATGACAGGATGACTAAGGCCAAAAAAGGTTTCTCTGAGAAAGTGAAATTTAAGGTGAGAGAAGAGACTGAAATGGCAATATAAGCCAAAAACAAACAAACAAACAAACAAAAAACCTCCTAAGGGACAAACACGATTTCATATGTACAAATAGAGGTAGGTTGGAGGTCGATACCCAGACAATCGGTATTCTAGGCATTACTACCACAAGCTTTGTATTTCCCCGATATATTGATTCCGTAGGGATTTTTTTTAACATTTTTTTTAATTTTTATTTATTATGTATATAGTGTTCTGTCTGCATATATGCCTACTCGCCAGAAGGGGGCACTAGATCTCATTACAGATGATTGTGAGCCACCAAGTGGTTGCTGGGAATTGAACTCAGGACCTCAGGAAGAGCAATCAGTGCTCTTAACCTCTGAGCCATCTCTCCAGCCCCTCCGTAGGGATTTTTATCATTTACATTTTTAATAAAACCACTTTATGTTTAAAATTGTGCGATGGGAGTGGACGACATCCTCAGTCTAATGATATCAAAAGCCAAGATTTCATCTTCCTACACAGCGCCCAAGACTTCAGAGTCATGATGCGCGAGAGCCCAGGTTATTAGCAGTTGGCTAAGCATAAACCCTCCTCCCTCTCAACATTCGCGGCGGACAGCTAGAAACCCCGCCCCTCCTTTCTGATTCACTGTTCCCGTGCTCGTCCCGCCTCTCCACCGTCCAGATTGGCGGCTTGGCCGCCCTCGCAGTTAGCGCGCTTGGAGAGAAGCTGCAACGCCCGGGACGGGAGCGGAGCTGCGCAGGAGACAATGGCAGGCTCGGCGTTGGCAATTCGGGCTCGGCTCGGCGCCTGGGGTGTGAGGGTCCTGCAAACCCGAGGCTTCGGCTCCGACTCGGTAGGTGGCGGCAGGACCTACGGCCCATCCCGGGGCGCGGGTCCTCTCTTCCTTGTTGTGACTTTTGCCATGATTACGTCTCTCTCTGCAGTCGGACAGCATGGACAGTGGCGCTGGCTCCATCCGAGAAGCCGGTGGGGCCTTCGGAAAGAGAGAGAAGGCTGAAGAGGATCGGTACTTCCGGTGAGGCCTATCTGGTCCCAAGTCCTGCCCCCATCTCTTTCCTGTCCTTTCTACGCCCTCTGTCGCTCCACCCATCTTTACCTGGTCCCTTGGGGCGCCCATCCTCTGGCAAAATTCCCAGGTCGATGAAGCCATTGTGTCTCAACATAGTTGAATCATTTAACTTAACATCAGTACCAGTACCACACTGCTGGCCTCCCACCAGCCCCAAACCGATCTGCAGGACTCAACCCAAGGCTCATCTCCTAATTTATCATTAGCTATCATCTTCCTCGCCCACGGTCACCCGCTCAGCACCTCTGTCAGTCCGAGACCTCCAGGCGCTCTGAACAGTGTTTACATCCAACCAGGACAAGCAGAACTTCTGAGTCTGTCTTCTCTCTCCCCTCTCCCCTCTTCCCTCTCCCCCTCCCCCCTCTCTCTTTTTCCCCTCTTCAACCTTTCCCCGCGCGCATTAGTTTTGTAAGGCTGCATGCTTTCCCTGAGACCTCAGACCCTGTCAGTCATTTCTAGATCCTCAGCGTGTCTTCAGTTCTTCGCAAGAGCTAGGTTCTTAGCTGCTAGTAGTTCCTGCTCAAAGCTAGACTTCCCTCACTCCGGGAGACTTTTGCCCTACTCAGACCCTGGGTTGTAGATATTTCTCGATTGGTTAGAAACAGGGAGTGGACTGTATCTACAACGTTTTCCCAACCCAGAGTTATCTTTAACTGCCGTCTGTCCACACTGGGGAGCAGCCGGAAACTAATCTTGCTTCTGTTCCTCCTTTGGTTTCGTCCTGAGGATTGTTCTAGACCTGTAGGGGTTGTTGCTCAGTTATGAACTAAGAACTTAAAAACATGCAGATGTCGGGGGTTCAAGTCTCAGTACCAAAAAAACAAATTTCAGGATGGCAATTCCCCTGTCTCAGCCTTCTAAGTGTTGGGATTAGGGGAATACCACCACTCCTGACTTGGAACCTTTATTCTTTACCTTGGGTATGACTGTTTTGTTGAGTCGTGTTTGGGTTTTCTTTCTTTTAAAGATTTACTTTATTTTGAGTTCTGTGGCTGTTTGGTTATGTGGGTGTAAATACAAGTGCCCCGGGGAAGCCAGAGTCAAAGGGTGCCCCTGGAATGAAAGTTACAAGCAGTTGTGAGCTGCTGAAACTGGTGCTGGTAACCAAACTGAGGTCCTCTGCTAGGGCAGTATGCAGGGGCTGGAGAGGTGGCTCAGGGGTTAAGAGCACTGACTGCTTTTCCAGAGGAACCAGGTTCTATTGCCAATGTCCACATGGTGTCTAACAACTCTCTGTAGCTCCAGTTCCATGGCATCCCACACTTTCTTCTGGCCTACATGGACAATGCATGCATACATATGGTGCATACCTTTAATCCTAACATTCTGGAGGCAGAGGCAGGAAAAGCTCTCTGAGTTTAAAGTCATATGGTCTACATACCTACATATCTAGTTCCAGGACAGCCATACATAAAGAGACCCTGTCTCGTTAAAAAAAAAAAAAAATTCAGGCAAAACAGTCATATACATAAAACATAAAATAAATCTTGGGGCTCGAGAGATGGCTCAGAAGTTAAGAGCACTGGCTATTCTTCCAGAGGTCCTAAGTTCAATTCCCAGCAACCACATGTTGGCTTACAGCCATCTATAATGAGATCTGGTGACCTCTTTGGCATACATGCAGGCAGAGCATTGTATACATATAAATCTTTTTCTAAAATCTTAAAAAAAAAAGAAGCTGATTATGGTGGTGCACATTATTTAAATTGTGTGTGTGTGTGTGTACATGCATGCATGCTTGCTTGTGACAAGTGTGTGGGGACCCTCAGAGGCCAGAGGTGGTAGATCCCCTAGGGTTGTAAGCTGCCTAACATGGGTGCTAGGAATTAAATTTGGATTCTTCTGGAAGAAAAATACATGCTCTTAATCTCAGAGCCACCTCTACAACTCTTATTTAATTTTTTTACATATATGAGTTTATTGCCTAATGTATGTATGTGTGCCACATGAGTACCTGGTACCTGTGGAGGCCAGAAGAGGGGGTCAGATCCCCTAAAACTACAGTTATATGGGTGTGAGTGCTGGAAACGGAGCCTGAGTTCTGTGCAAGAGCAGCAAGTGCTCTTAATCATTGAGCCGTAATCGCAGTCCCAACTCAGTAAACTTAAATTGGGAACTTATCCAAAGATGACAGTTGGATCCCTTAGAACCCTGAGAACTGGAATTACAGATGGCTTTAGCTGCCATGTTAAGGCTGGTAACTGAACCCAGGTCCTTGCTAGAGCAAGTGCTCCTAACCATTGAGCCATCTCTCCAGCCCCTTGTTTGGGGCTTCCAAAATAGTCTCACTCTGTAGTTCAAGTGTACTGGAACTCGGACTGGCCTTAAATGCGCAGTAATTCCTCCTAGCTCAGCCTTCAAGGTGCCGGGGTTACTCAGTGAGCCAGTAACCCTGCCTGCCTTCAGTATGACTAAAGATCTCCTTGGAAGGCAGTGGAGTGACTCAGAGGGCAAAGGTGCTTTGTATTTGTAACAAGACTGTGAAGCTGAGTTTTGACACCAGGGACTCACAGAGTAGGAGAGAACCGACTCCCACAAGCTCCATCCCACCCCCACCTCCACCCCAAACACACAAGCGAATGTAATAAAAGTAAACTAAAGATCTCTTTGGGTGGAGGATTGACATTAAACCCTCGGCCGCTGTCTCCGTATAGAGAGAAGACCAGAGAACAACTGGCTGCCCTGAAGAAACACCATGAGGACGAGATCGAGCACCACGAGCAGGAGATTGAGCGCCTGCAGAAACAAATCGAGCGTCATAGGAAGAAGATGAAAAGCCTGAAACATAACAATCACTAAATGCATGCAGTCCCCCACAGAATGGCCCCGTATCGTTCCTCACGTCTATAGAGACATAGTTCTGAGTGATTAATATCTGGTCTGTGTGCTACTAACATAATAAACTATCACCAGTAATCATGTGTGATGTGTCTACTGTCTAAAAGGTGGTGGGGGCCAGGAGTAGGCACTACGCCTCCATTCAAATGAATTAGGCAGGACTGTAAGTAGAATGAGGAGGGGAGATGACACAGACCCCAATCTAATCAGAAGTGTACAGAGAGATCTTGACCTGTAAACCCCAGTCCAGTGCAGAACAGTCTGGAAATGATAGCATTGCATTACTTGGAGGACTCTCAGATGAACTTGCTATTGCTCTAATTTTGCAGGTTGAGACAACTGGCAATGGTGGCGCACACCTTTAATCCCAGCACTTGGGAGGCAGAGGCAGTCGGATCTCTGTGAGTTCGAGACCAACTTGGTCTATAAGAACTAGTTCCAGGCCGGTCGGTGGTGGCGCACGCCTTTAATCCCAGCACGTGGGAGGCAGAGGTAGGCAGATCTCTGTGAGTTCGAGACCAGCCTGGTCTACAAGAGCTAGTTCCAGGACAGGCTCCAAAACCACAGAGAAACCCTGTCTCGAAAGAAAAAAAAAAAAAAAAGAACTAGTTCCAGGACAGCTAAGGCTGTTAGAGAAACCTTTCTCAAGAAAAACAAGAGAAAGAAAGACACGAGCTGGGCGGTGGTGGCTCACACCTTTTAATCCCAGCAGAGGCAGGTAGATTGGCCTACAAATTGAGTTCCAGGACAGCCAGGGCTACACAGAGAAACCCTGTCTCAAAACAAAACAAAGGAGCACTGGCTGTTCTTCCAGAGGACCCAGACTCAGCTCTCAGCACCCACGTGGCGGCTCCT
>NW_026067894.1:9218735-9246935 GCF_014885135.2 Alexandromys fortis
GACGACGGTACAAGCTAGTGGCATGGATGGACACTTGGGAATTCACCATACAAGCTAGTGGCATGGACACTTGGGAACTCATCAGAATGCAAATTCCCAGGTGGGGAACAAATCTGCTTAAACTGTAAAGAGGATGGATATACTATTTTTTGGGTTGTTTTTTTTTTGCTGATTTTTTTTCTTAAATGTTTTATGACATAAGAACATATTTTTTAAAGATTGATTTGTTTTGTGTACAATGCTCTACCTGCATGTATGCCTACAGGCCAGAAGAGGGCACCAGACCTCACTACAGATGGTTGTGAGCCACGATGTGGTTTCTGGAAATTGAACTCCGAACCTCTGGAAGAGCAGTCAGTGCTCTTAACCTCTGAACCATCTCTCCAGACCTTTAGTTAGCTTGATTTCTAAAGTAGCTGGCCTCAAATATACTATATAGTGTCTGCCTCCTCAGTGCTGAGATTACAGGCCCAGTGTCTTCATTCAAGCTTTCTTTTCCAGGAAGGAAGGAAGGAGGAAGGGAGGGAGGGAAGGAGGGAGGGAGGGAGGGAGGGAAGGAGGGAGGGAGGGAGGGAGGTTATGTAGCCTAGGCTGACCTTGAACTCGTGATTCTCCTATCAAGTCTTCCTCAGTGCTAGAATTTACAGGCATGTACTAACAAATATGGCTTTTTTTTTAAATTCAGATACAATTAGTAATTTTAGCCTTCAGGAGGTAAAGGCAACAAGATTAGGAGTTCAGGGTCAGTCTTAGTCACAAAGGCAGTTTGGGGCCAACTTGGGCTACTTGAGGCAATCTTCAAACAAACAAACAAGGAGCCAAGGTGGTAGCACACAACGCTAATCCCGGCACAAGGGAGGCAGAAGCAGGTGGATCTCTGAAAGTCTGAAGCTAGCCTGGTCTACAGAGTTCTAGGCCAGCCAAAGCCACACAGAGAAACCCCGTCTTGAAAAAGAAAAAAGAAACTGACGGAATGCACATAGCGAGAGTTCCTCATTAAGCACTTAAATGGTAGATCACCTGAGCCTGGCAGCATGCCTGGCTGAATTTCTTGTCTTGATGAGGTCTCACTCCTTAACTCCTTATGGAGCACAGGCTAGCTGGGATTACAGACATGAACTACCATGCCCAGCTCAATGTGTGTGTGTGTGTAAGTGTGTGAGAGAGAGTATAAGTGTGAATGTGTGTTGTGTGAATATGTATTGCTGGGGATGGGGCCCAGGGCCCCGGGTTGCACAAGCATCCTAACACTGAGCTACCCCTTAGCCTCCTTATCTTGTCACTTGTGGTTGTGCCTGTTACGTTTAGTTTTTTAAAATCCATTTGGAGCTAAATTTCATTTTTTTTTTTTGTCTGTAAAGAAAGTCTGTTCTTTCTCAATCAATGTTTTCCTCGCGACCTTGCCAAAAACCAAGTCAGGTATGTGGCTCAGTGGTTAGAGTGCTTGCTGCTCTTCCAAGACGCCCACACTCAGTTCCTAATACTCATATTGGGGAGCTCACAACTGCCCATGATTCCAGCTCTGGGGAGCCAACACCTTCTTCTTGCCCTCTGAGGGCACCCACACACGTGTCATACACACAGGAACACAAACAAATAAATGAAAGTAATTTGAAAGTCTTATATTACATGTAGTATCATTTATTTTTTGTGTATGTGTGGGCACACTTGTACAGTGTCACACCCGTGGAGGTCAGAGGACAACTCTCAGGAAGCCATTCTCTTTTTCTCATATGGTTTCTGGGGGTCAAATTCAGTTCGTCAGGATCGACAGCAAATACCTTTATCCTCTCACTGGTCCTTGGGGTGTGAGCGTGTATGCACACGCACATGTGAGGGGTGAGGTCCTCTCACCTCAGCCTTCCAGGTGCCAGGATTTATACCCATGAGCCACCATGCCCGTCTGTACTGAGATTTCTCCTCAAGGTGTGTATACGTGTGTGGTATGTATGGAATTTCTGTATATGTATATACTTGTTTATATATGTGTATAGATGCCTCTGCATGTGTGTTTGTGGGTGTGGGTATACAGGTGTGGAGTTTGAGGCAGTCTCTCTGATGAACACAGAGTTCACAATAAAGCTAGCCTGGCTAGTCAACTTGCCCTGGGGCTCCCTTGGCCCGGCTTTCTGGGTGCTGGAAGCACAGGTGGACCCCCAGCTACCACATCCATCTGGCCTTGTTCAGGTCCCCAGCCTTCTACTGACTTTTACATCAACCTATGTAAACACGGCCACCAGAATATTTTCTTTCTTTATATGGCTTTAAATGATCATTTCACTTCTTTTTTGGTCTCGTTTTTTTTTTTTTTTTCCCTTTGCCTGCTTCCAACGTGGATCTTCCACCCTCCTGTCCTGGACTAAAGGCCCACACCCTGCTCCAATTCTGAATGAATGAATGTTCCTTATCATCACAGATTTCTATGCTTTCATGTCTGGGAACAAGATAGAAGAGTTAATTGGCAGGGCTGAGAGATGGCTCAGAGGTTAAGAGCATTGTCTGCTCTTCCAAAGGTCCTGAGTTCAATTCCCAGCAACCACAAGATGGCTCACAACCATCTGTAATGAGATCTGGTGCCCTCTTCTGGCCTGCAGGAATACACGCAGACAGAATACTGTATACTTAAGAAATAAATAATTTTTTTTTTTAAAAAAAAGAGTTAATTGGCCGGGTGGTGGTGGCGCATGCCTTTAACCCCAGCACTTGGGAGGCTGAGGCAGGCGGATCTCTGTGAGTTGGAGACCAGCCTGGTCTACAAGAGCTAGTTCCAGGACAGGCTCCAAAACCACAGAGAAACCTGTCTTGAAAAGCAAAACAAAAACAACAAAAATACAGACCATCCTAAGCTAGGGGCCAACAGCAAGGACTTGGAGAGAAGACTGGCCTGACACAGGTGAAGAGTCATGAAGTAGTGGCCAGTGTAACCAGAGCCGAGTAAGGGGGAGAAGTAAGGAGAGCGATGGGTGAGCTTTACAAATAACAGCAAAACGGTCACTTCTAAACCTCCTATTCCCAGTTTTACACAAATTGGCTGACCCAGAAAGATGTCATTCAGTTAATAAACGTTGTAACTGTTTGCCATGGCAGCAACCCGCCCATAATCCTAGCCACTTCAATGTCCAAGTTTTCTTCTTTCTTCCTTCTTTCCTTCCTTTTTGTTATTCTTTGTTTTTTTTTAATATTTATTTATTTATTATGTATACAATATTCTGTCTGTGTGTATGCCTGCAGGCCAGAAGAGGGCACCAGACCTCATTCCAGATGGTTGTGAGCCACCATGTGGTTGCTGGGAATTGAACTCAGGACCTTTGGAAGAGCAGGCAATGCTTTTAACCTCTGAGCCATCTCTCCAGCCCCCTTGTTATTCTTTGTTATTATTTAGTTTGTTTGTTCTGTTTTTTCAAGACAGGGTTCCTTTGTGTAGCTCTGGCTGTCCTGGAACTCACTCTGTAGACCAGGCTGGCCTCAGAATCAACTGCCTCTACCTCCTGATTACTGTGACTAAAGGCAAGCCCCAACACGCCAGGCTTGAGCACAAGTTCTCAAAGCCAGCTTGCAAAATAGTAGACCTTGTCTCTTAAATGGGAGGGGAAAGTTAATGAGTATTTAACTACTGCAGAAAGGAGTTCAAAGAGCCTGGAAAGTGAACTCCTTCGAGTTCCTACTCTGCCACTGCCACACACTTTGACCTTGAACAAAGGTGTGCATCACCAGTACCTGCAAAAGTAGAAGGAAGTAGAGGGTACAGCGGCAGGGCAATTGCCTCACATTTGCCAAGGCCAGGGTTTGATGGCCAGCACAAAAAAAGGGGGGCAGGCGAGATGACTCAGGGTGTAAAGCTAACAGGACCTGAGATGATTCCCAGAAATCAAGTCACAGAAGAGAACTGGCTCCCACACGTTGTTTTCTGGCCCCCACATGCATGCATGAGCCATAAGTGCAATTGCACACACACACGATAAATAAATAAATGTACATTTTAAAGGGAAGATCTAGTGTAGGGCAGTGGTGGCACAAGCCTTTAATCCCAGCACTTAGGAGGTAGAGGCAGGGTGGGTCTCTGTGAGTTCAAGGCCAGCCTGGTCTACAGAGGAGTTCCAGGACAGGTTCCAAAAAGCTACAGAGAAACCCTGTCTCAAAAGACTAAATAAATAAATAAATAAATGGAGGGCCTAGGCATAGGCCCAAACAAGCTATAAAGAAACCCTGTCTCGAAAAACCAATAAACAAACAAACAAATGGCAAGTCTAGGCACAACGTTGCTCACCTTATTCCCAGCAACTCAGGAAGCAGAGGCAGGCTGATCTCTGTGAGTTCAGGGCCAGCCTGGGGACTGAAGCTGCACTCACTCCACCACCGAGCCACACCCCAGTCCTTGTCTCACCCCCCACACTTCTGGCCTTGCATGCACTTCTTGTTTTTATTTAAATTATTTTTTAGGTGTATGAGTGTTTTGCTTGCACATACGTCTGTGCACAACTTGCTTGCCTGGTACCTGTGGGGGTCAGAAGGGCACATTGAATCCTTCCCCTGGAACTGTACTTGTGAGTGATTGTGAGGGACCATGTGGGCATGTGGGTGCTGGGAACAGAACTGAAGTTCTCTGTAAGAGCCCTCAGCAATGCTCTTTTATTTATTTATTTATTTATTGGTTTTGTTTTGTTTTGTTTTTTCGAGACAGGGTTTCTTTGTAACTTTGGAGCCTGTCCTGGAACTCACTCTAGAGACCAGGCTGACCCCGAACTCACAGAGATCTGCCTGCCTCTGTCTCCAAAGTGCTGGAATTAAAGGCACATGTCACTACCACTGGGCTGCAGTCAGTGTTCTTAACTAATGAGTGGTCTGGCCAATGTCCCCACCCCTTACTTTTCATTTTGGAACAGGGGAACAGGATCGTACTAAGTTTCTCAACCTGGCTTTGGACTTGTGATCTGCCTTAGCAGCCACAAGAGTTGGGATTCCAGGCATGGGCTGCCAGGATCAGCTATGTTGAGGAATGTATGTTTTCTGGGGTTTTAGATTCAGGTTCCTGTAGATAATGTGGGTAAGCTAAATGGCCTCCATACTTTATGATTGCTGAAAACAGGAAAAGACAAGTCTAGCTACTGGCTGGTGTGCTCGGTGACACAAGAGAAATCATAAATAGGGGATTTTATGTGAAATTCCTCCAACACTTTTTTGCATGTCAAGGTCTCATGCACCCCAGGCTTCTGAGGGCACCTCGCATATTTATATACAAGCACACACCTGTACATATAAAACAAAAAATAATTTTTACAAGAAGTAAAAGTTGAAGAGCCCAGCATGATGGCACAGGCCTATAATTCCGGAGGTGGAGGCAGGAGGATCAGACGTTCAAAGACATCCTCTGGGCTACATAAAGTCCAAGGAAAGCTGTGTCACACGAGACCCTCCCGTTATGCAAGACCTCACAAAGATTGGGCTGGAGGAGAGATGGCTCAGAGGTTAAAAGCACTGGCTGCTCTTCTAGAGGACCTGGGTTCAATTCCCAGTACCCACACAGCAGCCCACAGGTGTCTGTAATTCCAGTTCCAGGGGATCCGACACCCTCACACAGACCTACATGCAGGGAAAACACCAAAGCACATAAAAATAACTATTTTTAAAAAAAGCACCAAGTTCGTGCAGTCTGGTCTGTAAACCCAGCTACTCAAGGTTTTTTGTTTTGTTTGTTTTTGAGACTGGCTCTTACTGAGTTACTCAAACTCACTACGCAGTCCAGCCTGGCTTTGAACACATGCCAGTGCACCATCGTGCCCCGCGAAGCATTTAAATGTAGACGGATAAAAATGTGAAGCGATTTAAAACACCAAGGAGGATATACAAACCTGTAATCTCAGCTACTAGGGAGGCTGAGGCAGGGGGATCACAAAGTCAAGACCAGCTTTTGAGATCCTGTCCCGTCTGCTGTACAGGAGACAGGGTCTCAAAAAGTTAAAAGAAAAAAAAAAACAAACAAACAAAAAAAGCAAGCCTTTCGCTACCAGCTCGGCTCAGGAAGGGCAGAGGACAGGTAGGCGCTGGGTTCTACACCAATCAGAGCCCAGTTGATAGGCAGATAGGAAGGTTTCAAAGACCCTTCCGGTCCCTTCAACAGCCTTGGAGACTGGCTTCCAAAGTCAGCCTGGAAACTCGCCTGGTCCTATCCTGAGCGTCGCTGCGGGCTCCTATTGGCTAGCACACAACCCTGCCCACCTCCCTGCTCATTGGCCGCCGCGATTTGCGTAAGAAGAGCCTGTTGCTGAGCACCAAAAAAAAAGAAAAAAAAAAAAGAAAAAAAAAAGAACAGTGATGCAGCTTTCGCCGAAGGAGACTTTGGGGGAAAACAACATAAAATAATAACCCCGGCTGCTTTATTGACCACTCCGATTGCACGAAGCCCCATTGAAGGGTTTTCACGCGTTAGCTTACATCAAAGCATTGACACAGAGAGAAATGACTTGTCCAGATTTCACACAGGTTTGAAGAGCTAGAACCGCATCCTTCATCTCCCCTGTCCTAATAGAGCCTGTTGGAATGGCGGGGGAGAAGCAGGAGAATAGCAAAGAGATTGTTCTTTCTGAGAATAAGCTGCCCCTGAACCAGCCTGTTCAAGTGTCGCTTGGCTGGACCTCAGATCTAGTCTCCACCCCGCGGACAGCTTTCCGAGGGTCTTGAACGAATTCCTTCTCTCTTGAGCAGAGGTTTTCTGCCTGTGCGACGAGAGGGCCAGAACAATGGGAGAAATATTTAGGTCTTGAAGTCTTGTGAAAGCTTAATTCTTGCTAGACTCTTTCAGAAGCTACGCGATATTTACTTAGCCATCGTCTAGCCTCTTGTGAAGACCTTGAAGCCTTGACACGGGGGCCTGACAGTCGTGGACCGAATCATTTGAAGAGGCCTTGTCAGTCTTTTTCAGTCCACGGTGGCTGAGCTGTAGCAAGATATGGCCTGCAGGGAGCGCTGCGGGCTCGCAAAAAAAATATTAAACTAGAAAAGTCCCGCGGATTGCCCGAAAGCAGCCAGAGTAGGTTAGCGTTCATATTTTATTACGAAGTATGAGCTATTCCAAACTTGAAATTTTCTATCCAAAATGTGCAGTCGAGGGAAGTGACGTCATCCAGAAACGCTAGATCTCTGCATAGTGATTGGAGAAAGGACTCTTCTAAATTGCTTGGTTTTGTAGATAAGAAAATAGATTCTAGTCGGGCAGTGGTGGCGCACACCTTTAACACCAGCATTCTGAAGGCAGAGGCGGGCGGATCTGTGGGTTCGAGGCCTGCCTGGCCTACAGAGCAAGTTCCAGGACAGCCAAGGTTACACAGAGAAACTCTGTCTTGAAAAATTAAAAAAAAGAAAGAAGGAAGGAAGGAAAACAGATTCTAAGAGCTGGGAAAGGAACAAGTTCAGTTTGTTGAATAAAGATAAAAACAGTTGCCGGGCAGTGGTGGCGCACGCCTTTAATCCCAGAACTCGGGAGGCAGAGGCAGGTGGATCTCTGTGAGTTCGAGACCAGCCTGGTCTACAAGAGCTAGTTCCAGGACAGGCTCCAAAACCACAGGGAAACCCTGTCTCGAAAAACCAAAAAAAAAAAAAAAAAGATAAAAACAGTTGCCTGACCCTCAAAAATGTTTTTAAGAGTGTTGACTCTGTTTCTGAGAGTCGGTGACAACTTGGAGGGACTAAGTCAGGGCCAGCTGAGGTTTTTGTCAGCTCAGGACCATGTTCAGCACCTCCCACGATGCCTGCCTAATGAGTAAGTGAAGGAGTGTGTGAGCAAGCTTTTGGTGGATGTGTGGAGTGTCTCCTTTGGACTTAGTCAAACCTACTGGAGCGAGGTTTCTTTCCTACATGATTTGCCTGGGCAGAAATTGTGTTCTGTACCTGCCGGTAGTGGTGCAAGCCTTAAATGTGAGTTCCAGGCCAGCCTGGTCTACAGAGCAGGTTACGGGACAGGCTCCAAAGCTACGCAGAGAGAGAAAGAAATTATGTTCTGCAAGTGGGGGCTGAAGCCAGAAAACAATAAGACACAAGGAGTAATAAATCATAACCCCTGGAATGGTCATAATGTAAGGGCTTTGTAATAAAGTAATCCAAGAATTTGATGCCACAAAACTAATACACACACACACACACACACACACACACACACACACACACGATGAGAATCCCATTAGATTCATAAGCTGAGAGGATCAGAGGCTGAAGAAGTCTCAAAAAACATTTCAGATCTGATCTGGACATGTTTTCAAGACTGTGACATGATTGAGGAATAAAAATAGCTTTGGCCAATCAGTGGCCTTAACGCAGCTGATGCAACAGTCCAGAGAGGACGGCAACAGGAGGAAGAAGGAGACCTAGCCTGAACCAAAAATTCGAGGCGTGGGGGAGGGGAGGAATGCATCCAACCAGCGTCACACACACCTCACTGGGCTTGTAGCTTCCCTGCTGGGTTTCCAGTGCCCTGCCCAGCCCAGCAAACGGAGCACACTGCGTGCTCAGAAGTATTTACTGAGAGGAAGGGAAAGAGCAGCTTTCTCTGCGTGGAGGAGGTAGCCCACCGCTTCTCCCCCCCACCTCCATGCTGCTTGCTCCTGCTCAGCTTCCAGCTCCCCTAGCCATCTTCAAGGGACGTCTTAGCTTTCCACAGAGGCCCCTGTCACGAAGACGAGCCGACATACCCATGAGAGGTCACTTTACAGTTATGTTTCTTACTCCTCGTTAATATATCTGCTTTAGGCATCAATGACAAGTACCAGCCTGCCTCTTAGACATACGTACATCCTTCTCTCATCGCCGGTGTGGCAGTTTCTGCTATGGAGTCATCCTGCCTTTGAACACTCTGCCGATTACTAAGCCACCTGACCTCAGCCAGCACACCTCGAGAGCTTCGGTTTTGTCATCTGCCAAATGGGGACATAAAGCCTGCTTAGGAAGTTGCGGTGAGAGTTATAATGGAATAATGGGTGTATCCTGGACTCTCACTGGTAGAGCCGAATACTTTTCAGAGCCTACGTCCCCTCTGCTTTCATTCTTTGAAAGCTGGGTCACAAAAAACCCCATCTGCTTTAGACTACTAGTGTCTTCTGATTTGATTTTCCTCCACAGAATCATTGTCCTTGTACGAACAGGCTGTAGTCACATCTCTGAAGATCAGAAAGTCAATCACCTTTTCTTTTTAGGCAGATTCCCTCAAGCAGCTTAGGTTTCCCTTGGTGATCCTCGTCTCTGCCTCCTGAGTGCTGGATTACAGGAATGTATCACTATGCCCATCTTTGTTAAAGGATTATTCTTATTAAGACAACCACTCATATTCATGCGAAAATATGTACTGGCTGGGGGATGAGATGTAGCTCAGCGAAGCACTTCCTGGCATATAGGAGACCCTGGCTTGATCCCCAGCACAGAAACAAAAAGTATTTAATACACATGCCAGTTCGATGAGAGGTACGGAGACAGACAGGGTTACTGGCTTATAAATGAGGTTTTCCCCAGCTTAACGCAGTCAAAAGAAGATGCTGCGTGACCTGGACAATCAGTTTACCTTTCTAACCTGAAGTGGCCTCACTTTGTGTGAGTGGCTGGCAGCGTGGCCCATTATCTGGAAGGAAGAGGTAAAGCTTGTGAACATGGCAACAAAGTTCAGTGGGTTTGGCAAACAAACAGGGCTGAAGAAGGCTTCTGGAGGAAGTAGCATCCTGAAGGCTTCGTTTAGGCCACAAACAGGATGAAAGCAGTGAATTCTCCATATGATTTCAACGGGCAGAACTGGAAGACAGTAGTGATCATGGATGTGAGCGATAAGACTGAAGAAGTAGGTTGAAACACATAGTGGCAGGCCTTGAGGTCCAGCCTAAAGGTTTAGCTTTATTTGATAGCTGATGAAATACCAATGGATTTTTCTTTAAATCTGGCCATTAACATTACAGTTCTTTTTGTTTGTGTGTCTGATGGTAATGCGAATAGGATCCTAACTGAATCCTGTAACACTAGGACCCATCTCCAGCCCACAGAGTACATATTTTTACAATGAAAGCTGAATCTGATGTAGAGTTGTTTAGAAGAGAATTTAACCCAAAAGGTCATTCAGTGACCAAGGGTCTATTACTAGAAAGATATCATGCCAGGTGGCGCATGGAGGAGGAAAAGATGTCAAAATACGGACCCTAACCTCTACAAGTTTATAATTAAAATTTTCAAACAAGACAAATACATGGAAAATGAAAATACAAGGGTGAAAAGTATTAAAATGCAGAGAGAAAAACCCAGCCCAAGTGCCTGGGGAGTTCAGAAGGGGGTGGGCAAACTGCCTTCTCCACAGTAGCTAGACAGGCATTAGACCTAGTCAGATCAGATCATTTCTGGTACCATAAACCTAAATTCAGACTATTTCAGAGGGGATCTGAAAGGACTAGTCAGCTCTGGCCCTGTCCAGCACTCCTTGACTAGAAGAAAGAGAACTTAAGTTGGAACAAAAAGAGAGGCCTGAAGAAACACAGTGAAGGATGAGATTACTGGCTGTGAATGGGTGAAGCAAGCTTACAGTGCTGGGGGTTGGGGGTGGGGGTGCGGGGCTGGAAGAACCAATCTCTCCGCAAAAGGAGAGGTGAGTACCAGAAGTGACGAGGGTGAGTGTCTAGAAAAAAAGAGGGATAAAAACAGAAACTGGGGGAGCACCCACGCTTAGGGAGTGGAAGGAAAAAGCGGAGTCAGACAGGAGTGGCCAGAGGGAGAAGTGAGAATAGACCCAGACAGACACCTAAGTCACCAAGTTTCCAGGAGCGCCTGGAGGGTGGAAGACGGGAATGAAGGCACACAGGCAGAGGCGAAGAGGGAAACTGTAGCAATAAGGATTGAGATTAAATTTAAGTTTGCCAAGGGTATTTTGTCAAGGAGGGATTTTCCAGAGATGCCGCAAATAAGGTAGGTGATTTCCTTGGCTTAGTGCTTTCTAAAGGTGCAGCTCTCTGAAGACCGGAGGGGACAGGGTGGTGGCTCTTGGCCTTCAAATATGTGGTATTTGATCTATAATTAGAGCAACTGGATGTGGTTAGGGCTTCTCTGTAGCCCTAACCAGTCCCTCCAGAAACTGGAAAGCTGAAGAATTTACTCGGAAGGGATTTCACACCTGGCTGTCTGGCCCAGCCCAGTGAAGTCCCGTTTCATCACAGAGCCCAAATGACTCTCTGGGCTGTCACTCTCATCTGGTATAGCCAGAGGTCTGACTAAACCTTCTTGCAAAAGTTTGCAGCATCTGTTCGAGGCCAACTACAGCTCCCAGAGTTCCCAGGTGCTTCTCGATGCTGATTGGAGAGATGGCTGGCTCCGGAGGGAGGTGTCGACCCCGCCTTCCCGGGAAACAGGCCTCTGATTGGCTGCTCCGTGGGGCTTTTTTTGTCCCCGCCCTCCTCCAGGGACCGCAGCGCGCTGACAGAGCCCGGCGAGCGCTGGCTGGCAGTTCCGCGGTGGGGATGCTGAGGAGCGCCGGCTTCGCGAGCAGCGCTGGCCACTGCGGACTTCCGAGGCACTCCGGGCCGTGAAAAGCCCTGCGCCGCGGCCAACCCCAGGCCTCTGAGCCCGGCCGCAGTTCCCCAAGCCAGGCTGGAAGAAGTGTCCAGCGTGGTAGCGCCGGTTCTCCGCACCCCGAGAGACACCCCAGGGTTCTCGAGCTTCCCCGGCGACCCCTAGCCCCGGCCTCCGGCGAGCGACCGCCCCAGACCCCCTTGGGTACCCCAGGCGCGGACGAGCCGCGGCTGGGTCCTGGCGCACACCATGATCGTTGCGGACACCGAGTGCCGGACAGAGATCAAGGGCTACCTGCCGTTCGCCAGAGGCGGCGTCGCGGGCCCCGGGACCCAAGAGGTAAGCAGCAGCCGGGCGACACCGCTCTTCTCCGGCCACTGCCGAGGCTCGAGCTGTCCCGAGCTAAGTCTGGAGCGCCCACCGGGCTTAGGGTCTGGTAGCACGTAAGCTAGGACTAGGGTTGCATCAACTGCAGCCTCCGGTCTCTTACCTCCCCTCCCCTCGCCCTCACTCACCCCCCCCCCCCGACACCCTGCGGGGGGGAGGGGGCTGCAGAGACCTCCCTGGCTCCTTCGGACTCCTGGCCAATGAAAGGGGACGCCTCCTCGTGGCTCTCTGGGTTTGTGCTCCGGTAGAGCGAGCGTCTTCAAGTCCAGGCAAATCCCGGCCGGAGAGACCCGACCACTCCTCCTCCCCGCCCCCTTCCGCAGATTCCCTTCCTCTGGGTGGGGGCAGGCGGCCGGGAGCTCTTTCTAGGATCGGTTTCTGCACCTATCGCGAAACCAAAGGAGTGAGCCGTCTGGAACTGGCCAAGGAAGATCAATCCCCTTCCCCAGTCCCCGCCTGCACCCCCGATCTGGAAATTGGCCGGAGTGCTTTAGGGGTTTGGATGGCTGCCTGATCCTCCGCGGCAGCGGTCAGAGCTGGGGAAGACAGCGAATAACCCTTGGTCCCGACTCCCGAAGACTAACAAGTCTCAGGCTGCTCCCCTATTAAAATGTTCTGGGGTCCTCAAAGTTTGTTTTGCTCTCTCCTGAGAGTAGAGGGCCTTCGCAGGGAGACGAGGTATAATGCTGTTACAAAGCTCCTTTTCCTCCCAGCAGCCTCGACAATGAACGCCTTCTATTATTTTTGGAGCACCTACTGTATGCAGGGTACAGGTTTTGTCTGACAAAGGCAGCAAATACAAACCGTACTGTTGCCCCATTTTACAGAATGAGAAAACTGAGGCCCAAGAAGGCCCGAGAAAGGCTGCTTTTCACTTGATCCTTAGCCTTTGGCCTGTGTTATGTCTAGGATTTTGGAGAATGTTTGGCACTGCCGAAGATGTTTCTGAGCCTAGAGGAGTGTGGACGATACACTGCCAGAGCTGGTGTATTGACGGGGCTGAGAATGGGTAGAGGGCTAGTGCTAAGGCCTCTGTGTAACTCTAAGAATATTTCAGCCCATGTCTGAGGAATGTCATTTCTGGGGCTTCTCCATCCAGTGGCTGGTGGTTTCTTTGAATATTTAGGAATTTGGGTGAAGAAATGACCCTCGCTTCTGCCTATTCTTTTCTGGTCACTCTTGTTTGTCTGCTTTGTGAACAATGTTGTCCCTGAGAGCAGCCGAGCACTGGTGAGTGCTGGATTCTCGTCCCACCCTCCCCTTTCTTGCTGGGTTATCTTGGCCAAGATTGTAGTCTCTTGCACAGAGAGATCTGATGGTATCTCGATGGGTGGTGGTGGCGCAGGCCTTTAATCCCAGCACTCGGGAGGCAGAGGCAGGCGGATCTCTGTGAGTTCGAGACCAGCCTGGTCTACAAGAGCTAGTTCCAGGACAGACTCCAAAACTACAGAGAAACCCTGTCTCGAAAAACCAAAAAAAAAGAAAAAAGAAAAGATTTGATGGTATCTCCATGAGATTGTTGAACAAATTAATTTAAAATACAAGCAAAAGCCTGAGCTGTGTGTCTGAAACATATTTATTGCAGAGAACATGTTATTGCATTAAAAATGCTAGCTTCTGTCAGACTGGCTTAGCAGACATCCCCTCCCCACCCCCAATGCCTCTCAAGGGACTTCCTGAGTCTGTTCCCTGCTGCCTGAGTGGGGAGAGCCTGCACAGATCTCTCCCCAAGGTGCTGGCAGAAAAGATCTCAGGTGGTCAGTTCCTCAGGGAGATGGGGTGCCTTAGAGAAAGCCTCTCCCAATCTCCCCATTTTCAGACAGGGTCTCACTCTACAGTCCCATCTGGCCTGGACTTCATGACCCTCTTCCCACTTCAGCCTCCTGAGTGTTGGGATTACAGTGTCCCCCAACCACTGAATTTAAGAAGCTCACTTTACAGTATTAGAGAAAGCTGACAATGTTTGCAACATTTCTACTTCTTCCCCTTCAGGAAAAAATGACCTGCTGGTCAGTTGTGGTGCACACTCTGGAGGCAGAGGCAGGCGGGTCTCTGTGAGTTCAAGGCCAGCCTGGTCTACAAGAGCTAGTTCCAGGACATCCAGGGCTACACAGAGAAACCCTGTCTCAAAAAAAACCTAAAAATATATAAAAAGAAAGAGAGAGGGGGCTGGAGAGATGGCTCAGCGGTTAAGAGCATTGCCTGCTCTTCCAAAGGTCATGAGTTCAATTCCCAGCAACCACATGGTGGCTCACAACCATCTGGAATGAGGTCTGGTGCCCTCTTCTGGCCTTCAGGCACTCACGCGAACACAATATTGTATACATAATAAATAAATAAATATTTTTTTTAAAAAAAAAGATACTTTAAAAAAAAAAAGAAAGAAAGAGAGAGAGAAGATGTCCTTACAGATGTCTGCTATCAGTAGAATCCTGATCTGGTGATAGGCTGCCCATCTTCCAGACTGCAGTGCTCCAGATTCAGGGAAGGGCCGCATGGTTAGCAAGTACTTCAACTGTTTCAGACCCTCCGGAATGTCCAGGCCTTCAGATGCGCTTCTCTCCCCAAGAGTTCGAGGCTCCAACTCTTGCCTTGGGTGGTATGTTTTCAAAACCGTGTTGGATTCTAAAATAACTTCCTCAAACGTCACTTCCTCAGAAAAAGCTTTTTTTTTACCCCTTGCCTGATGAGTCCCTCTGTGCACACTTCTAGTCCCTTCTCCTTTGTGAGTTAGCTTCATCTAAGGTAGGCCTTTCTGCCTTCCTCTCCTGGACCAGGAAGACCCCGCAGGCCTCTTGGTTCTTTGCAACTAAGTGTTTAAATGGCACCCTTGAGGCTCCGAAGCTCCTTATGAATTGTGCTGGACCCCGAAGGGGACCACTCTGAGCTTCGGTCCATTTTCTCTAAAGAGGGGATAAGTTTTGTTTGTCTCAGGATGGTTGAGATCAAACATGTAAAGCCCTTGAAGCCAGGGCCCAGCCCATGCTGTCTGCTGCTCTGCTGGGCCTGCTTTTCTGTCTTTCAGCTCAGGTGTAAACCAGGCTCCTGTCTGAGTTCAGCTGACATATAGTGTGCAGTCCCAGCAAGCAGAGTGTCTTAGCAGGTGTCTCTAACTGAGTCCTGGGGCTGGCAGACTCCAGAGAACAAGAAAAGAGGTTGGGCTACTCAGAGGGGCCAATGCGGCTGGGTTAAATCGCCATTTCCAGAAACTGTTATGTTAGAGCAGAAGGGGCCTTGTAGAAGATGCCAGGCATTTCGGGGTTCAAACTGAGCATTAGACACTTGGTAGTTGGTGCTTAATTTTTAGACATTTAATTGACTCTCCTATGCAAAATAAGCCCCATAGCCTTCAAATTGATATGGATCAATTTGATTAGGGTGGGAGCTCTGGAGTTTAACACAGAAATTACTGTCTAGCAAGCCTTTGAATTAGGAGCTTGGTCTGTTCTCTGAAGCAGGTAGTCCCTTTTACCAAAGGCCTAAAGACCCCCTAGTGAGCCCTCCCAGAGGGTGGTCTGACTTCATTGTTCCTGCCTCCACAGGATCCCTTCAGTTGGAAATGGAGAAAAAGCCAATGGTAGCTACAGCCACACTCCCACCCCAGGTTTCCCTGTTTTTTGGTTGTTTTTTTGGGGGGGGGAGTTCAAGACAGGGTTTCTCCATAGCTTTGGAGCCTGTCCTGGACCTAGCTCTTGTAGACCAGGCTGGTCTTGAACTCACAGCTATCTGCCTGCCTCTGCCTCCCAAGTGCTAGGATTAAAGGTGCGCGTGCCACCACCGCCCGGCCCCTGTTTTTGTCTTTAAAGCTGGATTGAAATCATGACTTCATCAGGTGTACTGAACCTGGGCTCGTCAATGTGGTAGGCAGCTCCTAGGCACATCTGACAAAATCTAGAGCTAGTAACCCCAGGCAGGATGGCACACATCTGTAATCCCAGCATTTAGGAGGCTAAATTAGGAGTTTTGCCCTGGAGTTCAAAGCTGCAGAATGTGTTCCACCCCTGCCCTCATGTGCTGTAAAGTGAGGCCTTGACCCAAAACAATGAACAAATGAAACAAAATTTAGAACTGGTGTGGTGTAGAAGCAGGGGTTTGAAAGTTTCAATCCAGACCAGGCTACATACCATCTCGAAAAATTAACTAAAGCCAGGTGGTGCTGGTGCACACCTTTAATCCCAGCCCTCAGGAGGCAGAGACAGGTAGATCTTTATGGGTTCAAGACCAGCCTGGTCAACAGAACTAGTTCCTGGACAGGCTCCAAAGCTACAGAGAAAGCCAGTATCAAAAAAAAACAAAAAAAAAAGTTATTTTCTTTTTTTTTTTAAATATATGTATGTATGGATATGTACACATGTGTGCAGGTGCCCACAGAGACCAGAAGGGAACGTTGGATCATTTGGGGCTGGAACCACCCAGTGTGGGTGCTGGGAACCAATCTTGGGTCCTCTGTTAGAGTAGCAAATGGTCTTAACCACTAAGCTATCCCTCCAGCCCCAAAAGTTCTACTGGACACAGTAGACACAGGAGTAACAACAGGAAACCAGACCCTTTGTGTCCTCAGGGCAAGAGTCCCCTCGGTAGGTGTTGAGGGTGGGGGTAGTGAATTCCTAAAACAGTGAGCAGATGAGGAACTTAGCATTCTTGGCGAACTCTGGGTGCTGGTTCATAAACCTTGGTTATCGAGAATGGGGAATGGCTCCCATGCTGCCAGGAACCTGGTGTGTGTTCACCCACGTTCACCTCCCGCACTTCCTCCCGAGCTGAGTGACCAGAAGTGGCTTGTACCTCTCATCTGTAAAGCTTTAGTCAGTGCCTAGCCAGTGGAGCCAGGGAATACCTACTGCAGCTATTACTCAAGATAGCTGTTGCCTGTCTGTCCCAGGGAATGGAGCCATGGCTGATTGGGTGGTGTCACCTCTTGGCTGTGGGAGCCTGCTCCTCCAGCTTCCCCTGGACTTGCCCTGATGTCAAGGTCAAAGGAACTTTCTGGGTACTGGAGCCCTGGATTCCTAACCCTATCTTGCATTCAGGACTTGCCGGTACCTCACCAGCTCTGCTGCCTTCTAGCCGACCTCCAAGGTCACCTGCCCCCCCAGTAGTTTTCCCTGTCCTGTTAAAGCACCACACACCTCCCACCCTGCCATTACTCACAGCCGGTTGCATCCTGGTCACCATTTGTTTGCTTTATCCCCGGGAACTGAAATGATGTGAACATTGCCTGGGACTTGGTCTTTGCGCCAAAATTGTCAGGTGAACCACATTGTTCTGATTTTACCTGAGAAGCTCTCAGTGCTGTGCTCGGTACCTGAAAGAGTGATTTGATTGGTAAATGATGCCGGCAGCGTGTGTGTCCCCCCCCCCCATTTGCTGGAGGTGGGACTTTGGTTTAGGTAAGGGGAAAAAAAAAAGCTTCACAAAGGGATTCTAATGGACTCCGGGGCAGGGAAGCTCTTGTTTGAAATAACAATGAAGTTAATGACAGGGGACTTTCTTTAAGTGCTCTCCCTGGTGGAGGTGCTGAGGTGTAAATCTGTGTGCCTTAGTCCCATTAAATCCTTTTGACTAAGCCTTTGATCCCAGCACACAGGAGGCAGAGGCAGGTGGCTCGAGGCCAGCCTGGTCTACAAGATTTAGTTCCAGGACAGGCTCCACAGTTACAGAGAAACCCTGTCTCGAAAAGAACAAACAAAAATCCTTATGATGATCCAGTGAGAATCTCTTTATTCCGGGAGGAAACTGAGGCTCACATAGCTGACTGGTGGGTGGAGCTATCTATTTCTAGTTTACTTATTTATTCTTTGTGTTAAGCCTTGAACTCAGGGCCTTGTGCAGACAATGTGTGGCTACTTGAGTTCTACTTTCCACTCCCTCGTGGCAGCACTCTCCCGAGGGGCAGTGGTCCCCGCCTCTGAAGCTTTCATTGTCCACTACATTGTTATTATTTATAACGCTGTGAAATACCGATAGGTCTAGAACCATCACTTAGGACCCGGACCCAGGGATATTGTTTCCTTCCGATGCTGGCTCTTGGCTCAGACTTGAGGCTCTGGTGATTTCAAGGCAGTTCCCTGTCCTTCCCCGCCCTTATCTCTCTGCCTGTGCTGCTATGGTTTCTTTTCTCCTTTTCATTTTTTTTCAGCTTAGAATTTCCGTGTCTGCGTATTTCACATACACCCAGTGGTCTTGTTTGTTTGAGGCCATCACCTCACTGTAGCCCAGGGTGGCCTCCCCAGGGCTAGTCTTACAGGTGTTTGGCCAACTGCCCTCCGGTCCTCTGGAGTGAGGGAGGCCCAGGCAGTGGAGTCGGCAGTTCTTATCTCCCAGACGGAGAGCTGTTGGGCACTTTCTCAAGTGAGGGAGGAGGGGAGCTGGAAGGGAGTGCTGGGGGGGGGGTGTTTCTGCATGCCCTCAGACCAGCCCTGCCTGCTGCTACCTCTGACAAGTGCGGGTTGAAGGCCTGCATGGAGGCTAGTGGGACATGCCTTCTCTCCTCAGAATCAGACTCCAGAGAGCCTAAGTAGCTCTCCCAGACCACACAGCTGATTAGCAGCCCAGCCAGTCTGCACACCTAGGCCTCTGGGCTCCTTCTTTCTTTCTTTTTGTTATGTCGTTGACCCCAGGGGACTTTTGGCCACTTCAAAAATATAAGGCTGGAGTACAGTTTTGAGTCCCTGAACATCTGAGGTACCAGGA
This sequence comes from Alexandromys fortis, assembly GCF_014885135.2. Lineage (NCBI taxonomy): Eukaryota > Metazoa > Chordata > Mammalia > Rodentia > Cricetidae > Alexandromys > Alexandromys fortis. The sequence continues at coordinate 9,237,339 of NW_026067894.1, forward strand.
CTAGGCCTGGATCTTACCAGAGGAAAGGGGCTGGGGCACAGCCCCTCTGTAGTGAAGACAGAACTGTTTGTTATTTGGGCCGATTATTATCATCAGTTGGTATGGAGAGCCCCACGCTGTCATTCAGAACCTAAGTGAATAAGTAGAATGTTCTCCCAGTCCGCGGATCTAGGAGCAGGAGAAGCAGCTTCATTGAATACATGGCTCCGGCTCAAAGAAGCTCAAGTCAGAATAGCTGCCACCAGCCTGCGCCTCCCACTTGGATTCCCCCCCCCCTCTGCTTTCTGTTTTCATTCACAGAGCAGAATGAATGAAGCTGCCCTGCTGGATGTGGGAGCAGAGCAACTTAAAAGAGGCCCTTAGCAGACAGTGTTTGCGGAGGCAGAAACGCTGGGAACCGTGTGGTCACTGACAGTAGACCTGACAGTAGACCTGGGAAGGCTACTGAGCCCCAAAGGGGACCTCCTGTTTATCTGGAAGCCTTTGGAATGGGGAGGTTGGGGTTTTAAGGGACTGGAACAGATTCATACTTCAGAAGTTAATCTGGTTACCGGGTATCGGATGGATACCGGGTAGTGAAGGGATGGCATCGGGCAGAGTAAGTGCAGGCATGGACAGTTGGTGAGGCTCCGAGCGGTGATAGCCTAGATATGGCGAGAAGGATAAACAAATGACCGTTTGCAGAGGGCTGTGACCGACGCAGCTCCGTGTAGAATGTGCCCCGCATGCCAAGCGTCATGCCTAGAGGTTTTAGCATTCAAGAAAAAACAAATAAAAATGATTATTTGAGAGGAACTGAAGCTTCTTCCTAGGCATGTAGGGTGGTAACTGGCTTTGGAATATAAAGGGTTCTTATTTTAAAGGGGTCTTCCCCTGAGCCCCAGACAGGCTGTGCCACCATTTGTGGCCTTTTTGAAGCCGGGCAGTGGTGACACACGTCTTTAATCCCAGTACTTGGGAAGCAGTGAGTTCGAGACCAGCCTGGTCTACAAAGTGAGTTCCAGGGCAGTTCCATGACTGTTACACAGAGAAACCCTGATTCGAAAAGCCAAAAAAAAAAGAAAAGAAAGTGTGTGTGTGCGTGCATAAATTACAACATGCATGGGTGTGTGTGTGTGTGTGTGTGTGTGTGTGTGTGTGTGTATGAGACCAGAGGACAATTTGTAGGAGTCAGGTCTCTTTCTAACTTGTGGGTGCCCAGAGATTGAATGTAGTAGGTCTTCACAGTTGGTGGCAAGCCCCCCTTACCCACTGAGCCATGTCTTTGGCGATAGGCAACATGACAGTTGTCTGTTTCCTTCCTCTGGCCCCTCCCACTCACCCATGCTGGGTTTTCTAGGTCCTTGCTGAGTGCCTGAGCAGGCCGGCCTTGCTGTGCCCTCTTAGCGAGCTGTTTTCTCACCCATTTGCTACCCGACAAGTGGGTCTGAATGTGGCTCCTCCATTCTTGGGTGTACCAAGAAGGTAGTTTCGAAACACAGCATCCCAGGGTAGAGAAGGATGCTAAGGGGCTAACAGTCTGCCAGCTAAGCTCCGCCTGCCAAGTAACCACCATGTGTTTTTGCACAGGAGCATCAGGAGGGCCGGGCTCGGCGAGGTCCTCGAGGACCCAGCGCCTTCATTCCCGTGGAGGAGGTGAGTCTGGACCGGGATTGGCGTCTTTGGTCCCTCGGAGGAAAGGCCGTGGAACACGGGTAGATCGGGATCTTTTATTTTCCCACTCCTGACTTACTTAATTTAAAAAAAAAAAAAAAAAAACTCTTGAAAGCCGGGTGATGGTGACACTCAGGAGGCAGAGGCAGGCAGATCTCTGTGAGTTCAAGGCCAGCCTGGTAACAGTAAGTTCCAGGACAGGAACCAAAGCCACACAGAGAAAACCTGTCTGGAGGTGGGGGAGATGGAATTATAGTGACACCCCAAACTTGACATTCCCAAACTAGTGCTTATTTCTATGTAATAAGACAAGAGATATAGCCACGCCTCTTCTGAGCCATGATCACTTATAGAAGTATCTATATAGCAAAAAGAAAAAAAAAACTTTAAAATTACCTTCTGTTTATTGTTTTCAGGTGCCCGAAGCATTGGGTTCACTTGACATGGTGGCTTTATGCTTGTAATCCTAGTACTTGGGAAAGCAGAGGCAGGAGGATTGCTATAGATTTTGAAACCAGCCGGGGCTCCATATCTTAGGTCCATCAGGGATAAGGAGAAATTCAACCATCTCAGAAAGAGCATGGGGGAATGTGCAGAGGGGAAGGGAAAGCAAGCCCACTCTGGTCTCGTAACTACAGAACCACGGTCATGGTGCCAAGCTTGCTCTTGTTTACTTTACAAGAACATCTTTCACCTGCAGAATCTGTTCACCCTTCGCCTAGCTGCTATTCTGATCTTGCGACAAGGTCTTCGCTCTGTACCCTGGCTGGCCTCACTCACAGTGAGAGATCTTCCTCCCTTAGCCTCCTTATGCTGGGATTACAGACGTGGACCACCACGTCCGGCTCATGGTTAGCTATTTCCTTTTCTCTGTGCTAAGAAACAAATCTAGTTGGTTTGATTGGCACGCATGCTAGGCCAGTGTCCCACCCACTACTGAGCTACATCCCTAGCCCCCCCACTCATTCAACAGGGATAGAGAATAAGACCAACCCCTGGCCGTCCTGGAGCTGCGATCTAGTGCGTGGGTAACTCGGGAATGCCTTCAGAATACACACACAGGGGATCTGTTGTACAGGGATGGAGCTTCCTGTTTCCTCTTTCTGGTTTTGAGATGGCTTAACTCTAGGCCAGGCCTGCCTACAACTCACCGCATAGATTAGACTGGCCTTGAACGTGTGCTGTCTCACTTGTAGGCCAAATGGTTTGTGGCCTGCTGATAAAGATCTGAGTTCTCTTCCCCCCCCTCTTTAGTAAGGGAACAACCACCCGGTGGTATTTGCATCTATATCCCAGCATTTTAACCTCAAATGTTGTTGTTGTAGTTGATTTTTTTCTCATTTATGAATTACTCTTTTTTTATTTTTAAAAAAAGGGGCGGGGGAAACAGGTCTTGGAGTTCATCTAGATTAGAATCCTGTTTCTGTCATTTATCAGATCTGTGGCTTCAAGCACATCTGGTCTCTTCATCTATTAATGGAGGAAAATAATAGCACTCACCTCGCAGGACAAGTTCAGACACTCAAGGAGATTCATAATTGGATGGCTATCTGTTAGAGGAACGAGTCAGTCAGGCCTGGGGATGTAGCTCAGTGGTAGAACACTTGCTTACCATGCACAAGGCCCAGGGTTTGGCGCCCAGCCCCACAATGAATAAATAAGAGAAGGAAGAAAAAGAGGAAGAGGGGCTGTTCTGTAGTTCAGTGCAGGTGCTAGAGCACTTGCCCGGCGTCCACAAAGCCCTGGGTTCGAGCCTTATCTCCTTATAAACTGATCATGGTGGTGTATGCCTATAGCCCCACCACTTGGAGCAGAGGCAGGAGGATTAGAAGTTTGAGGCCAGCCTGGGCTACACGAGACCCTGAATTTAAAAAAAGACAAAAGTCCCATGAGGTTAAACTGTTCTACATGAAAAGACAGTTGGGACCTGTGAACTGTTCTGCCCTTCCCCTACCCTCCACGGCTGTCTACATCTGCCGTATTAGAAGAGAAATCCTATGTAGCCAGGAGAAACCACACACATTTTTTTTTTTAATTGCCAGGGATTGAACCAGGGCCTCATGCTTGCTAAATATTTAGATTACCACTGAGCCAGTCTCCAGCAACCATTCTTCTTAATTTCTTCGCAAATCTTCATCTGTAAGAAGCGGGGTAGCGCACACCTTAAATCCCAGCACTCAGGAAGCAGAGGCGGGCGGATCTCTGAGTTCCTGGACAGCCTGGTCTACAGAGCGAGTTCTAGGATAGCAAGGGCTGAACAGAGAAACCCTGTCTTGAAATATTTAAAATAGAGAAGAAGGTCTAGGGACATAGTTTAGTGGTAGAATATTTGCCTAGCATGAACGATGCCCTAAGTTTGGTCCTCAGCATTGAAAAAAAAAAAATTATTACAAAAGAAAAATAGAGCCGGGCGATGGTGGCACACGCCTTTAATCCCAGCACTCGGGAGGCAGAGGCAAGAGGATCTGAGTTCGAGACCAGCCTGGTCTACAGAGCTAGTTCCAGGACAGGCTCCAAAGCCACAGAGAAACCCTATCTCGAAAAGCCAAAAAAAAAAAAAAAAAAAAAAAAGGAAAAATAGAGGAAATGAAACTAGTTTAATAGCTGTTTTAAAAGATTGAGTGAGTTGATACATATGAAGTATTTGGGCAGTGAGAGACATGTGTTAAGTTCTATCGGGTGCCTAATAAGTGTTCACTTACTCAGTTTCCTCTTTGGGGCGCGATGGCAGTGCTCAGTCTCCTCCTTTTATATCTGTATAATACAGCTCTATTAAAGAGAGGTTGGTCTGAATGGGGCAGACGGAAACCCATGCTTTCCCCTTTGCCTATCAGATCCTTCGGGAAGGAGCCGAGAGCCTCGAGCAGCACCTGGGACTCGAGGCCCTGATGTCTTCAGGACGGGTGGACAACCTGGCAGTGGTGATGGGTCTCCACCCTGACTACCTTAGCAGTTTTTGGCGCCTGCACTATCTGCTGCTGCATACAGATGGGCCCCTAGCCAGCTCTTGGCGTCACTACATTGCCATCATGGTAAGTGTGTCTGGGCCTGGTGCTTGCAGCGGGGGTGGCCAAATGGTGGGTTCATTTGCTGGGACTATTCCGAGTTGATTTTTTTTAGGTGAAGAGGAAGTGCCTAGCTTTTACCTGATGATGTCCGTGGAATTTTAGGTTTTGAAGAGGGGCATCTTTAAGAGTGTGCTTTGCAGATGGGGAAATTGAGGTGCAAAGGGGTCAGGTGACCAGCAAGCTGGTGGCAGAGCTGGTTAGAACATAGATTTATTTCTCTATCTCTTAGATCTCAAGGGGATCTTACGATAAAGGGGCAGAGAAGGACGGTAGCTCAGGCTTATCGCTTCCCTTCACAGGCTGCCGCCCGCCACCAGTGTTCTTACCTGATCGGCTCCCACATGACTGAGTTCTTGCAGACTGGCGGTGACCCTGAGTGGCTTCTGGGCCTCCACCGGGCCCCCGAAAAGCTACGCAAACTCAGCGAGATCAACAAGTTGCTGGCACATCGGCCATGGCTCATCACCAAGGAGCATATCCAGGTGTGCTAAGCAGAGTTGGGACCCCAAGGAAGCCTAGGGGCTGGACTAGGGCATAGCCCAGGGACAGCCACTAAGTGGTTAGCTCTCCCTCCCTTCCAGGCCTTACTGAAGACTGGAGAGCACAGCTGGTCCCTGGCTGAGCTCATTCAAGCTCTGGTCCTGCTAACCCACTGCCACTCTCTGGCCTCCTTCGTGTTTGGCTGTGGAATACTTCCTGAAGGAGATGCAGAGGGCAGCCCTGCCTCACAGGCGCCCTCGCCCCCCAGTGAGCAAGGCAGCCCCCCAAGTGGGGACCCACTGGACAACTCTGGGGTAAGTCAGGTTCCTGGGTCTCGGTGTGGGAGAAAGATGGTACGGCCTCTGCTCTGGGAATAGAAACCACTGCTTCTCCATCTCTTCACAGAGGGGCTACGGCAAAATTGCTTGGCTTTAAAACTCATAGCCTCTTAGGCTCACAGTCAGCTGGGTTTTCTGTTTGTTTGTTGTGTTGTGTTAAGCCTGAAATGGCCTGGAACTTACTGTGGAGCCAAGTAGTACTGAGACTGAACTACAGGTGCATTTCATCGTACCAGCTGATTTGTGTTGTTTGTTGATGTCTTTGACTTTGTTTTGCTATTTTTGCGGCAGGGCCTTACTCTGGTCCAGGCTAGCTTCAAACTCATGGTGATCCCTCACATCCCCATCTGCTTGCTGTGCTGGGATTAGAGAAGTGAGCCACTATGTCTGACATTTTTTTTCTGGTACAAAATTTGGGCTTCAGTATAGCTCAGTGGTGGCTGTTTGCCTAGTCTGTATGAGGTCTTGAGTTCAATCAGCAACAGCACCAAAAACCATATAATAGGGGCCGGAGACATGCGTCAGTGGTTAAGAACACTGGCTGTTCTTCCAGAAGATCCAGGTTCAATTCCCAGTATCCACATGGCAGCTCACAACTGTCTATAACTCTATTTCCAATGCATCTGGCACTCACACGGATATGCATGCAGGCAAAGCACAAATGCACATAAAAACAAATTTAAGAACAAAACAAAACCCAAAACCCACCAATCAACAGAAACTGCCATAATCCTAGCATTCAGAAGGCAGAGGCAGGTGGATCTCTGTGAGTTCAAGGCCTCTGGTCTACATCCAAAGCTCCAGGACAGCTAGAGCTACTTTGTGACTATCTTGTCTCAAAACAAACAAAACCTAGAAACCTTGTCAATTACAAGTGAAGGAAGACACTTGTCTCTTCTACATATGGCCTTAGAAATGTCCGAGTGGGAGGTCATAGACTCTGAACTGCCCGGTGTGATGGCTGGCTCAGAAATGCTCTCGTTCTTTCTGATCACCCAGGAAGGCCTGGGATGTGGAAATTCCTAGTGAAGCTTTCCAGAGTACCAGGAAGGGGGGACTAGATGTGTCTCCTGGGTCTCCCCACAGGGTTTTGAAGCTGCCCGTGATGTGGAAGCTCTCATGGAGCGAATGAGGCAGCTGCAGGAGAGCCTGCTGCGGGATGAGGGCGCTTCCCAGGAGGAGATGGAGAACCGTTTTGAGCTGGAGAAGTCAGAAAGTCTGCTGGTAACCCCCTCAGGTACAGGATGACAGATGTCAGTGCTGGGGCTGCCTCTCTCTTTACCCTTCTGATGGGAGCAGGCACCTCCATGCACCATGCGTTCTGCTTCCAAGAGGTTCTGAGCAAGGGCCTTGTGTTCACACTCACCTTTGAATCCTGGTCTATTAGCCCTTTGGGGCTTACGTCAGGTAGATGGGACCAAGCTTAGCTGAGCCTTTCCCAGGTTTAACTATCCCACAAAACTACCGCTATCACTGTTATAGGGGGCCTTGCCTCCTGAGTTCTTGGACAGGAGTCTCCTCCTCCCCAGGAGTGACTCTAGCTAAAGTCTTCCCACTTACTGTGGGGGGAGGCTCTCTGTGGTCCCCTCCTGTGCCTCCCCTGGCCTCTCAGATAATACCGAGCCTGCTGTGCTCTGGCCTCAGCCTCACTGCATCTCTTTCTGATTTGGCCCTCAGCGGATATCCTGGAGCCCTCTCCACACCCAGACATTGTATGCTTTGTGGAAGACCCCACTTTTGGATATAAAGACTTCACTCGTCGAGGGACTCAGGCCCCCCCTACCTTCCGTGCCCAGGTGAGGCTCCCCGCATTGGTGTTGTTCAGTGCCTTGCTTTAGAGTTGCATATAAGCAAGGACAAGAGCTTCCAGTGGTTCTCAAGTTGGATTTAAAAAAAAAAAAAAACCTATGAGGGCGCTGAGCCTTGGTAGCACACGCCTTCAGTCTCAGTCCTTGGGAGACAGAGGCAGGTCGATCTCTGTAGGTTCGAGGCCAGCGTGTTATACAGAACAATTCCAGGACAGAGAAGCAACAAAATAAAACAAAACAAAACAAAAAATCCTTAAGGGCACCGGGCAGTGGTGGTGCACGTCTTTAATCCCAGCACTCGGGAGGTAGAGACTGGCGGATCTCTGTGAGTTCAGGGCCAACCTGTTCTACAAAGAGCTAGTTCCAGGACAGACTCCAAAGCTACAGAGAAACCCTGTCTGGGAAAAAAAAAAAATCTGTAAGGGGGCAATGAAGACTTGAAAGATCCAATTCATGGGACTGGAGAGATGACTCAGAGATTAAGAGTGTTGGCTGTTCTTCCAGAGGTCCTGAGTTCAATTCCCAGCATCCATTTGGTGGCTCACAACCATCTGTAGTTTGATCTGGTTCCCTCTTCTGGCATGCAGACACAACATTGTGTATATAATAAAAAAATTAATAATAAAAAAAGATCCCGCTGGGCAGTGGTGGTGCTTGTCTTTAATTCCAGCACTCGGGAGGCAGAGGCAGGTGGATCTCTGTGAGTTCAAGGCCAGCCTGGTCTACAAGAGCTAGTTCCAGGACAGGCTGCAAAGCTACAGAGAAACCCTGACTGGAAAAAGAACCAAAAAAAAAATAATAATAAAAACCAATTCGGGGAAAAGTCATCCTGGAACATTGCCGCATATCAGATCTGTGGTTCAGGGAGGGCACATTATGCAAAGCTAAGGTGTGAACTCCAGAGGTCCAGAGCACAGATCTCGGGCCAGCCTTGGGCCTCCCACTTCTTGCTCACTGACCTCCTCCCTCATTCCTCAGGATTATACCTGGGAAGACCATGGCTACTCCCTGATCCAGCGGCTCTACCCTGAGGGCGGACAGCTGCTGGATGAGAAGTTTCAGGTAGCCTACAGCCTCACCTACAACACCATCGCCATGCACAGCGGCGTGGACACCTCCATGCTCCGCAGGGCCATCTGGAACTACATCCACTGTGTCTTTGGCATCAGGTGAGCGCGTGTCCCCGAGGTCCAGGTCACATGCACGCCACAAATCTTTCTGGTGCACACTGTCATTTTTAATTTCTCTTTTCTTCTTGCCTATAATAATTCTTCAAGCCAGGTTTATGTCTGTGTAGGGTTAAAGCTGATAGGAATGCTCATTGTTCAAAGGTTGTAAACAAAACGCTAAGCTCTCTCCCAGAGACAGCGGGCTTTCTGTCCTGTAACACAGAGGATGGAAACCCATGTCCTTGTACATGCTAGATAAACGCTCTTACTTTATTTTGTGTTGTTTTTTGTTTGTTTGTTTGTTTTTTGTTTTGTTTTTCAAGACAGGGTTTCCCTGGCTTTGGAGCCTGTCCTGGAACTAGCTCTTGTAGACCAGGTTGGCCTCAAACTCACAGAAATCCACCTGCCTCTGTACCCCTCCCCGCCCCGCTGGGATTAAAGGCGTGAACCATCACTGCCCGGCTCTAGACTCTTGTTTAAATTTCCAAATAGTTCTTCTCTTCTTGTAGTAAATAAGGACAGCACAGATATGCAACAGCAGCAGACTTAAAATAGTGATGTTTCCATCCATAACCTGTTATGCAGCTCATGAAAATGATGAACAAGGGCCAGGAAGTTATTCACTAAAATATTATTAAGTATGGTCATCTCTGTACAATATAGTACATTGAGCTATATTTTATCTTATGAAATCTTTTCTAATTAAAAATATGATTATTTTATTTGTTTGCGTGTGTGGATACATACACATGTGTGGCACAGTGTCCATGTGGAGGTCAGAGGAACACTTACTGGAGTCAGCTCTCTCCCTCTGTGTAGGGCCACAGGAAGAAACTGGGATCGGAAGTCTGGACGGCAAGCTCCCTTACCCACGGAGCCATTCTGCCTGCCCACTGACCAGTTTTTTTAGAGAGAATTTTTTTCTTTAAGTGATGTGATATTCACTGTTGAGTATTTAGGTTGTTTGCATGTTTGGTTTTTGTTTTTCTTTTTTGTTGTTACTTTTTTTCTTTCCCCTTGCTCCTCCTCTCTCCCCACCCCCAAGAAGGAGTCTCTGTTGACTTAAATTTGGGACCCCCTA
>NW_026067894.1:9247646-9297592 GCF_014885135.2 Alexandromys fortis
CTATCTCAAAAATAAATAAATAAATAAATAAATAAATAAATAAAAATAAGAAAACAAAAAGCCCACCGAAATCATCCAGGTGATCGGTCACCTTATTTGATTATTTGGGTGTTTTTTTTTTCCCATGCACACGTATAAGCTGACTTACGTGGGGAGTGACAAGTGGCTTCTAGACTCACTGGCAACTTGCTTTTAGATTTTGAGCGAGTTAATTGCCTTCTTTTGGCCAGTCTGGAATTAGAACTGTCTCCTTCTCCCCTCGACTGCCCCGTTCTCCAGGATTAACATGCACTGACCCTCCTGTCCTTTACTATAGGACAGAGAGTGGAGCAGTGAGAGCCAGATTGGAAATCACTCCCTGCTGTTGAGAGCAATGCCTTCTGTGAATTGCAGTAAAATGAGATTGATGAACACGGTATATTGTATATGACAGAGAATGTAGTTTGTAGGTTCGTGACTGGCATAGTCGGAGCTCAGGAGAGCATGCTCTCTGTCAGTGTTAGAGTGGTCCTCTATGAGCCTGGTAACCGATGACATATGATGTCAGCTGTTTTTCTAAGAGGAACCAGGCTTCTGGTTGCTTCCTACCTTCTGGCTTTTTTTTCCCTCCCCTCCACCCCCTCCTATTTTTTCCCCTTCTGGCTTTTCTTGCCGCTCTCTGTTCCTCCTTGTGTAGGGTGGGGATGGGGGCCGCGCTGCCTCTGAGAGCAGAGCATGAGTAATTCTGTCCGGGTCTTTCCATCAGATACGATGACTACGATTATGGGGAGGTAAACCAGCTCCTAGAAAGGAACCTCAAAATTTATATCAAGACTGTGGCCTGCTACCCAGAGAAGACAACCCGCAGGATGTACAACCTCTTCTGGAGGCACTTCCGCCACTCAGAGAAGGTAACTGCAGTGCAGGAATGGCAGCAGCCAACCAGTCCTGTAAAGGGTCACAGTGGGGACCTGTTGTCCTTGGTTAGATCCTAGTCCTCTGCGATTGCAGGCACCTTTTAAATCGGGCGCTCAGGGACTGTTCCCACGGGGTCTTCTGTGGCGGTTTAGCAGGTGTAGGTTTGAATCCTCGCATGAGAGCAGCGTGACTTTGGGCACGTGACCTTCCTTGTATCTTTGAGCTTTTCCCTTTTCTAATGAGAAGAGATACTGCCCTGCATTTCAAAGTCGGGGAGACACAATGAGACTAGTGTGGAAACATTTGATTCCGCACTGGAGCCACTTAATGGCAGCTCTTCTTTCAGACTTGAGAGATAACGCTGCTAGTCATGACAGGCATTCCTCAGCGGTCAGTCACTACACCAGATTCCACAGAGCCCAAGCACAGGTCGGGCCATCCTGGTGGGAGGCGTGGGTGAGGCGAGTAGACTGGGAGGACGGGCTGCAGGGCGCTAGTCAGCAAGCTTCCTTCTTTCTGTGCCCCAGGTTCACGTGAACTTGCTGCTCCTTGAAGCCCGAATGCAAGCAGCTTTGCTCTATGCCCTCCGCGCCATCACCCGCTACATGACCTGACTCCCTCCTATGCAGGATCAGCACCTGGAGCAGCTGACCCTGGGGCACTGTCCTCTCCGCAAGGATTTCTGTGTCTGGAGACAGATCCAGGCCCCTTTCCGTTTCATGTCCATCCACCAAATACTGGGGATGGGCGCGTGCGCGGCATGCAGCCCCCTAGGCAAGCCACGCCTTCATTTTCCTCACTGGACTGGACAGGATTGTTGCACTGACTTTGGGGTCTCAGCTCTGCGCCTGGAGCTGGACGACGACCTAGGAAAGCCCAAGGGGCCATGCCCCTTTTTCTTTCCTGCTCCTCAAAAAAGATGAAGGCGACTGTGTTAAGCTCAGACCGATGTGCCAGCAGGCTGGGCCCCAGGCATCACAAGTGCTAGGGCCTTCCTGGCCTGGGAAGCCCCTGGCTGCCCCTGTGGGAGAGGAGCAAAAACCTCAAGGGACTGACACTCCAGGAAGCTTGCCTTCCCTCCTTCCTCATTCTCCAATTTCATTACCTCCCACCTGCCTTTCGCCCATCAATGTGAAAGTTGGCCTCACAGCTGGTCTGTGCGCCCAGTTCCCCCAAGCCCTGTTCTGTTGGGCAGCCTGTACTTTGGTTGCCTGGATATTGGTTCAGTTCTTTTGTCTCCTTTGCCCTCATACCCTTTTCCTCCATGCCTGTTGGTGTAGGGCCCGGGAGAGGGGCCAAACATATCCAAAGAACACACTATCTCTGGAGAGTTGGAGCCCATGTTGGTCCCTCTGCTGTCTGAGAGTAAGGAGTAAAATGCTGATGAATTCTATATTTGGGTCTTGTGGGGGAGGTCTAGCCTCTGGAGGACTTCACGGTAGAGCCAGAGTCAAGTCCTAGGAGGGAGGCAGTCCTGCTCTAGACTCTTACTGTGCAGACGCTGGATCCCATTCTTCTGATCCCTCCAGCTGCCCAAAAAATTGAGCCTTTCTTTAGGTGGACCAGGACCCTCCCAGTAAGATACCAAGGTCCTGTTTCTCTTGGCCACATCTGCACATCTTTTGGACCTCACAGTTGCAGACTGAGGGGTTGGCTTAAGTTTCTCAAGGTCTGATGCTTTCCTCTGGGCTCTCAGGCCAAAGCATCAACAGCAGGCTGATTTTTTTTCTTGCAAGACCTTGAAGGTCTCTGGGGACCTTTAGTCTACAGTCAGCCTTCCAAGGGACACCACCCCCACCCCCGTGTCCCTTCTGTCCCCTCTCCTGGATCTAAATGGATTACTTGGCAGAAGCAGCCCAGGACTGACAGGCACTTTACATAGCAAAACAACTGTGAATTCTGACTTTCCTTCCCTTCCACCAGCAGTGGGTGCCTCCTCTCAGGCAGTCCAGAGGCGGCTGAGAAAGTCAAGGACACACTGCTGCTATTCCCACCTCCTCCATTGGGCCAGGCCGAGCAGGAGCCTGGCCAGTGCCACATTTCATACCCGTGCCGGCACGGGACGCAACTAGTATCCCCGTCCACGCTTCGAAGCCCTCCCTGCAATGAAGGTGGGCAAGAGGGGAGGGTGCCTCAGCATGGGGGTACGTTCTAGAGGGGACACGATGACGCTCTCAGTGTCCCCTGGGTGGGCGGGAAGGGTATCCAGTGTTAAAGTGCAGAAGTCTCTGGCCTTGTGAGCAGTTCTAGGTAATAGAAATAAAAGTTCACTGAGGTTTGTTTTGTAGTCCTTTGTTAATGGGATGTTTGTCCGTTTCCTGAAGGTCAGAGTTCACCTCCTAGCATAAGCCAGAAGCTGTGAATGCGTCATGGATTTGACCCCATGGCCTCTGTCCTGCCTGTGTCTGTGTCCAGCGGGGGCAAGGCTGGGGATTTCTGGCATTGGAAGTCAGTCGGGACGCGGCTGAGGCCCAGTGGTGGAGTTTGCCTCGTGTGTGTGAGGTCCTGGGCTTGATCCCTGGCACCACAAAACAAAGTCTACCATTGCCCGAGTGGCCGATCCTGCCACCCATTTGGCAGGTCTGGCACTGTGGTCTAATAATGGCAGTGTTGTTTTCTGACTAAGGTGGCACTGAGCTGGGTAGTGGGAGGCCACTTCCCTGAAACTGCAACCATCTTGGAAGAGATTTGCAGTTGAGGTCACGGAGGCAGGAATCCAGTGGGACTCGCCTGACTGAGGCCTTGGCACCCTACCGTCCTGTTTTCCCCTCATTATTGGACATCCTTGCGCACAGGATGTTTGACCACCCGAGGGTTCTCCCCTCACCACAGTCAGCTTCTTGTCTAGAAATGAGGAGGCAGGACTATCAAAATCAGAATCAGAAAGATGACTCAGGGCATAGAAAGAGCTCAGGCTGCTCCTGTAGAGGACTTGAGTTCAATTCCCAGCACCCACACACTGCCCATCACTTCTGCTCCAGGGATCTAACATTCTGTCCTGCATGCACACACATAAGTAGAAATAGAATAATACATCTTTAAAGAAAGTTATCTGTAGCCGGGCGGTGGTGGTGCATGCCTTTAATCCCAGCACTTGGGAGGCAGAGGCAGGCGGATCTCTGTGAGTTCGAGACCAGCCTGGGCTACAAGAGCTAGTTCCAGGACAGGCTCCAAAACCACAGAGAAACCCTGTCTCGAAAAACCAAAAAAAAAAAAAAAGGCTACAGAGAAACCCTGTCTCAGAAAAAGAAAAAAAAATGTGGCTGGGCTTGGTAGCACATACCTTTAGTCTCAGCACTTGGGAGGCAGAGGTAAGTGGATCTCTGAATTCCAAGACAGCCAGGGCTATACAGAGAAACCTTGTCTGGAAAATTCAACAAAAATTAAATGTGGAGTTGGCTCAGTGGGTAAGAACACTTGCTCAAGCTCAAGCATGAAGACTCAAATCCTCAACGCGCGTCCATGTCTGGATGGCCGCTTGACAGCATGAAACGCTAGACCTTGGGGGAAGCTAGAGGTGGGGGAGGCAGGAGGACCACAGGCTGCTGACTGCAAACCTAGCTCTGGGTTCATTAAGAGACTGGAGAGGTGGCTCATTGGTTAAGAGCACTGGCTACTCTGTCAGAAGACCTGGGTTCAGTTCCCAGCACCCATATGCAGTTCAGCTGCAACTGCAGTCCCAGGGGATCTGACACCGTCACACAGACCTATATATGGAGGCAAAATACCAATGCACATAAAAATAAGAATAAAATTTTTTTAAATGTCAAAAAAGAGCTGATGTCTTAGAATACCCTGACATGTGTACATAAACCAGGCACACACAAACACACAACGTAAAAAAGCAAAGCATAGAATCGGATGTATCCCCTAAGTTGTGCCTGTTTACTAAAGGTGTTGACCTTAATCAAGCTACTCGGTACCAGAATGTAGGTAGATTTTTCTTACGCCTGCCAACTCACAAAAAAATGACATGGAAAGCCAGGCGGTGGTGGTGCACGCCTTTAATCCCAGCACGCCTTTAATCCCAGCACTGGGAGGCAGAGGCGGATCTCTGTGAGTTCGAGATCAGCCTGGTCTACAAGAGCTAGTTCCAGGACAGGCTCCAAAGCCACAGAGAACCCCTATCTCGAAAAACCAAAAAAAAAAAAAATTACATGGACATTTATTAACTCTGAAAGCCCAGCCTTAGTTCAGGCTTGTTTCTAACTAGCTCTTAGAACTTAACCTATTTTGATTACGCCATGTGCTGCCACATGCTGTGTGTGGCTCCTGGCTTTTAGCTCTCCAGCATGTCCTGTTTCCTCTAGTTCTCTGGGGTCTCTCTTGTGCGCCTCCCCTAGATTAATCTTGGCTCTCTTTGCCCAGAAGTCCCTCTTAACCTCCTCCTGCCTAGCCTAACTCTTTATTAAACCAATCAGAAAGTGCCTTGGCAAACACATCCTCACAGTGTACAAAAAGATTATTCCACAACACCAGGAGCTAGTAAAGACACTGGGCAAACCACGTAGTGGCTAAGCTAAGACTTCTGCTGCCTTCCCACTTATTCTGAACACTAACATCAACTGAAGTGTCTCCTCCTAGAAGCCTTCCCGTGAAAGATTTGTGAGCACTTTACCCTTGAGGTCCAGGCAGTCCTCAAACTTTCCACAATCCTCCTGCCCCTTGAGTGCTGGCTGACGAGCCTATGGCACCATGGAAGGCTTTATCCCAGAGTTCTTTTTATTGGATTGTTTTTGTTCCCAGACCGACTGTGTATTTTTTATTTTGTTTTCTGGGACAGGGTTTCTCTGTGTAGCTCTGACTGTCCTGGTACCCACTCTGTAGACCATGTTGGCCTCAAACTCAGATTCACCTGCCTCTGCCTTCCAAGTGCTGGGACTAAAGGCGTGTGCCACCATCACCTGTCTGATATATTTTTTTTTTCAGGACAGGGTTTCTCTGTAGCTTTGGAGCCTGTCCTGGTACTAGCTCTTGTAAACCAGGCTGGCATCGAACTCACAGAGATCCACCTGCCTCTGCCTCCTGAGTGCTGAGATTAAATGTGTGCACCACCACTGCCCGGCTTGATTGTTGTTTTTTAAATTATGTTTTGTGTGTGGAGGTCAGAGGACAACTTGAAAGAGTCTGTGCTGTCCTTCCCCGCTTTGGGATCTGGAGATCAAACTTAGAACAGGTTTGGCAACTGCATCTGTACACATAGGCATGTCACCAACTCTCAGTCGGAAACATTTTTTCCTTTATTTTCGAGCCAAGTTCTCACTATGTAGCTCTGGCTGTCCTGGAACTCTCCATGAAGACCAGGCTGGCCTCAAACTCACAGACATCCACCTGTCTCTGCCTCTGGAGACTGGGATTAAAGGCGAGTGCCCCCATGCTGGGTCTTTAACTTGAATTTTTTTTAAATATTTATTTATTATGTATACAATATTCTGTCTGTGTGTATGCCTGAAGGCCAGAAGAGGGTACCAGACTTCATTACAGATGGTTGTGAGCCACCATGCGGTTGCTGGGAATTGAACTCAGGACCTTTGGAAGAGCAGGCAATGCTCTTAACCACTGAGCCATCGCTCCAGCCCTAACTTGAATTTTTTTAAAGCGTGTTTTATTCAGTTAGTCCATGGAACTGAAAACTCTCAAACCCTCAGGTCCAGCTCGTATGTGATGAATATGTTTTAAACCTCTGCAGTCCTGTGTGTGTGTGTGTGTGTGTGTGTGTGTGTGTGTGTGTGTGTGTGATTAGTCAGTCCATGGAAACCTTGAACTGGATTGTAGCCTTGAACTCCTGACTGCTCTCCTCCTGACTGCTGCAATCAGTGACAGCAGATCCCCTAGTTCCACAGCCAGGCACCAGCGTTTATTTGTTTGACTTCTACAGGGTTTGTTTTTACACTGCAGAGTTTCATCCTTTGGCTCACCCTGAGTAGGAAAAGGAGTAGAGGGAATCCCCGCAGCTTCCTGGGAGTCATTGGAGCCCAGGAGCAGATAGACAGGAGAAGTGCTGGACAAATTCACACCTTAGGATTCTCTGGAGGACCAGCATTTGGAGGCAAAACTGTAGTACATCAGTAACCGCTGCTCTGGTGTTTGCTCACTCAGAGGCTGACCAGCTAATATGTAAGAAGCGCTATAGACACAGGAGCGAATCCTGGGATGAAGCTCGCAATCCCTTGGGATTTCTTGTTAAGTGGAGGAGGCTGGTATAGGATTGTTACTCAACTGATGGTTTGCATTGCAATTGTGACTGGCAATGCAAAGGAGAAATGTGAAGTCCTCCTAAGCAGAAAGTTCTTTCCCAAGGAGATAGATTAGACTGTTAGAGCAGCTACAGCATGCTCGAGAGGGCTTTCCCACTCACTGAAGGACGTTCTTGGAAACCAAAGTCTCCACAACACAGTTGGGGAATTTCTCTACATTCCCCTAGCGTCCCACACAGACTGTGGTACCCATTCTTTTTCTTGCTACCCAACTGCATTAAGAGTGTTGGTTGCAGCCAGGCGGTGGCGGAGCATACCTTTAATCCCAACACTCAGGAGGCAGAGGCAGGCGGGCCTCTGTGAGTTCGAGGCCAGCCTGGTCTACAGCGCGAGTTCCAAGACAGCCAGGACTACACAGTGACAATTTATCTGAAAAAAAAAAACAAAAACAACAGCAACAACAACAACAACAAAAAGTGTTGGTTGCTAAATGTTTTAGCTAAATCCCTCTCTTGGACTGCACTGGCTTGAGAACACCTTGGGTGATGGTCATGTCCCCTCTAGGTGATGGCAGTCTGCTTCCAATGGGTACCTGATGGGAGAGGTGTGTACTAAGTCTGATGGGCAAGGTGGTGCACATCTATAATTCCAGGTTGCCAGAGACTGAGGCAAGAGGATCATGAGTTTGAGGCTAGCCTTAGTTACAGGCCATATTCAAAGGTAGCCTAAGCTACAGAAAAAGACCATGGTTCCTTGTTTTTGTTATTTGTTCCTTTTGACACAGGATATGGTAACCCCAGAATGGTCTCCAACCCCTTCTGTAAATGAGTCTGCCTCTGTACCTTGAGTGCTGGAATTACAGGATTGTAACACCATGGCAGCTTCCTGGGCACTAAGGATTGAACCCAACCCTTAGTGCATGTGAGCAAGCACTCCACCAACTGAGCCACAGCCTCAAACTGAAGACCTTGTCTCTAAAATACTCTTTGCGAAGTTTGTTCCTTTCGTCTCTCTTCCAAACAACTTGGAAGGATCACCCACCTCAGGTAGTGGCTTCACATCTGTCACAGCAACACAGAAGCCCTGCTTCTCACCATCCCAGAATACTGTTCTCAGATAAAGCTGTATGCAAAGCTTCTTAGTCAAGTCCGCTTACCAGCACACTTTGCTCAAAACACTCTATCACTCTAGGTGACGAAAATGAAGACATCAGCGTAAGGACCTCCTTGAGGTCTCGTGGGGGGAGTGCCACAGTTCTACAGCTTCCTGCCTTGATTTTTTTTTAATCTACATTTGACAAATATTTTTTAAATTATAAATTCAAAAAATGTAACCAGGTGGTGGCGGCACACTTCTTTCATCCCAGCACTCAGGAGGCAGAGGCAGGTGGATCTCTGTGAGTTTGAGGCCAACGTGGTCTACAGAGTTCCAGGACAGCCAAACTTTTCTGGTTTATGTGCAGAGAAAGCAAAAAAAAAAAAAAAAAAAAAAAAGAAGAAGAAGAAAAAGAAGAAGAAGGAAAGTACTGGCTGCTCCTCCAGAGGACCTGGGTTCAATTCCTAGTATTCTGTTCATGTGGTGGCTCATAACTGTCTCTAACTTCAATTTCAGGGGAACCAATGCCCTTTGTAGGTATGAGGTACGTGCACGGTACACAGATATACATGCAGGCAAAACACTGATAGAGATAAAGTAAAATACATATTAAGAAACAAGAAACACCAAAAACCAAACCAAACAAACAAAACAAAATGAAAAATTCTTTTTCTTTGTTTATGCCTTCCCGAGGTTGTTTGCCTTCCAGCTAGACACTGACCGAAGAGCCGAGGCTGGAAAAAGTCCTGGGCGAATCTGGTAGGATTTTGGACTTTGGCCTAAGGATATAGCTTAGAGGTATAGCACTTTGGACAGCTTGTACCAGGCCCAGGGTTTTATACCCAAGTTGGAAAAAAAAATGTAAGCCTTTGTCCTATAGTATTTAGACGTCTTCAGAGGAGATCATGTAGTTTATTGCAAAGTAGATAATATTTATCACCGGAGGGAATGGCAACCAAGACCTAGGATGCAGTACCCTACTTCACAAGCGCGGTCTGCTACTGACTTAACTCTCTCACCCTCTACATGGAGCCTGTAACAACCTTTTTACTTTTTTATTTTTATTTTATTGTATTTTGAGACGGGGTCAGTCTGTGTAACAGCCCTGGCTGTTCTAGAACTCGCTCTGTAGCCCAGGCTGGCCTCGAACTCACAGACATCCTCCTGCCTCTGCCTCCCGAGAGCATGTGCCACTACACTCAGCATTTTTTTTTATTATAGAATTCTTCTTGTCTGAAAAGATGGCTCTGTGGTTAAGAACATTGACTGCTCTTCCAGAGGACCCAGGTTCAATTCCCAGCACCCACACGGCAGCTCACAACCATCTGTAACTCAGGTTCCAGGTGACTGGACACCCATGGAAAAACACCAATGCACATAAAATAAAAATACATAAATTTTTAAAAAAGAGAATCTGTCTATTGATTCTCTTAGATTGACCTTGAACTCACGGTTCTCTTGCCTTAGCCTTCTAAATTATGGAATTGCAGGTGCGAGTCACCATGCCTGGTTTTATTAACTCCAATATACTAATGTTTCTAATGAATTTCAGTTCAAAAGCCTCACATCTAAAAAGGTTCTCTGTCTGTGTGGGTATAGTAGCCCAGCCCACCATCCCAGCACTTGGGAGGCAGGACGATTGAAGCAGTATAACTGACACAGGTTCTAGGCCAGCCTCAACTACAGAATTAGACTTAGATTAAATCTAAGTTAATAAATTATTTGTGTGGCCAGGCGGTGGTGGCGCANTATCCCTTGCAGAACTCAACAGAGCTGCCTAGGATGGGAGAGGCCACATAGTTCAGCAGTACACAAAATAACCATCTTGCATTTTAAACAATTTATTGCATAAAATAAGGTATGTATCTGAATATATTTCATGCTACAGTGAAAACAGTCTAAATTGCTGACGCTGCTGGGAATAAGGCTAGCTCTGTATGACACTTGATGCGCAATGCAGGTGTTTCTCTCCACCTGCCTCTCCAAATAACTGCAGTAGTGCACTGCTCGCTGCAGATACCGATGTACTTAAAACCCGAGGGAGGCAGGGATTTTTGCTTGGTGTGGTCTCTTTTATTCTTGTAGCAGGGAATAGGGGTGGAGTAGATGTCTTTTTCAAGACAGGATTTTTCTGTGTAGTTGTGGCTGTCCTAGAGTTTGGTTTGAAGACCAAGCTGGCCTCGAACTCCCAGAGATCCACCTACCTCTGCCTCCCCAGTGCTGGGATTAAAGGTGTGCGGCACCAGCGGCCAGCCGTGCAGTTGTAAATGCCTATTTTACTAGCATGCCTAGTCCAGTGCTGGACCTTGGCACTCAATAAGTCCCAGTCTCAGAACAGCAAAATGGATTCCTGACACACACACACACACACACAATGTCGTGTTACACATCCATATGCTGAATAAATAAAATATAATTTAAAAAAATTAAATTAACAGTTTCTCACTCAGGAGGCAGAAGCAGTTGGATCTCTGTGAGTTCAAAACCAGACTGGTCTACAGAGTGAGTTCCAGGAGAGTCAGGGGTATACACACACACACACACACACAAAACAAAACCCTGTCTGAAAAAAAAAATCAATTTCTGAGGCAGTGGCTTTGGCTCCTTTCCAGTCCCCCTCCCTGCCTGGCTGGCTGTTCTGTGGCCAGCTCTCCGACAGTAGAGCGGAGCTCAGTCTAATGGTAGGGAAAGAGCTTGGACTTTGGAACCAGGCAGAGGAGCCTCATTCTGAGTGCAAGTCCATCTGGAATGAGACATAAACAAACAGAGCCAAGTGCCCACAGGACCATTAATAACTCGTTTAAATTCTTTTCATCTATAAAACGGCAATGTTGCCATCAGTATCAGAAAGTGAAGTTAGGCATGGCTGCCCACGTCGCGAATCCCGGTCTGTTCTACATAGAAAGGTCCCAAGCCAGCAAGAGCTGCACAGTGAGAATTGGTCTTTTTGTTTTGGTTTTCGAGACAGGGTTTCTCTGTAGCTTCGGAGTCTGCCCTGTAACTTGCTCTGTAGACCAGGCTGGTCTAGAATTCACAGAGATCCTCCTGCCTTTGCCTCCCAAGTGCTGGGATTAAAGGTGTGCACCACCACTGGCTGGCTTTTTTTTCTTATTATTAATAAAAAAAAAGTGCTATTAGGTCAGTGAGTTGGTGTTGGTTCAGCAGGAAAAGGCACTTGCTGTCTAGCCTGGTGACCTAAGATCCGTGCTCAGAGTCTGGATGGGGAGGGGGAGAACTCACTCCTGCAGCCACTATAATCTAGGGAGAATTTTCCTGACAGAACATTTGCAAAAGTTTTTTGTTTGTCCCAATTGGTGGTGTTCTTGACTTTCATTGAGTCAAAACCAGGGGTGCTGCCAAGCGCCCTACATCATACATCACACAGGACAGGCTCTGTAACAAACTGTCCGAAAGGTCACCGGTTCCAACGCTCAAAAGTTCTGAATGAAATAACACACACGATGTTTTCAAAACAATGCCTGATAAGTCTCAAGTGCTTGGTAACTAGAAAACAAATAGACTGTATTTTAGTCGGTGTGTATGATCTGTGCATGTATGTATTCATGTGTGTGCGTGTGTCTGGGTTATGTGCGCATGGTGCTTGTGCCATCAGAAGAGGCGTTGGAGCTCCTGGAGTTACAGGTGCTAGAGAGCCCCTTGCTCTGCATTGTAGGTGCTAGGAATTGACATCAGGTCTTCCGGAAGAGCAGTAATTGTGCTTACCCCTGAGCCTTCTTTCCAGGCCCTACCATATTTTGAGGGGACAGGGTATCCCACTGAATCTGGAGCTCACAAATTAGGCTAGTTGGCAGGGGAGTGCCAAGGAGTCTTTGCTTCCTTAGAGCTAAGATTATCCAGGCTTTGACATGGGTGTTAGGGATTTTAACATGGACGCAAGCACTTTATCACAGGACCATCTTCCCAGCTCCCTTTCAGAGGAAACTATCCCTAAGAACAGGAACATGGGTTCAGTGAGTTAACGCTTCCACGGCTCTTTCAGAATCTTACAGAGAGTGTAATGGAGTGAAGAGGGTCGCGCCAAAGGAGAAGTGGTTTTAGCACCAAAAAAGCCTTGGAAACCAAAGGGTGAGCAGCGGTCCAAACAGGAGAGCAGCCCTGGACTTTGGACTCCAGGGACAGTGGGGGAGGGAAGGCTTACATTTTCCCCACCAGGCAGCATCTCTCTTGGCCTGAGTTCCATTCGTTGTCTGGGTCAGCGCAAAGACCTTTGGGCAGCTCCAGGTCCAGGACTTCCAGCTCCTGCCCATGCCCACCCCCACCCCCTCACTTCACAGGTCTGCTCAGAAGAGGTGGCCCAGTTCAGCAGGAATTAAGTGAGACCCTCCAGGAGACCTTGGCATAGCACACACTGGTGAAACCTTCTGGATGAACTGGACAGGGCCAAAGCCATCCAGGGCAAAGGGCGGCCAAAGCGGAAACGGATTCAATTCTACTGAGAAAAGCATTTAGCAACCGTCCCTGCTTCCCCTGGTGTATGCCAGCCACTGTTTCCTACGTAGAATGATGCTTGGAACAGCCCTTAGTCACATCAATCAAACCTAGAGAAAAACATTGGAACTCCAGCTCTGTCAACACGTGTGTTTGTCCAACGCAAGGCACACCTAGTATACACACTTTAAAAAACTACGTCAGGCATGACAGCGCATGCCTTTAATCCCAGTATTTGGGAGGCAGAGGCAGGCAGATCTCTGGGAGTTCAAGGCCAGTCTGGTCTATAGAACAAGTCCCAGGGTGTTGTAAAAGGAGTGGCGGGCTGCTTTTCGTCCTCCTGGCCACTCTGTAGTACTATAAGCAGCGGGCTGCGTCCCTGCCACCCGGCTAGTTTATACCCGAAATAACCACAGGGAAATTGTATTAATTTAAACAGTGCCTGGCTTATTACCTCTAGCCTTTTGTTGGCTAACTCTCACATCTTTGCTTAACCCATCTCCATTAATGTATATCGCCACCTGACTGTGACTTACCGGCATGAGTCTAACCAGCGTCCATCTCGGAGAGGAGAGCCACGGCATCTGCCACACTGCCTTCTTCCTCCTTGAATTCCGTTCTGTCTTCCCCGCCTATTTAAGTTCTGCCCTATCAAAAGGCCTAGGCAGTTTCTTTATTTGACCAGTGAAAGCAACACATAGAAAGAAGACCCTCCAACACCCAGGGCAGGCTCCAAAGCTACTAGAAACCCTGTCAAAAACCAAAAAAAAAAAAAAAAAAAAAATAAATGAAAAAAGAATAAACTGGGATTGGATTGTGATGATTAAAGCAGGAGTTGAGACATTTGTGGGTCCCATGGCGCGTGAGACCTTGGTGGCGGGTAAGTGCAAACCGTTGCATGTGACAAGTAGGCCATACAGACAGAGTTTGAGTGTGGAGTTTATTGAGAAGGAGGTATGGGGGGGGGGAGGAAAAGGCCAGCTTGTCACTTCAGAAAAGCAGTGGGAAAGAGAGCTGGGGATGGGCAGAGCTTGTCTCTTAAAAGGCCCTTTTGTATGTGCATACAGACTAAAACCCCTGGGCTGGCCTGGGTGCTTCCTGCCGGATGACAGGGCAGGCCAGCAGAAGACCTGAATCCTAACAGGCATTAAGTTCAATGTAGAGTGTTTGCATAGATAACACAGCACGTGGGAGAGCCTGCGTCCAGTTCCCAACACACACACACACACACACACACACACACACACACACACACACACACCAAACCGCAGATATCTGACTAATTAATGGCCCACGATCCTTGAGATCGACTTTTATGAAAAGGAGACAAAGAGAGTATAGTCCTCCTCTTCAAAAGCATTCGGGTCTTCTACAGGAGACGAAGAAAGCAAAAGTCTCATCCACCCATCAAACACAGAGAGAGTGACGATGTTCAGTCAGAGCAAGGCAATCCCAGGTTAGCTGTAGGTGGCGGCAGTTAGGAAGTCTTCAGGCGGGGACTGTGGAGGGTGAACTGGTCTTGGAAGATGGGCAGGTCGACCTTTCCTTTACAGGTTGAGGCTCCGAGACGCAGAATCACTGGGTTAGGCCACAGGATGTGTGTGTAGCTGAAGAAACAGATCAGCCTGGAAAAGTTGATAAATTGGGCCCAAACTGTTCATTTGGTTGAAATGAATGGGTCCAAAGCTTAACAACCGAGCTGGAGACGGACCCAGGTGAGCGTGGAAAAAATATTTAACAACCAAGAAGGTATATTCAAAACCCGAGCAGAATGGATAGTGAGCTAGCAAGGAGCAGCTACTCTCAAGGCTCTGTGGTGAGGACAAGCTGAGTCAGTCCCTTCTCAGCTACCCTGGCAAGGGGATCTGGATTTGACCTCACAGGCTCTTCCTGTCTTTTGGAAACAGCACAGGGCTATTTTGTCTTGAGTTGGGCTTGTCTTACCCTCCTCCCCCGTAGTTAGTTCTGGAAGGCCTGACCCTGCCTCCTTATCTCCAGATACGGCTACACAATGAAGTCTGGTCTAACTGATTAGGACACACAGAGATTGGTACAAGGAAGGACACATTCAGCAAGCTGAATCCATGTGAACTATGCCCAATATATTTGTTAGAACATGTAAGAAAAAAAAAAGTGCCGGGTGGTGGTGACGCCCGCCTTTAATCCCAGCACTAGGGAAGCAAAGGCAGGTGGATCTCTGTGAGTTCGAGGCCAGCCTGGTCTACAGAGCTAGTTCCAGGACCGGCTCCATAACTACTGGGAAACACTGTCTCCTAAAACAACAACAAAAAAGTTTGTATGTACATCTTTGATTCCATCGCTCAAGAGGCGAAGGGAAAAAAAAGCAGAATAAAAAAGTTTGCACCAGGAAAACAAGAAGAAAGAATGTTGCTGTTGGTGGGAAGTGATGGTGCATACCTTTGATCCTGGCACTCAGGAGGCAGAGGCAGGTGCAGCTCTGAGGTTGAGGTCAGCTTGGACTACATACTGAGGACAGCCCAGCTTACCTGGTCTCAAAGATGTCAATGATAGGGAAGACACTTGGCGTTGAGCTCTGCTTTACACACTCTTAAGTCACACCCACTGCTTTTTCTCTGCAGACCAGGCTGGCCTCGAGCTCACAGAGATCCACCTGTCTCTGCCTCCCAAGTGCTGGGATTAAAGGCGTGCGTCACCACTGCCCGGCTCCATACCTGTTTTTCCTGGTGCTCAGGCAACAACGAAGAGTGTCATGAAGAGTGTCAGCTATGGAGGGCAACTACACCGCACACCCAACACAATTATTTATTATTGCTATTTCCATTTATTTAAGTTCCGGCTGGTCAGTGTGTTTGTGAATGCCTGCGATCCCAACCCTTGAGAGGGAGAGACCTGAAGATCAGGAGTTCAATGTCATCATTGTCTATATAGAGGACCCAAGGCCAGACTGGGCTACAGGAGAACACGTCTAAAATAAATAAAATAAAAACAAAATTTCAGGGGCTGGAAAGATGGTTCAACAGGTAAAGGCACTTGCCACCAAGCCTGTGTTCGAGGCCCGGGACCCAAATACTGGAAGATGGTAGGAGGAGAGCAGCAGACCCCACGTTGTTCTCTGACCTCCACATTCAGACCATGACTGAAATTAATTAATGTAATTTAAACAATTTTTAAAGGAGCTGGAGAGATGCCTCGGTGGTTAAGAACACTTGTTCTTGCAGGGGATCTGCTTTGGTCCCCAGCACCTATATAGTGGCTCACAAACACCCTTAACTTCATTTCCAGTTGGATCTGACACCTCCAACCACCTTGGGCCCAAGCAAACATGGGGGCAAAATACTCCTGCCCAAGAAATAAATCCAAGCTGCCCGTGGAGGCACGTGCTTTTAATCCCAGCACTTGGGAGGCAGAGGCAGTAGGATCTCTGTGAGTTCATGGCCAGCTTTGTCTATAGAGTGAGTTCTAGGTCAGCCAGGGCTACACAGGGAAACCCTGCCGTGAAAAACAAAACAACAACAACAACAATAATAACAAATAAAGGACTGTTTGCCCCATTCAGTTAGTAGACTGCTTGCTCTACAGTCGCCTGTGTTCCAGTTTGATCCCAGCACGGTCTTAACTGGGTGTGGCAATGCACCAACACCCAGGAGGCAGGGCTGGGGGCGGGTGGAGCTCAGAAGTTCAATATCACCCTCTATTACATCACCAGTAAGAGGCTAGAAAGGGGACTCAAAAATTCAAGCTCCTCTTGCCTCCGTGCTGGGATTACAGGTGTGTGCCTCCATTCATGGGTCCAAAGGCCAAGATATTCACCATTTTATTTGCTTGCCTCTTTGCTAGGCTCATGCGACCTCCTCCTAGACCGGCTGATGAGGTCTGCATAGAACAACTTTCCGTTCCTAGCTATTCCTTTGCAAGGTGCCTCAGCATCTCCCGTGTCTCTCTGGACTCTCTTTTGTGGCTGAAACCTGAGCTATTTCAGTTGTACCTAAGAGTTTCATGATTCTGAGGAGAGAGTGTAGGAACTTGCGGAAGGCATGGTGACCAGCAAACCCAAGAGTATGTTCACACTGACCCTGGGACCTGGGGACCTTTCAGAGACTGCAAACCAAAGAGAAGACCAATGTGAAAAGTCTGGGTTACCCAGAGAAAGCCTGTTTAGAATGTGTCCCCACAATAAATAAATAAGTAAATAAATAAATAAGAAGTTCAAGGTTATCTTTAGCTTTGTCTATAAAGACAGTTTGCTCAAATAAAATAATTATTTTAATCACATAATACGTGGCCTTTTGCTACTGGCTTCTTTCACTTTCAAAATTCAGTGTTAATGGGTAGCCAGAGGGGTCAGAAGATATAGGCAACTTCTTCAAACTGTCCCCTGACACATGTTGGGACATGTGTTCCACACACATACCTATTCATATACACACATATTAAATAAATAAATTCCGTGGTAACTTGACTTTCTTGTTGTCATTGTTTTGTTTTCTGAGGAAGGCCTCGCCCAGGTTTGTCTGAACTTACTCTGTAGCCCAGGCTGGCCCTGAACACAGGTAGATTATCACACATCAGCCTCTCGAGTGATGAGATTACAGGCGTGAGTCACCACATCAGCCCAGACCGAGTTAACTTAGAATGGATAAGAATTGCTTGCCTTCAGTTCTGCAGGGTGAAGAGTTCAAGACGGAATGGCAAGGGCATACAAACGTGGTGGAGATTATCAGAAAGAGACCAGGCCTGGTGGGAGGAGAGAGGGAAGAGTTGGCGATCCGGTTGTTTTAATAAGGAAGCCAGCCCTGTGATAAGAAGCGCGTTCTGAAGTCTGCTCAGGAGAGCAGAGAGCCAGGACTTCAGCACTTTGGAAGTTTCACAGTTCTCACTTGCTGCCCTGGGGGCTGTTTCCAACATACACACTTGGTGTGACACATTTAAACGGCAGCACTTCTTCTCGACTTCCCAGCAGGACCTAGTTCTCTTTTCTAACAGATGTGGTCCAAGAGGACCACCTAGATCTTCCGGGATGCTGTCCCCCTCTCACCCTCACGCTTTCTTCAATTCATTTGCAAAGTGATGCCACAGGTTTGTTAACATTGGCAAGTTGGAAGTAAGGACTTGGTGTCTTTAAGGTCCATTTTTTCAGCTACCACAACTCTTTATTAGTGATGTTTATTTCTCCCCTGCACTTGGGCGGCAGAGGTGGGTCTCTGAGAGCTCGAAGCCAGCCTGGTCTACAGAGCGAGTTCCAGAACAGCCAGGACTATTATATAGAGAAACCTTGTCTCAGAAATAATAATGATGATGATGATGTTTCTTTCTCAATCAGACATAAGATGCAAGTCTGCTAGTCCAGCTTTTAGAAATTAGGAGACTATAGTCGGGCAGTGGTGGCGCACACCTTTAACCCCAGCCCTCGAGAGGCAGAGGCAGGCGGATCTCTGTGAGTTCAAGGCCAGCCTGGTCTACAAGAGCTAGTTCCAGGACAGGCTCCAAAGCTACAGAGAAACCCTGTCTCGAAAAACAAAAAAACAAAAAAAAAACAAAAAAAACAACAACAAAAAAAAAGAAATTAGGAGAATGATGATGAATTTGAGTCTAGCCTGGGCTACATGGTATAACTTGCAGAAGGTTTTGATATTTTGGTTCTTTTGAGACCCCTCTCATGTCGTCCAAGCTAGTCTCTAACTCGTGATGTAGATGAGGCTGACTTTAAGCCCAAGGTCTTCCTGCCTCCATCTCCCAGGTGCTGGTGTTGCAACCCTTGAATATTAGAAAATAAATCTAATGAGCCAAATGCTAGGAGAGACAAAACTGGGCTGGGGCGGGGGCCTGTGCTAGCTGTTTGCCTTTCTGTGGTTTCTGGGTGAGTGGGAACACTCTGCCATAAAAGAGGCAAGTTCCTTTTAGAACTGGGAAAGGAAGGGTTCCAGCATAGGATTCTAATATCAACTTATGGAGAATTTTCTCTATTTTAGGAACTTTGCGTCCTTTTTCACTAAATGACAACTTCACAAGGTGAGGCTTTTTTTTTTTTTTTAATAGTAGGAAGTTAAAGCCCATAAAGCATAAAGACAGGTTCCCAGGTCACAAAGACACTGAGCAGCAGAGCCCAGGGCCCTGAACTCAACTTTGCATAACACTGACCTCAAAGGCCGGGCCAAGCTTCCCCTGGAGAGATAGGAGCGCTCCCCAGCCTCTAGCACATTCCTTCACCCTGACATTAGCACCAGACCATCAAGAAGAACAAGCAGAAGACGCAATACAACTCTGGTACCCCAGTGCAGTCATTCATGAAGCCCCAGTGACCAGGAGTTCACAGTCTGTGCTTGGCACCCCGTCAGGGCTTTGACAGGCGATGTGTTTGTTAGACACAATGTCCTTTTAGTACTCAACATAACAGCCCCAGCCTGCCGGTTGTAACCAGCAGGCCAGGTCCAGGCTGAGTCATGGCTCGCTAGTTTCACAACCTGTTTGTCCACTAGGCCGCAGAGGCTGGGCAAGAACTCCGGGTGCCTGGTATCTTTTAACTCTCCTCTACTGCATGGTGACTCCCAGGGGCAACTTCAAGGAGAGGTTGGCTTAGTTGAACCCACCCAATCTTTATCTAGAAGTTTCTTTAATTTCCATGCTCTCTTTATGCCTTGAGGTGCAATCCCACAATGGGAGAAACTGCAGCCATCCTTACTTCCTCACCTGTAAAATGGGAACTAGATACTTATTTTAATTATTGCATACTCTGTATACCATATAATTCAGTCTTTATGGCAACCCAGTAAGATTGATGTCATTATTTAATTTGACAGATGATGAAAATATTGGGGGTCAGAGTTGCGTCACTAACCGAAATTACACAGGTTAGTGCAGGGTCAGGAGTCCACCCAAACCTACATGACTAAAGTATTCTAACCTGGGCTTCATAATGACCCCTAAGCCAGCCTGGGCTACAGAGCAAGATCTTGTCTTGTTTCCACCAAGCTTGATACCCTGAGTTTGATCCCCGGAACCTACACGGTGGAGGAGAACTGATTCCCCGTAAGTCGTCCCCTGACCTCCACGAGAGTGCTGTGACACACCCTCCCCAACGCAAATAAAATAAAATGTAATAAAGGTATATATTCGTATATATAAACATATATAATATAATACAAATAATCTGGCAATGGGCGGCACACACTTTTAATCTCAGCACTCAGGAGGCAAAGGTTGGCAGATCTCCAGGTTCAAGGCCAGTCTGATCTATAGTAGTGAGTTCCAGGACAGCCAGGGCTACACAAAAATACCTTATCTCTAAAACTCAATGTGTGTGTGTGTGTGTGTGTCAAGTGTTGTGGCAAACATTTGTAATCTTTGTATCTGGGAGGCCAACCTGGGCTACAAAGTGAGCCTCTCTCTCAACTCCAAAAACTGAAAATGAAGAGATTGTGTTGAGAGAGCAATGGAAAGAGAAAGCCTGTCTGTGACTGAGGGATTGCTCTTTTGCGGTCACTGGGCAAATCCCTTCTGCTCTGTAGGGCTTGGTTTCCCGTCCTTTCGGAGTCTAAGGACTCAGAAGACTTCAGTCTGCAGCCTGTTAATTTTAGGTTAGAAGGCTTTTCTCTAAAGTCACACCTCGAACTCGGTCCCTGTTCTTGCAGTGATGACTAATTCACCCTGGTGGCAGTTCTTGCTTGTAGCCTTTTTACAGTTCCTGCTGAGCCGTGTGAGCACCTGTAGAATCAGGACCGCCAGAAATCTGACAGCGCCTTCACCGGCATACTTGACACTGTGCTTAGTGTTCTCACCTTTACTGAGCCCTAGGAGGAGCTGCCTGGCTGTAGGAGGTGGAACTGGCTTCTCGGCCTGAGTGTTTGCATCCTGTCTTTGTCACTCTCTCCTCGGGTCGCAGGTACCAGAGTGATGGATGGCAAGCCTGTGGGGAACAGAGGGATGCTGTGCCCACCTGCGTTATCACACCATGCACTCTGGGTTCTCGTCTTCTCTTCAGAGTGGAAGCTAGAAGCTGAATCTCGAACAATTTTTGCATACACAAATGCCCATATGGGTTTTTGCATGGTTTCTTTTCTTTTCTTTTCTTTTCTTTTCTTTTCTTTTCTTTTCTTTTCTTTTCTTTTCTTTTCTTTCTAGGGCCATCCGTTGGCTCTAGAACTCCAAAGGCAACTGGTTGGGTACAAGCTTGGGTTTGAGAGGAATAGGCTTAGAATAGGCGACCTGAGGACATTATTATTAGCATGCATGGCAGCCTGTATATGGCGGCTCTGTTGAACTTATCCATAGTGGGTTTCATGGCCTAATTCAATAAGGACAACTGACCAGGTCTCTTCCTCAAGAGGGCCCCAGATTTTTATTACAGGTGGTTGTGAGGCATCATGTGGTTGCTGGGAATTGAAATCAGGACCTTTGGAAAAGCAGGCAAAATGCTCTTAAGTGCTGAGCCATCTCTCCAGCCTCTTTGTGTGCTTTCTTAATACATAACTAATGGCTGATAGACCCGTTCTCCAAGGACAAAGGAGTGAAGATGCAGTCAGCCCCTGTAAGGTCTCGAAGTCACTAACAACCTTGTCCTTTAGTGGGATTTTTACTAGATTTCTGTAGAAATCTGGAGTTTCTGAGCACCCCATCCATTCCCTCATCCTGCTTCCTAGTGGGGCTTTCTCTCACCATGTATTTCATTCTGCAGCTCTGGGATTGAACCCAGGCCCTCCCTTACTCCCTCACACTGACCATACTGTTAAGGTCTCTCTTTCTTTCTTTCTTTCTTTCTTTCTTTCTTTCTTTCTTTCTTTCTTTCTTTCTTTCTTTCTATTAAGTTAAGGGACTGGAGAGATGGTTTAGAGGTTAAGAGGACTTATGCTTCTCCAGAAGACCTAAGTCCTGTTCCCAACACACACACTGGAGGACTCACAGTCTCCTGGAATTCAGGCTCCATGGGATCCTAAGCCCTGATTCCAAAGGCACCTGTATTCACACATGTGCAGGTACCTAGACACTTAGTTGGGAAATAAAAACAAAACTTTAGAAAAGTAAGTGTGTGTGTGTGTGTGCGTGTGTGTTATAAAGTATGTGTGTGTGTTGTGTGTATATTGTGTGGCGTGTGTGTTTATGGTATAGGTATGTGTGTGGGGTATGGGTGTGTGTGTTATATGTGAAATGTATATGCCATGTGTATGTGTGTGTTGTGTGTGATATGTATATGCCATGTGTGCATTGTATTGATGTATGTGTGTGTGTGTTTGTGCATCTCGGGGCTCCTAGAGGCCAGGAGGGAATGTCACGGAGCTTGCTCCATCCCTCCCAGCTTTCTGCCCGTAGCCAAGATCTCTCAGGTAAACTGGAGCCAGGTTAGAGACCTGTCTCTACTGCACAGTACTGGGGCTAGGGACTACCGCAAGCCGTGCCTCGGAAGGAATGTGAACTCAAGCTCCCGGGTTTGTGCAGCGACTGCTCTTGCTCTCTAACTGATCTCCCCAGTCCCTGTATTTTCATTTTTTCCCCTTCTTCAGAAAAGGTCAAACTAAGTTATCTAGGCTGGTCTTAAACTCATGCTGTCCCTCAGGTAGACTTTTACCTCTTATCTAAAGATATTTTATTTTATGTGTATAAGTGCTTTGCCTGCATAAGTATGTGCGCCATGTGTGTGCCTGATGCCTCTGTAGTTCAGAAGAGAACAATGGATCCCCTGGAGTTACCAACAGTTGTGAGCCACTATGTGGATGCTGGGACCTACACCCGGTCCTCTGCAAGAGCAGTGCTCTTAACCCTGAGCCATTGTTCCAGGCTTCTATATAATTTTTTAAGACAGAGTCTCCTGTAACCGAGACTGTAATGCTCTGTCGTGTCCCTTTAAGAGGCAAGTCACGCCCACTCCCTCCCCATCTGCTGAGGCAAGCTGATCTTCAGCTTCCAGCCTGAGTCACTCCTTTTCTGTTTCCCTCTGGAAGAGGCAGCTATTGTCTCTCCCCACTTCACCCCTCCCCCTCTGTTTCTCTCTGTCTCTCTCTCTCTCTGTCTCTATCTTTCTTTCTTTCTCTTTCTCTCTCCTCTTCTTCCCTTTCCCCTCCATAACCCACTAAATAAATACCTAACCTCACTCTGCATGGCGTGCCTAGTCATGTCTCTGTCTTTCACCAGTCAGGGTGTGGTTCCCTGCCCATACCAGCTGTCTTTGGAGACCTGCTGCATGGTCTCATGGCATGCCCATCTTTCTGTCTCTCCTTGTGGGACTGGCTGCCCCATGGAGGTCTCTCACCCACCATGCCGCTCCCTGCCTGGTACTCGTGGCCCACTGCAGCCACTCCGGAACTGTGCCTTCCCTGCCTGGGACTGGCTGCTCTTGGGACCGCTGCCCACTGCCACTGCTTGGGGACCTGCAGTGTTTCTGCCACGGCAGCCACTTGGGGATCCGCAGCGTTTTACTTTTGCCATAACACAGGCTGGCTTTAAATTTGCTATGCTGTTGGTAAATGACCTTGAACTTCTGGTCTTCCTGGGTCTACCCCCTGACTGCGGATTACAGTCATTTGCCACCACACCTGGCTTTGTACCGGCTGTTATTCCTTGGAAACTACAGCTCCCAGACTCCTCCTGGAGTACGAACACCTTGGCACGCTGGCGTGCCCAGGTGCGGGTCATTCCTCCCAGATAACCTTGCGCCCCCCCCCCACACCGTTAAAAGCGAGCTTCCACGAGGTCTCGCTCTCTCTCTCACCCCTTTCTGGCCCCTTGTGTGTCTCGCACACCCCATCCCTTATCGTGTTTCCCTTTCCCCATTAAAGCTCACCCACGTGGGAGCCGCGTGTCTCGTCTATCCTGTGTTTGTCCACACACCCATCCCGACGTTTTAAAGGAATAATACCTGCAGTTCCGGAGAAGGAATCCAGGGCTCCTGCATCAGCTGAGCTACAGGCATCTCCAGCCTAAACCATAAATTCTTTTTTTTTAATTATTTTATTCTTAAAAGTGTGTATTTGTCTGTGAGTACAGTACCCAAAGAAGCCAGAGGCATCACTCACCCCAAAGCTGGAGTGACAAGCAATTGGTACCTATTTGACTTGAGAGCTTGGAACTGAACTTAGCTCCTTGACAAAAGCAGGTCATGCTACCAACTGTTTAGATATCTCTCCAGCCCCTTAAACTCTTGATTCTCCTGCCTTAGTGTCACCTGTAGCTGAGTTTGCAAACCCACACCACCGCAGTAGGCAGCAAACCAAAGGTACAGGGGATTGAACCAGGATCTTGCATATGTTCGGCTGGCTAGCGTTGGACCGCGGAGCTTTTATGCCCGGGGCCCTTGGCTTCTTTACAAAGTCTTCCTGGAAGCCTCTGTCTCACTGCATCGTACAAAGAAATCATTCAGGGACTGAAGAGATGGCTCAGCGGTTAAGAGCAATGGTTGCTCTCCCAGAGGACTTGAGTTCAATTCCCAGCACCCACATGTTGGCTCATGACTGTCCGTAACTCCTGTTCCAGAGGAATCCAACACCCTCACAGAGACCATACAAGCAGGCAAAACACCAATGTACATAAAATACAAATAAATAATTAAAAAAGAAGAAGAAGAAAGAAATCCTTCAGGTTGGTGATATACATAATGGCCTATGAACCTTTGACTCGAGGAAAGGGTTAAGGGCAAAGAGATGTTAAGGGACCAGACACGACACCTATAGCAGAGCAAGTGGCAGACTCTGTTCTGGCAACCAGCACACTGGGAGACCTCCACCCTCCTCACAGGGCTGGAG
Source organism: Alexandromys fortis (assembly GCF_014885135.2). Taxonomy (NCBI): domain Eukaryota; kingdom Metazoa; phylum Chordata; class Mammalia; order Rodentia; family Cricetidae; genus Alexandromys; species Alexandromys fortis. The sequence continues at coordinate 9,271,996 of NW_026067894.1, forward strand.
TCAGTGGGGGAGAGAGATTCACAGAAAGTGTTTACCCCAGAGCCCGGCACCCAACAAGTGCTCACTAAAGGGAGCGGTCTCCATCCAGGAAATCGGAGCCCCAGTGGGTTAATTATCCTCAGACAGAAAACAAGGCTGACGTACCCAGACAGCACGGGGTGGGGGCTGAGGGGGGCACGGGAAACCCAAACAGACAGTTGGAGTTCAGCTAAAGTGGAGCTGATCTTTAATCTTTTATGGACGCGCGTAATACATTAACTATTATAGCTAGCCCCTCGAGGGAGCTTAACGCGGGGCCAACCTGCAGCTGGGATGGGTTGGCTGAACGGAAGGGAACAAGTAAATAGGGCAATTACCCTCGGGCAACAGACTTTCTTAGCAACCCCCACCCAGGATTAAATGGGTCCTGCTGCTTGTCACCCAGGGGGTGGTGACAGAAAGATAAACTCTTGAGTCAGCATTAGGCACAAATCGACCTGGCATGCTTTCCTGAGTCCCCACAAACCAAACTCCCCAAGACCAAGGATAGGATCATTTATTTGTTGCTAGGTATTTACTGTTGGTGGTTACTATTAAAAAACCGGACTGCGCCAGGTGGTGGTGGCGCACGCCTATTAGGCACAGGTAGGCAAGTCTCTGTGAGTTCGAGGCCAGCCTGGTCTACAAGCGCGACTAAGGCTAGTCTTCGCAGAAGCGGGGACAATGCTAAAGTTCAACTCCTTTTCCCGACTCTAATGTGCATCTGAGTCCCTGTTTACTACGCGTCCACTGATAATGAACAGTCAGACATGTGTAACTGGAGGCATTTTATTTGTTTATTCTCTCTTTTTTTTTTTTTTTTTTTTAACCTTGGCAGGGGAGGGGAGGAGGATGGACAAGGACTCCTTTAGTCCAGGATGATTTGAACTCAATAAGCAGCCAAAGATGACCTTGAACTCCTGATTCTTTTGTTGTTGTTTTTTTCGAGACACGGTTGGTTTCTCTGTAGCTTTGGAGCCCGTCCTGGAATTAGTTCTTGTAGACCAGGCTGGAATCGAACTCACAGAGATCCACCTGCCTCTGCCTCCCAAGTGCTGGGATTAAAGGCATGCGTCACCACTCGGTTTGTACTCCTGATTCTTTTGCTGGGATTAAAGGCACGTGCTACCGTTCCCTGCTGGCCCTTGATATTTTATTTGCTAGGCACCTGCTTTGTCACTGAACTACATCCCACTCAATACCTTCTTAAGAGAGGATCTCATTATGTGGCTAGGCTGGGCTTGAACTGGCAATCCTGTTTCCCAAATCTTGGGGATTATAGGCAAGCACCATTATGTTCACAAACAATGGTTTTATTATCTATCTATCTATCTATCTATCTATCTATCTATCTATCTATCTATCTTTTTTGTTTTTGTTTTTCGAGACAGGGTTCCTCAGTAGCTATGGAGCCAATCCCAGAACTCACTCTGTAGCTGAGGCTGGCCTTGAACTCACAGAGAACCACTCGCCTCTGCCTCCAGAATGCTGTGATTAAAGATGTGCGCCACCACAGCCTGGCCATCTATCTATATCTATCTATCAATCGATCTATTTATCTTTTTATTTTATTTAAAGATTTTATTTATTTATTATGTATACAGTGTTCTGTCTGCATGTATGCCTGCAGGTGTCCTCGCAGGCCAGAAGAGGGCACCAGATCCCACCACAGATGGGGTGAGCCACCATGTGGTTGTTGGGAATTGAACTCAGGACCTGTGGAAGAGCAACCAGTGCTCCCAACCTCTGAGCCATCTCTCCAGTCCCTCTTTTTATTTTTCTTATCTGTCTTGTTTTATGAGACAGGGTTTCTCTGCGAAACAGTTCTGGCTGTCCTGGAACTCCCTTTGTAGACCAGATTGGCCTTGAATTCACAGAGATCCTCCTGCCTCTGCCTCCCTAGTGCTGGACTTAAAGATGTGTGCCACACCAAGCTTTGTTTCTTTAACTTATTATTGGTGTATGTATAATGTGTGTGTGGTCATGCACAGTGTACATAACAGACTAACTTCTGGGAGTTAGTTGGCTCTTTCCACCATGTGATCAGGGGATCACACTCAGGTTACTGGACAGTCTCTCACCTGCTGAACCATCTCAACAGTCCCTCATTTGTTATTTCATGTGACCGCCTGACCTCCAACTGCTGGTGTTCAGTGGTCCTCCTGCCTCAGCTTCCTGAGCAGATGGCATGACAGGTACACTCCACCATATCCGGCTTAGATTTCAAATGTAAACAGGTGGCCAGAAAAGGCATCCTTGGGGGGAGGGGAGGAAGATTTGAGAGGCTGGGAGGATGGCTGGGTTAGTAAAGTGCTTGCTTTGCAAGATGAAGCTCTGAGTTCAAGTCCCAGAACCCACGGGAAAAAAAGAGAAGCATGGTGGCATGCATGCATCCCTGTGCAGGGACCACAGAGACAGGGAGAGCTATGGATCTTGCTGCCCAGTCAGCCTACTTAGCGAGCCTTGGGACAAATGTGAGACTCTGTTTCAAAACACTCAAGGTGAAGGGATCTTGGGTGGCAACAGTTGCAACTGACTCTAGGCTCCACAGGTTTGATCACACACACTTACATATGCCCTCCCTCACACACTTACACACACACACACACACACACACAAATACATATTAAAAAGAAAAAAGATTGGCAGGGAGCTAGACATGTAGAGAATGGACCCTGAAGCTCGGGGGCAGGAAAAAGATTTCAGACTGTGTAACCTGAAGCAGATTGAAGCATCTTTGGCAAGCAGAAGTTAGATCCCGAGACCAGCATGGCTGGAGGGAGTGGCACAGACCGGGATGATTGGCAGTAGGTGGCCAGGGAAGTAAAGGGGATTGTGGGCAGAGCTTATCGGCATTTAATAGCCCTGCTTTTACCTTCACAGAGATGGGAATGACTGTGTCACAGAGAACTGAATTTAAATATGAGCTCCGAATTTGCTAGCAGTGCAACCCTGGGCAAGTCTCCATCTCTCTCTGAGTGCTGGGATTACAAGTGTGCATCACCAGGCCCTGAGACAGGTTTTCTCAGTGTAGCCTTGGCTATCCTGGAAATCACGCTGTAGTCCAGGCTGGCCTCGAACTCACAGAGATCCACCTGCCTCTGCCCCCCAAGTGCTGAGATTAAAGGTGTGAACCATCACTGCATGGCATATGCCCTTATCATTGCCCAATTTTTTTTCAAATTAAGGATTTATTTATTATGTATATAGTGTTTGGCCTGCATGTATGCCTGCAGACCATAAGAGGGCGCCAAATCTCATTATGGATGGTTGAGCGTTACTCTGTGGTTGCTGGAAATTGAACTCAGGACCTCTGGAAGAGCAGGCGGTGCTCTTAAGAGCTGAGCCATCTCTCAAGCCCCATCATTGGCCAATCTTATAAATGAAGAAAAAGCACCTCTATGGCCTCAGCCACCCAAGGCAAAAATCTGAACAATTCTGACTTGGGCTTCTCTTCCCTCTCCCCACCCACTAGGCATTAAGCCATTCTATCTCCTCCCCATTGTTGCAGATGGTGTGAGCCACCAAGTGGTTGCTGGGAATTGAACTCAGAACCTTTGGAAGATCAGCCAGTGTTTATAACCTCTGAGTCATCTCTCCAGCCACCTGTTGGTTATTTTGTTGTTGTTTGTTTTGGTCTACTATTTTGGCTCTTTGGGTGGCCTACCACCCAGCTCCCAAATAATCACATGAATTCTTATTATTATTTATAAATTCCCAGCCTTAGCTTGACTTGTTTCTAGTCAGTCTTTCTTTCTTTTCTTTTCTTTTCTTTCTTTTTTTTTTTTTTTTTTTTTTGGTTTTTCAAGACAGGGTTTCTCTGTGGCTTTGGAGCCTGTCCTGGAACTAGCTCTGTAGACCAGGCTGGTCTCGAACTCCCAGAGATCCGCCTGCCTCTGCCTCCCGAGTGCTGGGATTAAAGGTGTGCGCCACCACTGCCCGGCTAGTCAGCTTTTCTTAATTTAAATTTTCCTGTCTATCTTTTGCCCTGGGCTCTTACTTTTCTTTACTGCTTACTCCATAACTTACCGTGTAGCTAGGTGGCTGGCCCCTGATGCCCTCCTTTCCTCCTCCTTCGTTTGTTCCTCCATCTCCTCCTATTTATTCTCTCCTGCCTGCCAGTCCTGCCTAGCCTTTCTCCTGCCTTGCTATTATTAGACCAACCAAGTGTTTTAGACAGGCTCACAGGATGAAACAAACGCAACATAAAAGAATACAACATATCTTTGTATCATTAAACAAGTATTCCACAGCATAAACAAATGTAACATCTTTAACTAATATTCTACAATTAGTATTATAGTTCTCAGGATCAAGCCTAGGGCCTCAGGTATGAAGCAAAAGCCCTGTACCACTGAGCTCTTTCTGTCTCTTTGTGTCTCTGTTTTTTTTTTCTCTCTCTCTCTTTCTTTTTCGAGACAGAATTTCTCTGTGCAGCGCTGAACTTGGAGATCCGCCTGCCTCTGCCTCTCAAGTGCTGGGATTAAAGGTGTGTGCCACCACCACCTGGCCGATACTCCATTTCTTGATATTGTCTTAAATTTTGCATTCCAAGTGAGTATTATAAGCAATGGTACAGATAAATTCCTACACTAAACTAGATCATTCTATGAATAGAATGAAAGATTTATTAGAGATCAAACAGTGAAGATTGGGGGGGGAGCAGAAAGAAGAGCAAAGATGGGAGAAAAGCAAGCAAATTTTATATGACAGTTGGCAGGGTTGGGATCTGAGCTGACACTGGTACTCTGTCTATGTGCTTGGCATACGTACAGAGTTCGATAAGTACTTTTAAACTTCAAATCTCCATTTATATATTGAATGTGTATGTGTGTGTGCCTGAATGAATTAATGTGGACCATATATGTCCTGTATAGGTCCCATAGATGACGGTGTCAGATCCTTTGGAACTAGAGGGCTGTGAGTCACTTGATATAAGTGTTGGGAACTGAACCCAGGTCCCCTGCATGAGCAGCAAGTGCTCTCAACCACTTGGCAATCTTCCCAGCCCCTATTTATTTAATTTAGCTCGTTTATATTTGTGCATTATGAGTGTTTTGCCTGCATGTACGTGTGTGCCATATGGACGGAGTGCCTGAGGAGGGCAGAAAGGATCGGCTGGAGGAGGAATTTCAGATGCCTGAGTGGGTGTTGGGGAACTCTGCAAGAGCAGCAAGCGCTCTTAACTGCTGAGCCACCTCTTTAGCCCCATTTTATTTATTTTTGAGAAGTCTCACAATGTTGTTTAAGTCTCGAACAGCTCTGTTGGAGAGACCCTTGCCTTCTGAGGGTCTCAGAATCATACTTGCCTGGTCCCCTGTGTTTAAAGTTGAGGTAGGGACAAATAAATTGGACGTTTGCTGTTGTTCCGTGTTTAACTTACAGCCTTGCACATGCCAGGGAAGGCTCTAGCACTGAGCTATTTCTCCAGACTCGTGAAAACACACAAAATAATAAGAGTTACTACTGAGGTCCATAACGGCACAATGGTATGCTTAGCTGGGGAGCGCATCGTCACTTCGTCACCTTCAGGTATCTCATAAGAGTGTCTCCGATTTAAAACATACTCTTCTTTTTCAATGAGACTCTTCCCCTCCTCGCTCCCCGCAGTGGCTGAGCTCACAATTTAAATATAGTATCCAATGAGTTTCGAGAGATCCAATCGAAACATTCAGGTAGTCGAAGGGGGTGGGGGGGAGGAAAAAAAAACCCAACTAATCCTAGAGCTGTCCTATGACGTAAGCCCTGCAGTTTTCTCCCAGTGCACCACTCTTTAATAGGATCCCATCAGAGCGCAGCAATGCACTTTTGCACATGCGTTCTTGCCCGCCGGTGCCAGAAGGCGGACGCCTTCCTTGCCCTCTCGGCACCCGTACTTCTCCGGCTTCAGTGGCGAGGTTTCCTGTCCGTCAGCTTCCTGTCGGAAGTGTAGAAGGCAGTCTGTACGGAGGTTCGGCTGGGCCCTCGCCGGCGAGATTTGGGTATTTAGGGAATATGGTTTGCGAGTGTGCACGCGTGGATTTACTTACAGCTTTGCGAAGAGCTGCAGCGTGCACGGAGCCGTGTTGCTAGTGTAAGTGCACACGTGCCCGGGATCTCCGCGTGGGAGGACCGGTGTAGTCACTTGAACTTCACGATTCCCGCCTGAAACGTTTGAAAAGACGTTCTAGTCGGACCCCCACGTGTATCCTGGCGCCTCTCCTTGAGTCTCCGTGGCGTCCGCCTTAGAATATTAGAATGATGGGTAGACGAGGTCCCTAGGTCGGATTTTTTTTTTTTTTTGTGTGATTCCCTGGCTGGCTGGAACTTGCTTTGTAGACCAGTCTGGCCTCGAACTTGTAGCCGTCTTCCTAACTCAGCTCCCGAGTATTGAGATTACGGATGTGACCCAACACGGCCAGCTTTTATTTATTTGTTTCTAAACGGGGCCTCTCTGTTTAGCTCAAGATGACTTCACCTTTTTTAATTTTTATTTAGTTGTATGTCAGTTGTTTCATTTGAGCCATGTAGCTGAGGGAGGAGGGCTGAGTGGTTAAATGCCCCTGGTCTTATTTAAAAAGAGACAGACAGTAGGTTCCCGAACAAGAGGTTGCACAGCTGCCTCAAGATTACAGAGGACGGCCGGGCAGTGGTAGCGCACGCCTTTAATCCCAGCAACTCGGGAGGTAGAGGCAGGTGGATCTCTGTGCGTTCGAGGCCTACCTGGTCTACAAGAGCTAGTTCCAGGATGGGCTCTAAAAGTACAGCAAAACCCTGTCTCGAAAAAACAAAAACAAAAACAAAAAAAAAAGAAAAAGATTACAGAGAAACCTTTTAGAGGGTTCAGCACTCGAGACTGGATGGTTATGCCGCCTCCGTGGCCAGAACTCTGTTTCTGTGTCATCCGTTCTTGGAATTGTCTGTGTAAACAGATGTTCACAGGCGGTGATGGTACATGCCTTTAATCCCAGCACTTGGGAGGCAGAGACAGGTGGATCTCTGTGAGTTCGAGGACAGCCTGGTCTACAGAACGAGTTCTAGGACAGTCTCCAAAGCTACATAGAGAAAACCTGTCTTGAAAAAAACAAAACAAAAAACAAACAAAAAAAAACCCAGAAAAACAAAAGAAAGAAAGAAAAGCAAAAAAAAAAAAAAAAAAAAAAAGCCAAAAACTGATGTTCAAAGTTCTGAATGACTAGGCCTTGATTTCAAGGCAGGTGGGACAGCAAACCTGTTAGGCCACACTACCAATGACTCCAGCATAAGGACGAATGTGACTCTTCCAGGTGTGTCCCGTGCTTAGCCAATCGGAAGATCTGTTTCCAGTTTTCTCCTCTGGAGCCAAATCAAAGACATCATGGAGGCCCCTCCAGTCACCATGATGCCAGTCACTGGGGGCACCATTAACATGATGGAGTACCTCCTGCAGGGTAAGTGAACTGGGGAGCCTGCTTTGCTCTGGTCAGAGGAAGTTGGGGTAAAGTTAACAAAGACAGCTACACAATTTCTGTCGCCTAGTAAGTAACTATCTTTGAAAGAAGGTAGCGCAGGAATGATTCAGTGGCCAGGAATTCACCAGGTAGACCAGGCTGGCCTCCAGAGCCTGCGGGTTTACAGATGTGCAACACAACACTTGCTTGTTCTTGTTCTTGTTTTTGTTTTTCAATACAAGGTTTCACTGTGTACCGCTGGCTGTCCTGGAACTCCATCTGTAGACCAGGCTGTCCTTGAACTCACCCTGTCTCTTGCCTCCTAGTACTGGCATTAAAGACATGGGCCACCACAACCCCGATTTGTTTATTTTTTTTCATCTTGAAAAATTAAGACTCAGTAGCCATTATTTCTTCCCCCTCTCCTCCCTAGCCCTTTCTGTTCACCTTCCCACTTTGTGTCCTATATTGGCTGCCTGATGCCCCTAGAAGTGAAATAATTAGTTTTGTGACTGGCTTCCCTTGGCATTATGGCCTTGACAGAATTATGTCCTATGACAGAATTTACATTTTTTGAAATTATGATAAACTGCCAGGTGTGGTCACACCTTTAATTCCAGCACTCTGGAGGCAGAAGCAGGTGGTTCTCATGATACTGAGGCCATTTTTGTCTTCATAGTGAGCTCCAGGACAGCCAGGGCTACAGAGAGAGAGACCCTGTTTCCAAAATTGTGTGTGTGTGTGTGTGTGTGTGTGTGTGAAACTGTTTGTGATAGTTCATGTCTGTAATACCAGCAATTAGGAGGTTGAGACATGAGAATTGCTGAGTTCAGGGCTAACCTGAGCTACATAGTAAGTTCTAGGGCCTTAAAACATCTTGGGTGAGACCTTACCTTTAAAAATAAATAGGTTTTTTTTGGGGGGGGGGCTCAAGGTTTTGTTTTGAGTACTGATATTGAAACTAGGGCTTTAAACATCCAAGGCAAGCAATCTGCCACTGAGTTATATCATAGCCTTTTTTAAAACTGTTGAGAAAAATCTCAATTACCCAGACTGGTCTTGAATTTACTATATAGCGCAGGCAAGCCCTGACCATGCTATGTTTTTGCTTTGGACTCCTTATTGGCTAGAATTGCAGGCCTGGACCACCAGGTTCTGGTGAGTCTGTTTTTCTAAATTTCTGCTCTGTACCAAGTATCTTAAGTGTTAAATCTTCTTACTTGAATCTTTTAGGGGGGTGATTTGTTGTTTGTTTGTTTTATTGATTTTGGTTTTTAAGACAGGGCTGGGCTGGAGAGATGGCTCAGTGGTTAAGAGCACTGGCTGCTCTTCCAGAGGTTCCGAGTTCAATTCCCAGCAACCACATGGTGGCTCACAACCATCTGTAATGAGATCTGGTGCCCTCTTCTGTCTTAAAGGTGTACATGCAGATAAAGCACTCATATACATAACATATATAAATTAATCTTTTAAGAAGAAAAAGAAAAGACAGGGTCTTAGGTGGGCAGTGGTGGTGCACACCTTTAATCCCAGCACTCGAGAGGCAGAGACAGGCGGATCTCTGTGAGTTCGAGGCCAGCCTGGTCTACAGAGTGAGTCCCTTTCTCAAACCATCTCCACCTCCACCCCCCAACAAAGAAAGAGTTTATTGCAGGCTTGCTCACAGTTTCAGAGGGTTGGCTCATGATCATCATGGCGGGGAGCATGGCAGTAAGCAGGTAGGTGCTGGAACACTAGCTGAGAGCTACAGCCTGACCTACTGGCAGAGAGACACTGGGTCTGGCGTGGGCTTTTGAAAACTCAGAACCCCAAGAACCTACTCCCAGTGACATATCTCCTCCAACAAATACATGCTAGCTAATCTTTCCCTAACCCGTCCATCAACTAGGGTCTAGATTTTGTAATATAAGAGCCTGTGGGGGCCATTCTCACTCCAACCAAAGGGCACTTGCTCCAAAGCCTGAGTTCAATTTGTGGGACCCGCATGGTGGTGGAGGGAGAGAACCATAGAATCCCATGGATTGTTCATAGGAAACAGTGAACTTCTTTCCTTCCTTCCTTCCTTCCTTCCTTCCTTCCTTCCTTCCTTCCTTCCTTCCTTCCTCTCCTGGAACTGGAACTAGCACTTGTAGACCAGGCTGGTCTCGAACTCACAGAAATCCACCTGTTTCTGTCTCCTGAGTGCTGGGATTAAAGGCCTATGCCACTACCGCCCAGCTTAACTATTTATTTCTTTTGTGTGTGTTTATCTTTTGTTAGTTTCAAGACCCTTAGTGAAAGCCCGGGCTCATTGTCTTTTCTCCTCTTCAGGAAGTGTCTTAGACCACAGTTTGGAAAGTCTCATTCATCGCCTTCGTGGTTTGTGTGACAACATGGAGCCCGAGACTTTCCTTGATCACGAGATGGTATTCCTTTTGAAGGGCCAGCAGGCCAGCCCGTTTGTTCTACGGGCCCGGCGCTCCATGGACAGGGCAGGGGCACCGTGGCACCTGCGTTACCTGGGACAGCCAGAAATGGGAGACAAGAACCGCCATGCCTTGGTGCGCAACTGTGTGGACATTGCCACATCTGAGAACCTCACGGACTTCTTGATGGAAATGGGCTTCCGTATGGACCATGAGTTTGTCGCTAAAGGGCACTTGTTCCGTAAGGGCATCATGAAGATTGTGGTGTACAAGATTTTCCGAATCCTGGTCCCAGGGAACACAGACAGCACAGAGGCTCTGTCGCTCTCCTATCTTGTGGAATTGAGTGTTGTCGCACCAGCTGGACAGGACATGGTCTCTGACGACATGAGGAATTTTGCGGAGCAGCTCAAACCTCTGGTTCACCTGGAAAAAATAGACCCCAAAAGGCTTATGTGATTAAGAAAAGTCTGTCCGTCTTAGAGGTCTGTCCTCACCTGGTAGGCTGCTGCCAGTCAGGCAGACTCCCTTCGAGAAACTGGGTGGTGAGAGTTTGGTTCCTTTGAACTGTTTCCTTTATTCGGTAATTTTGTTGTTTTGTGTTTTTTTTTTTTTTTTTTGGTGACAGGGTCTTAGCCTTGTAGCCCTGGCTCACCTGGAACTTGACTTTATCACTAGCTAGCCTGGAACTCAGGCCCCCCTGCATGTCTAAGTCCCTTCCTTGCTGACCCGACTGTGTCTTCTCCTTGGCAGTCTCTGCTGATTACAGGCCCAGGATAACATGGAGATTTCTTCAAGTCCTCCCTTCGCCCAAAGAGAGGAAAGTGGACTAAATTAGCTTTTCAGAGGAAAATGTCAAAAACAACTCTAATCATTGTTTTGCCCTTTGTTATTGTTTTGTTTTTTATAAAAGCATTTTCTAATTCTGTTATTAATTTTTTGTTTTGTTTATATTTGTTTTGTTTTGCCATTTATATATAAGGTTTGTAACAGCGTTGTGAGCTGGCATTGTATAGTAATAAAGACAGGAAAGAAACAATTTCTGATCTTTATTCTTAACTTTTTATTATTATTATTACTACTTAGCTTCTTAGCTGTTTACCAATATCTCACTATTATCGTGTGTGGTGTGTATGGGCACCCCTAGCTGTGGAGGGCCAGAGGCTTCTCCAGGACTCACGTGGTAGAAGGCCGGCTCCTGCAGGTTGTCCTCTCGGTCACGAGTGAGTGCTGTTCCTTCACACGCGCACACCCACACCCTGAAGAAATGTAAGAAGGAATGGTTAAGTAGCCACTGCCAGGAGAGATGGTTTAGCTGTTAAAGAGCACCGACTGCTCTTGCAGAGAGGACCCAGACTCAGTTCCCAACACCCGCTTGCTGTAACTCCAGTTCTAGAGGATGTGATGCCCACGTTTGAACTGCGCAGGCATCAGGCACACACATAGTACACAGACCTACGTGCAGGCGAAACACCCATCCACATAAGTAAATCTTAAATAGGTGGGGGGTGGAGCTCATAGTCCCAGATTTGATGAGGTCAAAATGTGAATTCATATAGTTTTCTTTTTTTTCCCCTCAGGAAAATTTTTGGTCCTTTTTATTTTATTTTTTAATTTTATTTTGTTTTGTCAAGACCTGACTTGAGATCCAGGCACCAGCTAGCTGGAGGTGGCTGGCTTCTGTATCACCAGTGTTGGGGCGCTGAGAGGCCGGTCTAGATGAACCTGAGCTCCAGGTTCAGTCAGAGAACTTGTCTGGGAAGGAAAAGTAGATACAGGTCCTTGCTGCCAGGCCTAACAACGTCAATCCCCCACATGGTCAGAGTGCAAAACCAACCTCTGGCAGCTGCCTCTGACATCCACACGTGCACGTGTAAGACCTAAATAAGAACATGTGGTGTAAAATCATCACCAAGCAGATGAGCCAACAGTGAGTTTCATTAGGGTTGTTTGTAGGATCCTGAGTTGAGACAGTCTATAGAGCGAGTTCCAGGATGGCCAGGGCTGCACAGAAAAGCAATGAAAAGCAGTGGCTAAAGAAAACTATTATTTCTATCTTAGTATATATCTTTACTTTTTATTTTATAGTATATCTTTTAAAGATTGATTTTATTGCATGTGTATGGGTATTTTGCCTCCGTGTATGTCTGTGAGCCCCATGTGTATGGTGCCCACAAAGGCAGAAGAGAGTGTCAGAGTTACATATGGTCGTTAGCTGCCAGGTGAAATCAAACTTTAGGGTTTCCCATCAAGACTTAGATGGGAAAGAGCAAAGATAGGCTTTTTGAGTAAAATCTCAGAAAATCCTGCAGGTGTAGCAGCGGCGGTTGCAAGCCACTGCCCTTATTCTGTGGTTGGAAGTGTTTTTGCAGCTTTTGTTTTTTCCCTAGCCATGCATGGTGGCACATGTCTTTTAATCCCAGCATTCAGGAGGCAGAGGCAGGAGGATCTCTGACTTCAAGACCAGCCTGATCTGCAGAGTGAGTTCTAGGACAACCAGGGGCTACACAGAGAAGCCCTGTCTCAAAAACCCAGAATTCAAAACAAACAAACAAAAAAATGTGTATGCCACCATGCCTGGCCATAACTCACTTTGGATCTTACTCTGTCTTTCAAAGTATTATCCGAGGGTAGGTATAGCTCAGTGGTAGACTACTTGGCTCGCATGCGCAAGACCCTAGGTTCCATCACCAGTATCACTCAGATACAAAAACTTGGACAAACTGTCAAGCCAGGCACAATTTGCCCTCATTTGTCCCAGCTGAAGTATAAGGATCATTTGAGCCTAGGAATTTAAGACCCAATTGGGGGTGGTGGTACATGCTTTTAAGCCCAGCATTCAAGAGGTGCATGCCTTTAATCCTAGCATTCAAGAGATAAAAGCAGGCAAATTTCTGTGAGTTTGAGGTCAGCTTGGTCTACAGAGTTGAGTTCTGTAGGGCACTTAAAGAGATTCTGTCTAAAAAAAGAAAGATAATAAATACAAATACATTTAATAACGTTGCAATGTTATTAAATAAATAATAGCATTACAATGTAGTGTATATTCATATATAGTATATGTATTTTTGCAAGATCTTGTTCCAAGGAAAGAAAAGGAAGGAGGACAGGGAAGGGATGAAGAAGCAGAGGAGGAAGAGCGAGGGAGTGAGACGGGAAGGGAAGACAGCTCAATCAGTGGATAGACACCTGCTGCTAAGCCTGAGAACCTGAGTGTGACAACTGGGACTCGCACAGTGTAGAGAGAGCCTCGATTCCCACAAATTGTCCTCTGACCTCCACATATATGCCCTAGCATACAGACGCATGCAATAAAGACAATGTAAAAGAGAGACTCCTAACCAAATGGGTGTGCACCACTCTAATTCCATAACTCAATCTGAAGCAGGAGGCTGGACTGCAAATTTGAGGCCCATCTGGAACACATAGGAAGTGTTCCTCATCCAGGCATAGTGGCCCAGGGTTTTAATCCCAGCACTCAGGAGGCTGGGATTAAATCTCCTGAGTGAGAAGCCAACCTGGTCTACAGAGAGAGTTCTAGGATGGCCAGGGCTACACAGAGAAACCCTGTCTTGATAAACCAAATAAATAAATAGATACATAAAATAAAGGAGGAGGAGAGAGAGAAGAGGCATCCCTCCATGATCTTTGCTTTTGTTTCTGTCTCTAAATTCCTCAGTGAAGGGCTGTGACCTGGGGTTGTGAGATGAAATTTCACTCACCAAGTTGTCTTTGGTCACGGTGTTTAGCACAGCACAGGAAGCAAGTTAGCTCGTGCTGTTCCAGTGTGTTAGCGCGATGATTCAGGCACTGCTCCATATTGGTCAGCCTCTCTGCTGTTTCTAGACTCTTCCTTCTCGGTCTAGGTCGGCCTTGAACTTGAGGCAGTCCTTCCTCGTTAGCCCCTAGGTGCCTTGATCACAGGCTTGAACACTACATCCAGCCCAGAGTGCCATGATCACAGACACAAACAGTACATCCAGCCCAGAGTGCCGTAATCACTACTACATCCAGCCTTAAATTATACTTTCATTCTCTCTCCCTTCTAACCACAAAATTGGATTGATTTTTGTTTGCTGCTGTTTTTATTCTGAGGAAGGGGCTCATGAAACCCAGTCTGGGCCTCGTGCTTCTGATGTAGTAAGACTGGCCTTGAGCTCACCAGAGATCCAGAGATCCACTTCCATCTCTTGGAGTGCTGGGATTAAAGGCATGCGACACCATGCCCAGCCTCGTTTTCTTAAGTTACATTTATTTGTGTGTGTGTGTGTGTGTGTGTGTGTGTGTGTGTGTGTGCCTGTGAGCACATTCTCATATGCATGCCACAGCTTGAGTGTGGAAGTCCAAGGGCAACCTGCAGGAACCTATTCTTTCCTTCCCCTGTATGGGGCCAGATTTGTGGTGCCTTCACCCACTGAACCATCTTAGCACCCACCCTACGTTTTCTTATACTAACTTCATGGCTTTAGCTCTTACGGTTCAGCCTTTAAGCCTTTTGACATCTGTATTCGCATGGTTTCCTATAGTGAGTTAGTTTCTGTCACAGCCTGAGACACAATCTCGCCAGGGCTTGGTGGCTTGTGGTCACCTTTACCACATATTAACTTCCCGCACGCAGACCTTCCTGAGCTCCTCACTCTAATCCGTTGGTCTTTTCTTTGTTACTTGCCAGCGGCTGGCAGAGCGGTGTTTTTATTGGCTTTGGGGTAGATCCAGTTCTACCAGTAGGGCAGGCTCCCCCACTTTGCTTTCTCCTTCAGAACAGACTTAGCTTTCAAAGGCCACACACCTGTAACCCCAGCACTTGGGAGCCTCCAACTAAGTACAGATGAGAATTCAAGGCCAGGAGGTTATATGACAAATCCTTCTTTTCTTCCTTCCCCCCCTTCGTGAATAATAACCGTTCGTGCTAGCAGGTACTCACTTATGGGGATGCGCATCTTCCTCTAATAAAATGTGAGGTTCCTGAGAGCAGGAGTTTTGTTTCATGCTCTGCTGCATCCCAAGCATGCTTGAGAGCGGCCTAAGGTAGCTCCCTGGACAGCTACTAAGCAAATGAATAAAATATTTTTTTTTTTTGCACGTGTATGGTTTTTCAAGACAGGTTTTCTCTGTGTATCTCTGCCTGTCCTAATAGTACATATCTTCAGCCTCAGCATTTGGAAGACAGGCTGGTAGATCTCGGTGATTCCAGGTCATACACACCGTCTGACTTTGCTCATTTCTACAATTTAGTTGCAATCATAGGTAATAACACACACAAGTGTGCACGTACACACGCACATACACACAAACACACCTCACACGTCAGAGAGAGAGTTTTATTCTGTTGGTTGAGGCAAGGTATCGAGAACTCTGTAGCCCAGGCTGGTCTTGAACTCATGGCAGTACACCTGTCTCAGCATCCAAAGTATAAGGGCCACCCAAGTACATACCATCCAAGTGGTAGAGCTCTTGCCCGGCATGTGCAAGGCCTTGGGTTTTTCAGCACAAGACAAAACAAAGAGTTTTGCTGTTTGTTTGTTTAAGACAGGGTCTCACATAGTCCAGTTTAGCCTTGAACATGCTGTGTAGCCAAGGCTGGCGTTAAACTCCTAAGTATCATGCTGGAGATATGACTCCCCACATAAAAACACTAGCCGCTCTTTCAGAGGAACCAGGTTCAATTCCTAGCACTCACTCAAGGGCCCCTAGATGACTTTAACTCCAGTTCCAGGGAATTCAATGCCCCCTTCTGGCCTTGGTGGGCACTGCATGCACATACTGCACAGTCATACATGCAGGCAGAACACCAATACACATAAAATAAAAGTTTAAAAAAGTAATTAAAGGCGCTGGAGAGATGGCTCAGCGGTTAAGAGTATTGCC
This sequence comes from Alexandromys fortis, assembly GCF_014885135.2. NCBI lineage: Eukaryota > Metazoa > Chordata > Mammalia > Rodentia > Cricetidae > Alexandromys > Alexandromys fortis. The sequence goes on from NW_026067894.1 coordinate 9,287,696, forward strand.
TGCTCTTCCGAAGGTCCTGAGTTCAATTCCCAGCAACCACATGGTGACTCACAACCATCTGTAATGAGGTCTGGTGCCCTCTTCTGGCCTGCAGGCATCACACACAGAGAACATTGTATACATAATAAATAAATATTTAAAAAAGTAATTAAAACTACCCAGACATAGTGGTGAACCCCTTTAATCTCAGCACTCAGGAGGCAGAGGCAGATGGATCTCTGAATTTGAGGCCAGCCTGGGCTACACAGAGAAAATCTGTCTCATAAAACAAAAACAAACAGACAAAAATGTAAAGTAAGGATATATGGAATTTTCCACTCTCTTCCTGGCTGTGGAGCCTGTGCGGCATAGCCAGTGCATGAGGGCCAAGAAGGCGAGTGTTTCCATGCACTTCGGAGGTAACTGGCTCTCCTTTCCCATGGGGGAGGGGTTAGCCCAGGATGCACTCTGCCATGAGGGGTTCCTAACAGTGATGATGCCCATCAGTGGAGAACAGGGGCTGAACTTTAGAAGAGGACAGGATATGAGTCACTGAGCTGGCCTCTTGTCAAGTTGACTGTACTTGTTTCTGTGTTTTTCCTAGGTAGTGTGAGTGTGAAATGATGGGACTCATTTAAGGAACAAATAAACAAACATATTAGGATAAGCGTCAAAATAAGTAGCTCCCTCAGCTACTGTTTTGGATTATTGGACGAGAAGGGAGAAATCAAACCCATTCGTTTTAATATCAGTTTATGTTATAAAGCTCTTAATTTATTAAAGTTAAAATTATGATATGGTGGAGCCTGATTGAGGAAGTATATCGAGTAGGCCTCTGGCCCTCACAGACATGCATGCACATGTGCACATGAATTAAAATAAAGTCATTTCGGGTCTGGGCACTTAGCTCAGTTGGTAGAGTGCTGCTTCCCTGGCATACGTGAAGGCCTGGCAGACGTGAAGGCCTGGGTTTGAGAGCTGCATAGACTAAGTGTGGTGGTACACACCTGTAGCCCAAACACCTGAGGGGTAAAAGCAGGAGATCAGAAGTTCAAGGTCCCCCTCTAGGCTACACATCGAGTTAGAGTCCTGTCTGGGGTACGTGACTCCCTTTCTCAGGAGTTGGAGAGAGAGCCTGCCATGGTTGAGAGCCCTGGCTGCTCTTCCAGAGAACCCAGGTGCAATGCCCAGCACCCACATGGCAGCTCAAACCTGTCTGTAACTCCAGTTCCAGGGGAACCCGACACCCTCCCACAGACACACACGCAGGAAAAACATCAATGAACATAAAATAAAACTATATATATATAAAACAAAGAGACCCTGTCTCAAAAATTATTGGGGGAGGGGCGGTTAAAAAAATAAATTTTAGCCAGGGTTGGTGGCACATTCCTCTAATCCCAGCACTTAGGAGGCAAAGGCAGGAGAGTTGCAAGATCAAAGAGAACCTGGGGTAAGATCTTATCTCAGAAGCAAAACCACAGGGCTGGAGAGATGGCTGAACAGTCAGAGGCCTGGCTGTTCATCCAGAGGACCCAGGTCCAGTTCCCTGCAGACACATGGAAGCTCACAGTCGTCTGTAACTCCAGGTCCAGGGAATCTGACATTGTCTTCTGATCTCTGTGGGCACCAGGAATGTACATGGCACACCGAACGTGCATGCAGGTAAAACACTCATATACATACATACAATAAAAATTTTGAGATAAAATAATAATTAAAAAAAAAACAAACAACAACAAAACCCCACCACCAGCAGGTGAGGACACTTGCCTGCCAAACCCAACTGCCTACGTTCAGTTCCTGGAGCCCACGCGGTGGAAGAAGAGACTGACTCCTGCAACGTGGCCTCTGACTGCCACACTCACACTGTGGCATGCGTACCCTCCTCCTACAGATAAATGAAATGAAATGGTTTTCGAGAGTGTTCTATAATTAGAAAAATAAAAGGTTTGGATTTCAGAGCAGTTTTGATTTTTTTGGACTAAGGATAATCAGTGTAGGGTGGTGAAGGTTCTATTGTTCCTTTAAAAAACACACACAAAAAAACAAGCAAACGAACAAGCGAACAAGCAGGGTCTTGAGCTCCCAGACCCACACGATCCTTTTCCATTAACCTCCCAAGTAGTTAAAATCCCAGGAGTCGTGCCAGGGGGTGGTGGCGCATGCCTTTAATCCCAGCACTGGGGAGGCAGAGGCAGGCGAATCTCTGTGAGTTCGAGGCCAGCCTGGTCTACAAGAGCTAGTTCCAGGAAGGCTCCAAAAGCTACAGAGAAACCCTGTCTCAAAAAACCAANAAAAAACCAAAAAAAAAAAAAAAAAAAAGAATACCAGGAGTCCCCAACATATCCACTGTAGTGAGTCCTTAATGGTGACAACTTTCGTGTTTTTATCTCAACTCCATCTGTCCCCCCCACCAAGTAACCTCTACGTCTGGTATTCATACTCCCCCCTAGAATAGTCCTCCTCTTGGGGCAAGTAACCCCTGTGTCTGGTACCCGTGCTCCCCCTAGAATAGTCCTCCCCTGAGGCAGGTGACGGTACCCATGATCCCTCTAGAACAGTCCTTTCTGTTGTTTTTTTTTTTTTCTTTTCTCTTTTTATTCCCAAGACAGGGTTTCTCTATATAGCTCTGGCTGTCCTGAAACTCACACTGTAGACCAGGCTGGCCTTGAACTCACAGAGATCCTCCTGCCCCTGCATCCTAAATGCTGGGATTAAAGGGATGTGCCACCGTCGCCTGGCTAGTCCTTTCCTGTATTCCTGAAGAGTTCCCTAGTGTCTTCTCCACTCATTTTAGCGTGGTGCCCCTAACTGCACTGGGTGACTCTCCTTCCTGGTGTTGCTGATTCTTTCAGGAGAATAAACCTCCGTGTAAATGCTGAGAGGGGCTGTGCGGGGAAAGGGGGTTCACCTTCAGCTCATCCACATCACAGCTGCCCTCACCCTCCACCCCCAGGGATTGCAGAAGTAGATTAATTATTTCCTGGACGTAGTGGACTGTTTCTTAGCTCCCTCCCATTTCTGCCCCACGATTCAGTGTTCTTGGATTGGCTAGGTCTATTCCAATGTCTTCTCCCAACTTAGCATCTGCCCTCTTCTGCAGCTACTGTCCCCCATCCACCAGCTTTCTTTATGCCCGAAAGCTATCCTTTACTGAAGTCTTGGTGAGGTTTGGAGGTTATGGGACAGTAGAACGGAATGCATGAGAAATGCAGCCATTTCTTCCACAGAAACCCTCCTCGATTCTGTCTCTTTTTGGAGACAGGTCTGTGCAAACTTGACTGGCCTGGAACTCACTATGTTGACCAAGGTGGCTTCAAACAAGTGTTCTTAACTGCTGTGCCATCTCTCCAGCCTCTGTTTTAATTTTGAGACAGGATCTCACTGTAGTGTATGTCTAACTTGTCTTGAGCTCTTTCTATAGTCCAAGCCGGCCTTGAACTTGCAGTTCTTTTGCCTCAGTCTTTGTTGGAGGTTGTACCACCTGCCTCAGCCTCCTATAGTACCTTTTGAAGAGTGTCTGAAGCAAAAGTGGGTTTGGCATTGCATATCTGTAGTGAGAAATCAGATCCAAACAACAGGTGCCGCTAACTAATCATGCGACCCTGGAAGCTGTTTAGCCTCATAAGTCTCTCTCTCTCTCTCTCTCTCTCTCTCTCTCTCTCTCTCTCGTCATTATATCACAGCGTTGTCATGAATATTGGATAAATCAAGTGGGGAATGCCTTGCACAACGCCTGGCATATGTTATGCACCCAGTTAGTGGGCACTATTATTGTGCCTTACTAAGGATTTTGTACTGATAAGTGAAGTGTTGCTAAGCTAGGAGCTCCACCTTTCTGAACTCCGGTGTTTACAGCATTAAGTGAAATGAGGAGACAGAGCAGCACAAAGTGACAGTCAATAAATCTTAGCTTCCCTTGTTGCATTTGTGTGTTGAGACACAGGACCAACATGGAGGAGGAAAGGCAAACATCTATATGTTTGAACACGACACGCAAACATTTGTGTTTGAACACTACATGGATCTTCCTGATCCATCTGTCGCAGAGCCAGTTCTGGGCACTTCCTTAGCTGCAGAGATTTAACGTGTGCCACATGAGAACAGAAGAGGTGGCACACCTGCTTCCTCCGAGCCGGGAGTAGTCATGGAGGCAGGAGGATGGCCTTCTAGCCCAGGTCATCTCGCAGTCTATGCTGTTTTGGTTTTGTATTGTTTCTGTGTGTTTGTTTGTTTTTCATTTCTATTTACAAAGCACGGGATAGCTGTCACTCCTCTCTCTCTCTCTACATATATATATATATACATATATATATATACATATATATATATATAGTGTCTGTGGTGTCTGTGTGATGATGTTTCTGATGTGTGTACACACACAAATGTGTACACACACATGTAACATGAGGGGCTTGTTTGTCGGGGTTTCTGTCCTGTCCAGTTCCCACAGCCCATAAGCCCCAAAGAAAATCACACACAGGTCTACATAAGATATAAACTGATTGGCCCATTAGCTCAGGCTATGTATTAGCTCTTATAACATATACCAGCCCATTATTCTAGTATATGTTAGCCACATGGCTCAGTACCTTTTTCAGCAGGGTAGGTCACATCTTGCTTCTTCCATGGTCTGGGCAGGACTGCGAGGAATGGGCTTCCTCCTTCCTAGAAGTCTCCTGTTCTCATTGCCCCGCCTCTACTTCCTGTCTGGTTTTCCTGCCTATACTTCCTGCCTGGCTATCGGCCAATCAGTGTTTATTTAAAATTGACAGAATACAGAATTGTCCCCCACCACACAATACATGTATATACACACACATATATGTATATATTTGTATGTATACATCAGAAACATCATACATACATACATATATTTAATGCTAGTACTCGTAAGGCAGAGACAGGCAGATCTCTGTGAGTTCGAGGCCAGTCTGCTCTACAGAGTGAGTTTCAGGACAGCCAGAGCTACAGAGAGAAACTGTTTCAAAAGAAAATTGATTTTGTTTATTATTAATTATCATTATATTATTATTATTGTATGTGTGATGTATGTTTAGGCTTACCTGTGTCATGAATGGAACGGTCATAGGACAACTTTGTGGAATCCGTTCTTTTCCCACATTTCCCTGGGTTCTGGGGAAAAGAACGTCCAAAGGTCATCTGGCTTTGAGGCAAGCGCCTTTACCCTCCAAACCATCTCACCAGATGTCTAGCTCCCTTAAGAGGTTTCTTACCGCATTGTTGAGGCTGCTCTTGAATTCTTGGGCACAAGCACAGCTCTTGCCCGAATGTCATACTTGTTAAGATAACAGAGAAAGCTATCACACCAGCTTGGATTTTCTCTGAAGTACTTCAGGCCCTACTGGGCATGAGGGATTGCCAGTTACCTAAAGTTCTTAACTGTCAGATTTATGGCATTTGAAAAAATTGTCAGGCTAAGGATTTGACTCAGCGGTAGCGCGCCTTGCGTGTGATAGAGTTCCCTGTGTGCGTGCTTGAGCACACACACACACAACACACACACACAAACACACACACAGAGTCAATCAGTAATTAAGAACTCTCTTTAACCCGATACTTGGGAACTTGTCTTTCCGTATTCGTAACTCTGACTGTGCCTAGCATCACGATTGACCCATAGTAGTTCCCAGTCCCCAGCTCTTGAATCACATTAAATAAATTGACATCCATTTAGACACTAGCTCCAAAACTCTGTCACCAAATAGTCATCATTCCGAAGGTGGCAGTCAACCATGAATCAAGCATGCCTGCAGACTGGGTAAGCCAGGGTTTCAACTTCCTGCATTGCAGGCATGTTAATACCCATTCCGTTCAGCTGACCCTTAGGAAGAGAGGGCAAACCAAGGAGCACCTGCCTCAGCAGTGGACAGAAGCCTCGGTGTGGGCCCTGCAGGTGCCCACCCTGGTCCTTGTACCGCCTGTGGGGATCAATTCATCTTTCCCAGCCGCGTTTTCCTCATCTGTGGGAGTCAATGGCTACTCTCTCGTCCTTTATGGAGAGAACAAATCTTCCATCTTCTGTTGTTCTCGCTGTCTGGGGCACTTGTCACCTTTTCCTTCTTTGGAGGTTAGGGGTAGACTCTTGTGTGTCCCTTAGGACTTGCTCTGTGTCATACTTACTCGTATATATCTCCTGCTTTTTCGCCTTTTCAGTTAATCTTTCTTTTTTTCTTTCTTTCTTTCTTTCTTTCTTTCTTTCTTTCTTTCTTTCTTTCTTTCTTTCTTTTTCCCTCCCTCCCTTCTTCCTCCTTCCTTCCTTCCTTCTTTCCTCTCTCTCTCTCTCTCTCTCTCTCTCTCTCTCTTTCTTTCTTTCTTTTTCCCTCCCTCCCTTCTTCCTCCTTCCTTCCTTCCTTCCTTCCTTCCTTCCTTCCTTCCTTCCTTCTTTCCTCTCTCTCTTTCTTTCTTTCTTTCTTTCTTTCTTTTTCCTTTCTTGAGAGAGGGTCTCACTATGCAGCCCTAGCTGGCCTGGAACTCAATGGAGACCAGACTGGCCTTGAACTCACAGAGCTCCACCTGCCTCTGCCTCCACACCCACCCCTTTACTATCACTTTTTCTAGACTCTCCACCAGTGGCCACGGCATATTGGGTTCACTGTTAGCATCTTCCTGAAGCACCCACCAATTCCTTGTCATTTTTTTTTTCCCTTTTGAGTACTCAGGATGCAACCCAAGGCTGCGTGCATGCTAACCCAGTGCTCTGCTGCGGAACTCTGTCCCCAGCCCTGTAATTATTTCTCAAGCTACTCACTTCCTTTCTGGATTGTTAATTCCTGCAGGATCTGGATAGCGTCTGCGTCTCTCATTTCTGTATCTCTAGTGTCCAGCCGTCCTATGGGGCACAATGTTTTGGCAGAGCGTTTTTGTCAGCTGAGTGAAAAGGATGAAATAATGTACACACGGATAGCAAGACAGCTTGTTGGATAAAGGCGAAAGTCACACAAACCTCACCACCCGAGCTTAATCCCAGAAGCCCTGGTAGCAGGAGAGGACTGACTTCTGAAAGTTGTTTTCTCTCTGCCGGGTGTGGCGGCACACCTTAATCCCGGCACGAGGCCAGCCTGGTCTACACGGTGAGCTGCAAGCCAGCCAAGTCTATACATGTGTACTCACCCACAAACACACACTCACTAATAGCAATAATAATAGTGATATTTCTAAATTTGCAACGTTACTTTGTTAGCAACAAAGCATTGGGGCAGAGTTTCCTCACACTGAGAACAAATTGAACTAGGCATTATGAATTGAGCTAGGCATTATGAATTGAGCTAGGCATTATGAATTGAGCTAGGCATTATGAATTGAACTCTGCATCTTCTTTTATGTCCTTGGACAAATCTCTCTTCTCATTTTTCCATTAGAAAAATTGAATGTCAAATGTCCAGCCTGGTGGGCAACGCTCCGTGGTTCTCGTAAAGTCTGCCCTTTGCCATGTCCTCCAGGCTGTTGTGCCTGTTCAGGGCCTCTACAGTTGTCCTTTGTTCCCTGCTTTCTCAGTGGCTAAGCATTGACCTTAATCCATCTTCATTCTGACCTGGCAGCCTCTAGTTATTACATGATTAACCACTGCCCAGGGACCAGCCTGGAAGGGAGAATCGTTCTGGATATTACAAGGATCAACCCATTCTTCCGAGAGGAAGAAATCACTAACTCAAAATACCTTGTAAGCAGGTGAGGTGCGCCAAGCCTACAGCTGCTAATAAGGTAGCTGAGGCAGAAGGATTGCAAGTCTGAGATTACCCTGAGGAGCTACAAAGCAATACCAGGCCAGTCAGGGCTGGCAAGGTTCAGAAAGAGCCAGAAATGCATTTAGTTCATCTCACCTGCTGAACATCATGGTTTAGCCTAATCTTCCAAACGGTCTCTGATAGTCAGCCAACATTATCTAACACAGTGTCTATTTGAAAAGAAAGTGCTGAGCAATCAATTAGCTCATGCGATTTTATGAATATCTTAACAAATCCTGGCAACATAGTACACTGTCTAGAATCGGTTGTGTCTCTGCCCTGCCCCCAGCCCAGTTGCCCGGTTCTGAGAGGGGAGCCACAGTTGGCTCACGGTTGCTGCCAGCATCAGTTGAGTATTCCTTTAGCAGAAGAAAACCACTGTTCAAAGTATGGCTGCTACTGAATGTATATCGCCTCTGTCCCACTCTCAAAGGAAAAACTGTGTTGGGGTCTGGCGAGTTAGTTCGGCAGCTAACGGGATTGCCATGCAAGTTTGATCCCCTGACATCAATCCCCTGAAGGTGAAAGGCGAGAACGGACTTCACAAAGTCACCCTCTGATCTTAACATGTGTGCCATGGAACATGCCCCTCCCACCACATGTATCATACATACGCACAGACGCACACACAATATCATCATAAATTTTTTTTTTGATTTTCGAGACAGGGTTTCTCTGTAGTTTTTGGTACCTGTCCTGGAACTAGCTCTTGTAGACCAGGCTGGCCTTGAACTCGCAGAGATCCACCTGCCTCTGCCTCCCGAGTGCTGGAGCTGAAGATGTGGGCCACTAAGCCCTGCGATTTGTTTTTCCAGATCCAGAGGATCCAACACCCTCACGCAGACATACATGTAGACAAAATGCCACTCACATAGGCATACAGGTAGGCAAAACACCATAACTCTATAGAGTGTGTCCAAGGCCAGCCTGGGCTGACAAAACAAAACCTAGTCTCTCTACTAGTGCCCTGTAGCCCAGAATCACTACCAAACTCACAATCTGTCTGCTTAACCTCCTGCTTAGGTGGGGGATTACAGGCGAGCACTCTACACTCAAGAGGAATTTTTCTTCTAAAACATTTCATGATTATTTTATGCGTAAGGGTATTTTGCCTGTGTGCATGTCTGTATATCACATGTGGGCAAGCAACTCTATTTTTAACGTTGGCCAACAATTTGAAAAATGCCTGAGGGCTAGTGACTGCCTGGAACCTGCCCGTGTGCAGTCTGTGCTGTTCAACCTTTAGCTATCCTTGGTAACTATTTCTGTCTTAATCATCGTTCCGTCATCCCTCCCATTTGTTATCTGTGGACTCCACGCCAGGCTCTGTCTCAGTCCTTCACACAGACGACCTCACTAATCTCTTAAACCACCTGTGAGGTCAAGCAAGGTTCAGCAAGGTTGAGACACTTGCCGGAGGTCACAAGGTATAAGTGGTAGTAACCGATGCGAAAGGTCGGCCAGCTGGACTGCCGTGCAGTGAGGCACCATCCTCAGCTTGGTCTGGGGTAGGTGCTAATCTACCTGACAGCTATTAGCGGTGGTTGCAGGGTCGTTATGTGCCGGGGCCCTGTGCTCTTTAGGCCCCGATTCTGTCCTCACCAGATCTCTGTGAAGGAACTAGTGTTATCATATCTATTTTATAAGTGAGGAAACTGAGGTAAAACTCACGAGGGCAGGAAACAAGCTCCAAACCCAGTCTGATGTCACAGACCCGTCTTTTAGGAACCCCTAATTACAACTGTGTTTTTGTGGGCAGACTGTGGGGTGATGTATAGCTGGGGAAATCCAGAGCTGAGGGGAGGATTTGTGAACCTGTTCGTGAGCCCTGTGGCCTGTAGGTGGCAGCAGCATTAACAGTCTCTATAGACAACGTCTGGGACGTCAGCACTCTGGAGACCCGAGCCTGGTGGATTAGGATCCAAGGTCATCCTCGACCAAGGAATGAGTTTATTGGCAATGTTTCTATTCATAAATTCTGTTTTCCAAAAACAACTTGGATATTTTAAAAAAATAAACCCACAGAATAGCCGGGCGGTGGTGGCGCACGCCTTTAATCCCAGCACTCTGGAGGCAGAGGCAGGTGGATCTCTGTGAGTTCGAGACCAGCCTGGTCTACAGAGCTAGTTCCAGGACAGGCTCCAAAGCCACAGAGAAACCCTGTCTC
>NW_026067894.1:9299223-9312370 GCF_014885135.2 Alexandromys fortis
GAAACAAGAACAAAAAAAAAAAAAAAAAAAAAAAAAAAAGCCCAGATAGGTTAGTTAAGGAAAGCTGGCTAGAAACAAGCCAAGCTAAGGTTGGATATTTATAAATAATAATAAGCCTTTGTATAAATTATCTGGGAGCTGGGTGGCAGGCCTTCCAAAAGAGTAAAAAACAACGAACACATTTATTTATTTATTGGAGGGGGGCTCATGTGTGCTCCAGAGGGGATGTGAAGGTCAGAGGGCGCAGTTCTCTCCTTCTACCATGTGGATTCCAGGCATAAAACTCAAGTCATAAGGCTTGGTGGTAAGGTGCTCTTCCAGGTGAGCCACTGTAGGCGGGGTTTTCTGTCCCACCAGCCAGCTCCCAAATAACCACACAGAGACTTATTTATTACAAATGCTCTACCGATGGCTTAGGATTGTTACTAGTTCTTAGAATTTAAATTGAACCATATTTATTAATTTACATGCTACACAATTCTTGGGTGTGTTACGTCATATTCTACATGTTCTGCTTCCTCTCCATCTGGTTGCCCCCTCACCCCTATCACCACCTTTCTTCCCAGTGTCCTGTCTGCCCTGAAAATCCTTTCTAGTTATTGGCCATTCAGCCTTTTATTAAACCAATCCAAGGGACAAATCTTCACAATGTTCAAAAGGATTATATTCCACAGCAAGCCATCTCATCTGCGCAAGAGGGAAGTACTTTTTTTAAAAATTATATGTGTATGAGTGTTTTGCCTGCGTGTGTGTATATACCATGTGCATGCAGTACCCACAGAGGCCAGAGGAGGGCATCAGATCTCCTGTAAAAGGAGTTACAAAAGGTACCAAGGGAGATAAAGTGCGTGAATAATAAGTGAAAGGTGTTAAATAGAGGTAAGTGAGGTAACCTACTAGGACAGACTCTTAGCTTTTTGCGAGGGTGGGGGTAGTGGGAGTGGGGCTGCCACCCAGCTCCCAAATAAACATACTGAGTCTTATTATTTCTTATGAATGCCAGGTCTTAGCTTGGCTTGTTTCTAGTCAACTTTTCTTAAATTATCCCATCTACCTTTTGCCTCTGGAATTTTATCTTTCTCTATTCTATATATTTTTCTTTACTTCTTACTCCATGGCTTGCTGTGTAGCTGGGTGGCTGGCCTTTGGTGTCCTCCTTCTCTAGTGCCTCCCTCTTCTTCCATCTAGATTTCTTCTCCAATTTATTCTCTCTGCCTGGCAGTCCAGCCTATTTATCTCTGCTGCTTAGCTATTGGCCGCTCAGTTCTTTATTAGACCAATCAGGTGGGTTTTTTTGTTGTGGTGGTTTTTGGTTTTTAGCGACAGGGTTTCTCTGTGTAGCTTTGTTTGGAGCCTGTCCTGAAACTCCCTCTTTAGACCAGGTTGGGATTAGGCTCAAACTCACAGGGATTCACCTGCCTCCTGAGTGCTGGGATTAAAGATGTGCACCACCACCGACTGGCACAATCAGGTGTTTTAGAGCAAAAGCAACACAGCTTTACAGAGATAAACAAATGCAACATACAAGAATGCATCACATCTTTGCATCATTAAATAAATATTTCACAACATAAGCAAACGCAACACATCTTGAAATATTCCACAACATGCAATTGTTATTATCTTATTATCATTTATTATTATTATTATTACCAGACAGCATCTGGCTGACTGACCTGTTTTTGTTTTTGCTTTTTTTTTTAAAATATTTATTTATTATGTATACAATATTCTGTCTGTGTGTATGTCTGCAGGCCAGAAGAGGGCACCAGACCTCTTTATAGATGGTTGTGAGCCACCATGTGGTTGCCGGGAATTGAACTCAGGACCTTTGGAAGAGCAGACAATGCTCTTAACCACTGAGCCATCTCTCCAGCCCTGCTTTTGTTTTTTTTTTTTTGAGACAGGGTCTTACTATGTAGCTCTGGCTGCCTTGGAACTGTGTAAACTAAATTGATCTTGAACTCACAATACTTCCAGTCTCCAGAGCAATTAGGAATACAGATGTGTGCCACCACAACTGGGTGTAATCTATTGCGATTTTTTGATGTTATGGATTATGTATTTGAAAGGCATAGATTTTCTCCTGTGCTTCCCGGGTTCTTTTGTATGTATGGTAATTTAAAAACATTTACATTTTTGGCTGGACGGTGGTGGCGCATGTGTTTAACTGCAGCATTAAGGCAGAGGCGGGTGAATCTCTGTGCTCTACAGAGTGAGTTCCAGGACAGCCCGGTCTACACAGAGAAATACAGTCTCAAAAAACAAAAAACAAAACAAAAAGTTACATTTAGGTCTAATACGGGTGTGACCCATGGGTTTGGCATTTAGAAGGTCCTCCAGCAGCCGCAAGGAGGGTTCTGGAGGGTGATAGCTCTGGGGTCTGGAATGAGTGCAACTCAGAGACAGATGGTGGCTTCCACTAGGTGATAGTGCGGACAATACAGACAGTGGAGAGTGTGGAGGTTGAATGTCTGTGCATAATGGGCTGGGTTCCTTATTTTCGCACAACACTGAGAGTAAACTGTAACTTTTTGACCCTTCAAATTGTCTCTCGATAGTTTGAGACACAGACTGTAGAACACCACACATCCATCAGCTCCTTTCTTGGGCATCGCCGGGCGTCTGTTACTGAACGTGTCCTCCCAAGCCAGAGACCTTTGCTTTGCTCAGAACTAGGCAAGCTGCCCAAACCCATTTATGTGCAGCGCACCGGCCGCGGGCGGCGCATGCCCAGACGGGCAGAGTGGGGGGCCAGGCCCCGCGGGGCGGAGGGCCGGCAGTTCCCGCCATTTTGTCCCGATCGCCACTCAGCTGGCCACGGCTGGCGACTACAAGTCCCGTGAGCCTCCGCGGAGGCACTTCCTATCCTCACTGTCCAGCCTGCTCCCTCCGCCCCCCCTCCCCGGGGGCCGAAGGCTCCGGCTCTAGCCAGGCGGCCAGAGACCAGGTAGGATTTCCGGCAGAAAGTGCTGTGGAGCCCGCGGAGGCAGCGGCGACCTGGGTGAGTTCTCCAAACTCGGGAAAGTGAGCGACTCGCGCGTGCCGCAGCCGCAGTCTCGGCTGAGCGGAGGGTCGCGGGCCGGGCCGGGGTGGGGGGTAACGGCGCGGGCGGCGGTCCGTGCAGCCAGGGCGTGGCGGGCCGTAGCCTCCTCCCTCGGCCCTCCCACAACGGTCCCGCTGCTGTGTCCCCGCCTGTGGCCGGGCCGGCGCAGACTCGCGCTCTCCGCCCCCCAGCTCCGCGGGGCCCTTTTGTCTGCGCCGCTTTTTCCCCCTTTGTGACTGTGCTTGGAGTCTCGGTCTCCGAGGGAGCCCGCACGTCCTGCCGGGGACCGCTCCCTGGGGATCCGGTTACTGTAACTGGATCGGGTCAAAGTCCATCTTTCAAAAGTGACCTCCCTCAGCCCTATGCATCCCTGCGGAGCAGAACGGACGGAGGCTTTGGAGCCTGGCGTAATTTCTGTGGAAACCTCGAGGTTATTGTCCAGTTCCTAAGTGTCAGCCTCCGGGAAGTTAGGGATCAAAACTCAAGGCGCTTTTCGCCCCCAGAGGATGGTGTCTAAGAAAAAGAAGTGAGACTTGGAGCCCCAACCCCGGAAACTGAGGAAGAGTGGAATTTACTGCGATGCGTGTGGCAGCTGTGTGTGTATATATGTGTGTGTGTGTGTGTGTCTGTGTGTGTGTGTGTATGGGGCGGGCAAACAACTCAAGCGAATCATTGCTTTAGAAACCTGAAAATCGGAGCGGAGAGATTTCTAGGACATCATTCATTTCCTGCAAATAGTTTTTGGCACTTTCATTCGCCCACGCAGCTCCTCGATTCCCTAGAAAAACTCCAAAGAAAAAGTCCGCTCATTGAAGACCTTGCTTTGTAGAAAACTCAGTATATTCTAGAGAGCAAGTTTGTTTTGTTTTTACCAGGTGAAAAGAATGGCAGCGGTTTAGGGGAAGAGTGATAAAATGTATTCTTTCTGGCCACCGCTGGATTCGTGGATCTGATCCAATTTGGTTAGAGTCCCGTCAGAGACCCCATCGCGAGACTTAGCATACGGGTAAAACATCATAGAGGCCAAGGTAGAAACCCCTTTGAAAACTGATTAGTATTTCAAATTCCGGAGGGAGGGCAACTGGGACTTTACATGAATCAGGAAAGGTGTTTTGAGGCTAAATTCCCACCCTTGCCATGTGGGCAAATAAAGTCTTCATTATTCTGCCTGGCATTTTGTAATGGAAATGGCTTTGAAACGCTTGGATTGTGTTAATGTTGTATAGAGATAGAAGGTTCTTAATACAGGCTCATACCATGATACCGGTTGTATCTTTCCTAGAACGTTGTGGTGGCACATCCCAGTAACCCCGATACTTCTGTGGCTAAGGAAGATCATGGGTTCAAGACCAGCCAGAACCTTATCTCAAGGGGAAAGAAATGTTTTCTTAAATGAGTGTGGGAGAGAGTGGAGTGGAGACAGTGCAGGTATGACATTAGAGACCGGACTCTGTGGGGTTGGTTTTCTCCTGCTTCACTTGGGTTCCTGGATGGAACGCAAATGACCAGGCTTGCGCAGGAAGAGCCTTTACCATCTGAACCATTTTGCTAGTTCACATTTTTTTTTCTTTTTTGTTGTGCTAGGACTGGAATCCAATACCCGCTCAGCTGTGGTGCTTACACCTCTAGCCCCAGCTATTCTTCAATTATTGGTCATAGAAATTTATTTATTTGAGAATGGGTCACCAATTAGCCTAGTCTGGCCTTGAACTCTCTTATGCTGCCTTTGTCTTTCCAAGTGCTAAGATTATGGTTGTACCAGCACACCTAGCTCTGAAATTCTGAATTTATAGCAGGCTTGCTACTTTCTGGCTTGTTTCCTCAAACAAGATAGTGCTGTCCATGTTAATTTTTGAGGACTTGTATACATTGTATAAGTTCCATTAACGTACATTGTGTATCTTCACCACGGTTCTGTGAGGTATTGGTTCTCACTTTGCAGCTGATGCAGCCTTGCCTAAAATGTAAAGTGACTAGCCCAAAGCCAGACACTTAGCCCTGGAAGGAAAGCTGAACCAAATATAAATAGCAAGCCCAGTGCTTTCTGTTACCTCAGATTTAATATAGCTGCTAGTCATATTTCCACAAACTGCTTTTGTTTGCTGAGATCTGAATATTAGAGCAAAATTACAGAATTATTTTCCAGCCCAAACAAATTCCTCAGGAACTGAACTTTCCAGTACCATGTCTTTTCCATTAGCTGTTCGGAAGATTGCTGCTTCGCTCCAGCTTGCTTATCCTGTCTGTAGGCAGAACGGCGATTTTATGGGGCCTTGGGGACACAAGGGTGATGAATTACTAATCTTTTATTAAAAGGCGATTATGGGGTGGGGCTAGTCTGGTCTTCATAACAAGTTTCAGGTCAACCAGAGCTGCCCATTAAGACCATGTTTCAGGGAAGAAAAAAAAAAGTCTGTCTGAGCTGAGTAGTGGTGGAGCATGCCTTTAATCCCAGCAGAGGTAGGCGGCTCTTTGTGAGTTCGAGGCTAGCCTGGTCTACAAGAGCTAGTTCCAGGACAGTCTCCAAAGCTACAGAGAAACCCTGTTTAAAAAAACAAAAAAGTTTGTCTGTAAGAGAAGATGGGTAAGGCTGCTTTGGCTCCTAAGCCTAACATTGAAGACAGAACTCAAATGCATGTTTTTTTTTTTTTTTTTTTTTTTTTAGTGCATTAATTTATTTGAGCACTCATTTTAAATGATAACTTTATTTTAAAGTCTTTTTTTTTTTTTTTTTTTTTTTTTTTTTTTTTTAGAGCATTAAGACTTAGGGAAATGCTTTCTTAATTTTTTTGCTTAGTAAAAAGTTTTGATCAGACTAAACCTGCAGTTTTGTCTTGGTTTTTGTCAGTACATGCCATGAATGTGACATCAGAATAGCAATCTACTTCAACTCTCGTACTTAAATTGTTAAGTGACATGCATAGCATTCCAGTGGAATTCAGTCAGTGTAATTAGTCCAGGTTCTTTCTTTTTTTTTTTTTTTTTTTTTGGTTTTTCGAGACAGGGTTTCTCTGTGGTTTTGGAGCCTGTCCTGGAACTAGCTCTTGTAGACCAGGCTGGTCTCAGACTCAGAGATCCGCCTGCTCTGCCTCCTGAGTGCTGTGATAAAAGGCGTGCGCCACCACCGCCCGGCTCTTAGTCCAGGTTCTTTGTCTTATTTTCTTCTTTTTAAGATATGATACTGCTATGTAGCCCAGGCTAGCCTCAGATTTTCATTGCTGCCTCAGTCTCAGTGCTGGATTACATAATTTAGCCTTTTAAACTAGCCGATGCCCGTTTTGTTTTGATACTGTAGTGAGAATGAACTTCTCTCTCTGTCTCTTTTATTAATGTTGCTGTACTTTATTTCTAAATCCATCCTTTTACTCATTCAGCCGTGAATGATAGTTAAGACTCTAGGTCCTGAGGACAAAGCAGTGACATTGTTTTCTCCTCTTGGGTTCTACAGACTTTGCAGACTGGTACTGATTAGGGGAGGAAAAAAGACAGTAAGCAGGTGGTGGTGGCACAAGCCTTTAAACCCAGCACTTGGCAGGCAGAGGCAGGTGGATCTCTGTGAGTTTGAGGCCAGCCTGGTCTACAGAGGGAGTGCCAGGACAGGCTTCAAAGCCACAGAGAAACCCTGTCTCAAAAAACAAATAAACAAAAAAAGACAGACAGTGACTACACAGTAAATAAAAGTTTCAATAATTATACAGCCAGCTCAGATAATGTCTTTTATTTTTAAAATGAACTTGCTTTGTTAGAGACAGAGTCTTACTATATATGACAGATCACACTGGTCTGAAGCTCACTACGAACCTGAAATGATCCTCCTGCCTCAGTTTCAGAAGTACTGAGATTAGGCCTGTGTCACATGGCTGGGTTATGTCTCATCCTTGGGCCTTAGTCTTTCATCTTGAACATAGGGATAATGGCTTCTTGCTTTACCTAATGGAGTGTTTCCAGGCAAGTGACCTGAGTATCTTTTGTTGTAAGCTGCAGATGCTGCTGCTGCTAGAAAAGGAAAAGGGAGTGAGTGGACACTGAGCCAAGAATCTGTCCCTTTGTAAAACTTGGAGGTCTTTTTTGGGGGGAGATGGAGGAGGCTGCCCTGTTGCCATGTTAGGGCCTATATATGATGGGTAAATTCTATATTCCCACTCCTTCCCTTGTATCTTTTGTTTGTGTTTGCTTTGAGATAGGGTTTCTCTGTGTATTCCTGGTCATCCTGGAACTAATGCTGTAGAGCAAGCTGGAAGTCATCCTGTAGACCAGGCTGGTCTCTAACTCATAGAGATCTACCTGCTTCTGCTTCCCAAGTGCTGTGATTAAAGGCATGCACCACCACTTTGTATCTTAATAGGAACTACCTTTTTCCCCCCAAAGTATTCTCCATTAAAGAAAGTTTGTTTTTATATTATTTTATAATTTATTTTTATTTTATGTATATTGGTGTTTTGTCTCCATGTATGTCTGTATGAGGATCAGATCCTCTGGAACTGAAGTTACAGTTGTGAGTTGCCATGTAGATGCTGGAAATTGTACCTATGTCCTCTGGAAGAGCTACCAGTGCTCTTAATTGCTGAGCTAGCTTTTCAGTCCCCTGGTTTTTATATTTTTACAGTTAATTATGACAGTTATGACTACCTCTGGGCTACATTTCCAGCACAAGATAAAGTCTTAATCTTCATGTAAATTGCTTAGCACACAGTTCTTGGTATTTCTTCTCTTTTTTAAGATTTATTTTTTAATTTTATGTGTGTGTACTTGAGTGTATACACATATGCATCATGTGCAAACAAGAGCTGTGGAAAAGGCACTGGATCCCCTGGATCTGGATTGAGAGGCAGCTGTGAACCATCTGATGGGGTGCTGGGAATCAAAGCTGAGTCCTCTGGAAGAGTAGCCAATGCTCTTACCACTGAGTCTGCTTTCTAGTCCCAGCAGATACTTTTGTTTTCTGTTGTATGGTAGAGGCTGCTTTTTTTTTTTTTTAATCTATCTATCTATTTTTTGAGACAGGGTTTCTCTGTAGCTTTGGAGCCTGTCCTGGAACTAGCTCTTGTAGACCAGGCTGGCCTTGAACTCAAAGAGATCCGCCTGCCTCTGCCTCCCAAGTGATGGGATTAAAGGTGTGCGCCACCACCGCCAGGCTGAGGCGGCATGTTTTATGAGCATAGTGATGTAATGGTATATAGGCCAGTCTCCAAAAACCTAAGGTATTACAAAATTATAACAGTGTAATGGTGCTAAATGGGCTGGAGAGATGGCTCAGTGGTTAAGAGCCCTGCTTACTCTTCCAAAGATCCTGAGTTCAATTCCCAGCAACCACATGGTGGTTCACAATCGTCTGTAATGCTATTTGGTGCCCTTTTGAGGAAGAGACCTGGTAGTCATCCTTATCAACAGACCATGAAACCCAATATGGACAAGTTCAACAGAACCACCATATACGGGCTGCTCATGCATACTTCAGCATTGCTAGAGCATAAATTTTATTTTCATTTTTTCAATGGTGCTAAATAGAGATACATTTAAAGAATAGATAGGGATTGGGGGATGAAATGGCTCAGGCAATAAAGGTACCAATTCAGATTAAACCTGAGTTTAATCATTGGAACCCAGATAGTAGAAGAAGAGAATCAACTTTTGTATGCTGACCTCCATATGCATGCTATGGGGAAGCAGGGAGGAAAGAGAGAGAGACACAGACAGACAGATAGACATGAATACATACATTGGAGTTGTAGAGATAGCCTAGCAGTTAGGGACACTGTGTTTTTGCACAGGATCTAGGTTTGGTTCCTATCATCCACATGGTGGCTCACAACCATCTGTTGATCTAGGGGATCAAATGCCCTCTTCTGGCCTCTAAGGACCCCAAACTCACATGTGGTGCACATCCCCAAAATTTTAAATGAAAATAAAATTTAGATAGGGACTAAATGATTGTTTTCTTTGAGACTAGGGTCTTGCCTTGTAGCCCTTGTGAGCCTGGAAGTCACTGTGTAGATCAGGCCGGGCCTTGAAATTTCAATGATCCTCCTGAGTCCTGGGATTAAAAGCCAGCACCAATATGTCTGGTTTAAGATGCTGTTTTGGGCTCAGTAGTGGTGACTCATTTGTTTAATCCCAGCCCTGGGGAAGCAAAGGCAGGCAGATCTCTGAGTGTGAGGCCAGCATGGTCTATAGAGTAAGTTCCAGGACAGCCAGAGCTGCACAGAGAAACCCAGTCTCAAAAAACAAAGCAAAGATTCTGTTTTGGTAAACAGTGCAGGAAGGCATTACGGAAGGTGCGGTTTTAGGGCAAGCAGGAATTCAGGCAGACTTGTCGCTCCAAGTTCTCTGCTTCCTCGTCCACCTCCATTTAAGGTGTGTGTGTTCACACGATGAGTGCATGACCACATGTGGAGGCTAGAAACCAATCTTGGATTTCCTTCCTCGGCCGTGCATATTGGTTTTGGGATGGGGGGGTGTCCTGTTCTAGCTTGTACCAGGACCCCCCCCCTCTTTTTTTTTTAAATGTAAGTAAACCTGTCTTTGCTGGTGATGAGACTCAGACAGCACTGTTTAGGCAGCTCTGTCTCCCCAGCTCTGAGGTTACTCTAGGCAGAGGGAGTAGTTCTGAGCTCAAGAATGGACTGAGTATAACAATGTTCAGCTGTGTGTCACACTCGGGTGTTGAGGTTGTGATTCAGACAGCCCTTCAAGATAGCTTGACGATTGTGCACAGCAAACGTGCACGTGGACTGTCAGTCCCTTAGAGACTACTGCACTGGTGTGGCAGCTCACACCTGTGATCCCTGCACCAGGAGGCTAATTGCAGGAGGATTGCTGTGAGTTTGAAGCCACACTGAGGCACAAAATTGTAGGCCAATATGGGCTACAGAATAAGACCACGTTATTGAAAAACAAGCAAAAATTAAAGAAAAAGAAAATTGATAATTAATTAAACATAATTTCGTTTAGCTTTTTGTTTGTTTGTTTGTTTTGTTTTGTTTTGGTTTTGGTTTTTTGAGACAGGGTTTCTCTGTAGCTTTGGAGTCTGTCCTGGAACTAGCTCTAGTAGACCAGGCTGGACTCAAACTCACAGAGATTCACCTGCCTCTGCCTCCCGAGTGCTGGGATTAAAAGCATGCGCCACCATCACCCGGCTCTTTTTGCTTTTTTGTGATGTTAGAGACCAAATCCTGTGAAATGAGTTTTCCATTGAGCTCCCCGTAGCCCTTTTTTGATTCTTTAGATTTACAAGTATTTTTTGATAGCATATTTCAAATCTTTTAAATTTTACAGTTAGAATTTCTTGATTCAGCATTTATTTCCTTTTTTTTTTTGAGACAGGGTTTCTTTGTGTATCCTTGTCTGTCATAGAACTAGCTCTGTAGACTAGGTTGGCCTCGAACTCACAGAGATCTGCCTGCCTCTGTCTCCAGAGTACTGGGATCCTCCTTTAAAAAACAAAACAGCATTTTACCAGGTAGCCTTGGCTGTCTTGGAAATTGCTATGTAGCTCAGGCTGGCTTCTAACTCCCAGAGTTCAGATTGCCTCTGCCTGCTGACAGCTGGGATTAGAGAACCTGGCCCAGTTCAGTTTCTCGGCTGCTTTTCTCCCAGCTGATTACAAGCCAAGCTTTCTTATTTACTTGTTGTTTCTTTCTCAATTTTTAAAATCCCTTTTTTTTGGTTTTATGTATATAGTGTATGTGTGGAAAATAAAAGAAAGGGGGGGTTTTAAAAAATGGAGAAAGAGACAACAAATACACAGTGTGCAAGGACACGTGTGCTGGACGTGCTGTGGGGTGGCAGCCCTGAAAAGAGACTGCTCTCCCTGTGGGTGTCTTTTTCTTTGTTTGGTGACTCTCCTGGGCTAAACCTGTAAATGTAAAGTGTGTGTGCTCTTTGTTCTGTGTACCCACTGTAGTCTGCACTTGTTTGCTCAGTGGCTAACTAATGATTAGACAGAGATTTTTGTGTGTGCTATGGACCAGTAAGTTTTCCAGCTTTGCTGAAGGCTTCTCATGAGGACCCTGGTAGGGAGGGGGAAAAGGTCAGGCTCAGGCCTTCATAATAGTGTCCCTCTCATAAACTTGACAGTTCCTTCAAGTTACCTGAGTCCCCTCCATTAGGTCCTAGCTCTTAAAGATTCCGTTTCCTGGTACCAGCAACCTGGGGACAAGGTTCCTAACACATCTGAAGCATAGCAGGCATCAACTCTGCTGTCTTTATTCCACACACTAACATCTCATTCTTCCCTCCTCTGGGCCCTTCTGTTGGTATACCATAGTTATGCTATAGTATATTGTACCATAGTTTCTGCATAGTTTCTGGGGTGAACTAGCTACCTTTGGAGCTGAGTGCCTTGATGATCAACTTGTAGGAGTTTTGTTGTTGTTGTTGTTTGTTTGTTTTCAGTAATTTATTTAACTTTATTTTAAAGCATTGGTGTGAAGGTATCAGATTCCCTGGAACTGGAGCTACAGACAGTTGTGAGCTGTTATGTGGGTGCTGGGAACTGAACCTAGATCCTCTGGAAGAGCAGCCAGTGCTCTTAACCGCTGATCATCTCTACAGCCACTTGTTTTTGTTTTTCTGAGACAGGGTTTCACTGTGTAGCCCTGGCTGTCCTGGAACTCACTCTGTAGACCAGGCTGGCCTCAAACTTAGAGATCCACCACCTGCCTCTGCCTTCCAAGTGCTGGTTTTAAAGGCATGTGGAGCTGGGCAGCGGTGGCGCAGGCCTTTAATCCCAGCATTTGGGAGGCAGAGGCAGGCTGATCTCTGTGAGTTCTAGGCCAGCCTGGTCTACAGAGCTAGTTCCAGGACAGGCTCCAAAGCTACACAGAGAAACCCTGTCTCGAAAAACCAAAATAAAGGAAGGAAGGAAGGAAGGAAGGAAGGAAGGAAGGAAGGAAGGAAGGAAGGAAGGAAGGAAGGAAGGAAGGCATGTGGAACTACTGCCTGGCCTTTCTTCTGCCTTGTTGAAGAATAGTCTCTTTTGTTTGTGCTGTGCTATGTATTCCAGGCGAGCTGGCCCATGAGTACCCAGGTGAGTCGCTGTCTCCCATTTCACCTTAGGAATGCAGAGGTTGTAGATGATGCTGCTGCCTCTGCCATTTTCCCTGGGTTCTAGGGTTGGAGCTCAGGTCACCAGCCTCCATATAGCAATGTTCTCATTTAATAAGTGGTATTTTTTCAATAATGTTTAAGCTATAATAAGTGTTAGTGAGTAGAGCTTATTTAAAAGACACATGCAAGATGATAAATTTGACATTTTCAATATCACATGCATGTACCTTTTCTCTTTTAGACACTCTTCCCCGCCTCCCTACTCTGGTTAATAGTGGCATGGAAGATCCATTTGGTGAGTACAGCCTGCATTCTTATTGGTGCTTGTGCTTTGCCCTTACCTGTTAGAGCTTTGAGTAAATTATCTCCTGCTCAGTATGCTGATATAGAACAGTAGCTCTCATACTTTTCACTCTCAGTATCCATTTATACTCTTATTAGCTTATTTTGTTTGTTTGCTTTTGAGACAAGGTCTCTCTACACAGTGCTAGCTGTCCTGGACCTCATGTAGACCAGGCTGCCTCGCTCCCAGAGATCCTCCTGTCTGTCACTATCCCCAGTCCTAATGTTTTGTTTGTTTGTTTTGTTTTGTTTTTTGAGACAGGGTTTCTCTATAGCTTTGGAGCCTGCCCTGGCACTCAATCTGTAGACCAGGCTGGTCTCAAATTCACAGAGATCTACCTGCCTCTGCCTCCTGAGTGCTGGGATTAAAGGCATGCGCCACCACCACCCATCTGTTGGTTTTTGAGACTGGGTCTCCCTGTGGAGCTCCAGCCAACCTGGAACTCACTATGTAGACCAGAGCTCCTCTGCTTGTCTTCTGATTGTAATATAATACTGGTCTCCATTCCTACTCTTAATCTAATTAAAGGTCCTAAAAAGCTTTTGTTTGTTGACATTTTCTGTATTATAAATTAGACCTGAGGGGCTGGAGAGATGGCTCAGTGGTTAAGAGTACTGACTGCTCTTCCAGAGGACCGGGTTCAATTCCCAGCACCCACATGGCAGCTCACAACTGTCTGAAGATCTAGTTGCAGGGGATCTAACACCTTC
>NW_026067894.1:9316376-9386496 GCF_014885135.2 Alexandromys fortis
ATATATATGAATTGTAACCTTACCATAAGCTGTATCCTCAGGCTTAGGAAGTATATTTGAGATGTTAATTTAGTTTATTTTCTTCTGTCTTGCCCAATTGCCATTGATGTAACTGAGCCAAACTTTCTGGACTCCCTGACCTGGTAACCGTCATCTGGCAGTTCAGGTTGCAGTTTTTGCCTCCTGTTGAGGAGATTTTTGTTTAAGATCTTGCAAGATGAGCATTTTTTTTCTAATTTTAATGAGGCTAGGTGTGAGCTCCTTGGAGTTTTTATGAAGTATCGCTAGTTCATTGGGAGATCTTTAGTATGAACACCAGAGGGCAGTCAGCACCTGTTAATAGACCTAGTTTTGTCATCAAGTAATTATTTGTGAGGATTTGGGAGATTGAGTTTATTTTCATAGCACAGTGACTGTTCCTAAACACGGGTCCATATAATAAAATAGTGGGGTGTGATGACACAAGCCTGTACTCCTTGCACTGGGGGTGTAGTCAGGAAGTCGTCCTCCAGCACCTAGAAGAACATTCAGAAGACAAGGAAAGAAAGCAGTCACAGGCAGACAAATGAAGCCATGACTGCAAACTGGGCTGGAGTATGATGCTGTTGAAGATTTTACTGAACTTAATTTTTTTCAGACTGATTTCCTTACTTAGCTCTTCTATAGTTAGGTTTTAGGTTTAAATGTCCCTGATCTAAAATATGTACTGGGGGTGCTAAGAGATGGCTCAGAAGTTCAGAGCACTGGCTGCTCCTCCAGAGGACCTCAGTTTGATTCCCAGTCAGTTACAACCCTCTGTAAATCTAGGTTCAAAGGGTCTGGTGCCCTCTTCTGGCCTACAAGTCGGAAAACACCCATATACATAAAATAAAATCTGTAAATCATACAAAGTCTAAAAATTTTTAATGCTATTGTAATTGGAAAATTGTACTTGGCTGAGTGAGAATGGAATGGGTCACAATCCTAAAACAAATACAAAAATGTATAAAATTATCTTTGGCAGGTATATACGACATGTAAATGAATTTCAAGTTTAACTTGATTTTTTAAAATTTATCATAACTATTTTTATGTATGCATGTTCAACACAGCAGTGGAAAGGTCACAGGACAACTCTCAAGAGCCTGTCCTTCCACCATGTGTGGTCTGCAGACCACACTCTGGTCGTCATGCTTGGCATCAGGAGTCTACCCACTGAACCATCTAGATCCAAACCCCCAGCTCCTTTCTGGGACAGGATCTCTCTGTGTATCCCTGGATAGCCTGGACTCACTGTGTAGACCAGGACGGCCCAGAATACTATTATGTCTGGCTTGGTGGCCCTTTTAAAATAGTTTTTGAGACAGACACCTGCACTTGAGGCTGGCTGGCCTTAAACTCACTATAAAGTGAGTTCTAATGAGTTAGGGGATTGCAGGTGTGTGCCACATCTGGTTTTATACAATGCTGGGGATTGAGCCCAAGTCCTTGTGCTTACTAGGCAAACACTCCCTGACCTGAGCTACATCCTTTGGAGTCTTTTTTGAAGTGCTAGAGATTGAATTCATGGCTTGGCATGTGCTAGGCATAAGCCCTTCACCACTGAGCCACTTCCCTAGTCCCAGATGCTAGTGTGTGTTGTAGTTGTTGTTGTTTGTTTTTTGAAACAAGGGCTCACTTTGTAGCTCTGACTGTCCTAGAAATCACTGTCCTTGAATTCACAGAGATCTGCCTGCTTTGGCCTCCCAAGTGCTGGGATTAAAGACATGCAATACTGTGGCTGGCTTGTTTTTTCTTTTTTGAGGTAGAGTTTTATGTGGACCAGTCATTAACCAAAGCTGCCCCTGAATTTCTTTTCCTCTTTCCTGCACTTCATATATATATGACTTTTGACAAGAAGATCCTTCTATATATCCTCCAATACACACACAAAACAATTTTCAGGAACTTTGTTATAATCAAGATCGCTAACTTTGGTGGCAGGGCGGAGAAGTAGGGTTTTGCTGTGTTACCAAGGCTGCTTCCAACTCTTGGTCATATCTATATTCCCTAATTGTTGAATTAGACATCTAATAATTATGAAAGCATCTTTAGGATCAATTATTTGTAGTGTTCTGAAATGAAGAGCAGTGAGCGTTAGCAGTTGTTTTTGTTTGTTTTGCTGTGCTAAGACTCATACCCAGGGCTTTGTGCATACTAGGCAACACTCTGTCACTGAGCTATCTTTGTTCCTGACTTTTGCTCTCTAATTCCTGCAGGGAAGACTTAAAGCTCCAAGCTTCTTTCCTTCTGCATGATGTCTGTGCAATATGTGTGCAGTGCCTAGGGAGGCCAGAAGAGGGCACCGGATCTTCTGGAACTGGAGTTAGAGTTAGTTGTGAGCTACCATGTAGATACTAGGACTTGAATTCTGGTCTTCTAGAAGTGCAATAAATATTCTTAACTTGTAAGCCATCTCTGAAGCCTCATTATTTAAAAATTATGCTATTAAGGCCAGGTGTGGTGTAACATCTCTTTAAACCCAGTACTCAGGAGGCAGAGGCAACTCTATGAGTTGGAAGCAAGCCTAGCCTACCCATCAAGTTCTAGACCAACCAAGGCTATATATAGTGAGACCCTGTCTCAAAAAACTAAAAGCCAAAGCCAAACAAGACAACAAAAATCATTAGTATTACTATTGGTCTCTGGTGAAAATTAACAAAAAGACATGTACTAACTAGAGGCTTGAGAATTATGAAAAGCAATAGTCCGTTATTATTGTTATTGTGTGGTGATGTGTGGGTTTATATGTTATAGCACACCTGTGGAGATCCGAGGACAACTTTCAAGAGTTGGTTCTCTTTACCATGGGTTCCTGGGATCACACTTTTATCTGCTGAATGAGCCACCTTGAGAGCCAAAAACTAATACTTCTAAAAAATTCTTTTTCATTATTTGAAGGTTTCATAATTTATATAATGGATTTTAATAATTTTCATCTCTTCCCCCCAAACTAATAATTTTGTTTGTTTGTTTTTCAAGACAGGGTTTCTCTGTAGCTTTAGAGCCTGTCCTGGAACTAGCTCTTGTAGCCCAGGCTGGCCTCAAACTCACAGAGATTCACCTGCCTCTGCCTCCCAAGTGCTTGAATTAAAGGCGTGCGCCACCACCGCCTAGCCCCAAACTAATAATTTTTACAGTTTCATAAGGACATCAGTTAAACTTGCCATTGCTCTTGCACTGTTGTTGTGTGAGCAGAGTGAAAATAGGCACGGTGGCTGCTAGTGCAGTCTCAGCGTTCCAGAGGCCACAGGCAGGTAGGCCATCATGAATTCAAGGCCAGCCTGGAATACAGAGTTAAAACCCTGTCACAGATATGGTCATACATCTCATAAATGTGCTTTGGCCAGTGACAGACCACATATACAGAGATGGCCCCATAAGATTATATCAGCTAGAGGTGGCTTCGTGACCCATGCCTGTAAGCCCACCACTCTTCTGAGGCCAGCCTAGACTATAGGAGTTGCAGGCCAACCCACGCTACTATATTGAGATCCTGTCTGAAAGAAAAGTAAACAAACAAATTACCTAGAGACATTTGTAGCCTTCTTAGTTATTATCTTTGTTTGTCCAAGAAATTCCCTGGCCTATATCTGAGAATATGTCCCATCATTAAACAATATGATCTGAAAAGGGATGATTCTCCTTGTTGTAGTCCTCTGCCTTCATCCGCTTGCATAGGGACATGGAGATAATACATTGCAGGTGTCACTTGCCAACTTGTATTGGTGTGCAGTTACAAAGAACAGAACTGGCTGTAGGGAAAGTGGAGTGCTGGGTGAAGACAGTAGAGAGAGTGCACATACACAGCTGTGCTTGTGGACCTTCACACTCCAGTCCTTTTAAAATGACTCCTCTTTCTCCATTCTCTGTGGATTAATCCCAGGCTCCCTACGGAATATCAGAACTGAAAAGTTATTGAAAATGGAACTTATTAGTTGTTAAAATGTACTGAATTGTAAGGACTGGCGATGTAGCTCAGTTGATAAAGTACTTGCCTAACATGTATGAGGGAGGTCCCGTGTTTGATCCCTAGCACCCTAGAAGCTGGGTGTGGTGGCACGTAACTTTAATCCCTACACTTGGAAGGAAGAGTCGGGAGGGCCAAGGATTCCAGGGTCATCCTTAGCTACCTACTGAGTTTCAGGTCAACCAGGGATACAGGAGATTCCTCCTGCCCACCAAAAAAACTACTGGATTGTCACTTCCAAAGATTTGAGAGGTCTAAAATTTATATATAATTGTCTTTCCCAAATATTTTGTTTATTTGTTTATTGGAAGCAAGGTTTCTCTGTGAAACAGTATGTGTTGGTAGAAGCTGCTCATTCATTTCCTAGCCTCCCAAAGCCAAAATAATTACACACACAATATTATTTGCAATACTATTTGGCCAATAACTTAAGCATATTTCTAGCTAGCTCTTACATCGTAAATTAACCCATTTCTATTATTTTATATTTTACCATGAGGCTTGTGATTTGCTGGCAAGGTTCTAGCACGTCTGTCTCCTGTGGCGACTATATGGTGTCTCCCTGAATCCACCTTCTTTTTCCCAACATTCAGTTTAAATTTTCTGCCTAGCTCTATTCTGCCCTGTAATAGGCCCAAACAGCTTCTTTATTAGCCAATGGCATTCACAGCATACAGAGGGGAATCCCACATCAGTTCTGGGTGTCCTAAAACTTGCCCTGTAGACCAGCCTGGCCTCAAACGCACAGAGATCCTCCTGCCTCTGCCACCTGAGCACTGGGATTGAATGTGTATGCTGCTGTGCCTGGCTCTTCTTATATCTGAATTTATAAGCAGCCTACTACATTGCAAAGATTTGGGGTTTGCTGTTTTCTTTCCTCTATTTCAGTGGTTCTCAACCTGTGGGTCTTGACCTTTTTCCTTTGGGGTGAGGGTGTCAAAGACCTTTTCACAGGTGTCCCATATCAGATATCCTGAATATCAAATATTTACATTATGATTCATAACAGTAGCAAAATTACAGGTGTGAAGTAACAATGAAAATAATTTTATGGTTGAGGGGTCACTACAGCATGAGGAAGGTTGAGAACCTTTGTTCTGTCTGGTCAAGGATACTTATTAACTAGCCATGCACCTAGCAAGTGTGGCTTATTTCAGAGTTACTGTGAAATTTTTCATCATGTTATCTTAACACTGGAAGCTAAAAGGGTGTCAACAACACAGCCCTTCCCTTCTATTAAAAAGGAGGAGGAAACCTTAACTCTAATTAGTTGCAATCCTTCAGGCGTAGGAGATAAATTCCTTTAAGATTAAGATCCTTTTTTTGTAGTGAAGGTCTCTCTCTCTCTCTCTCTCTCTCTCTCTCTCTCTCTCTCTCTCTCTTTCTCTCTCTCTCTCTTCCTTCCTCCCTCCCTCCCTCCCTCCTCAGTCCCCCAGTTCCAGGATGAGGACTAAAGGCATTCTGTAGTTTATCTAGAAATTTAATATGGCATCTTCACAAATATCTAGTACATATTGTCTGCTATCTTTTTCCCTGATAAGAGCATAAACATAGAGAGGATGGGAGTTTTTTATTGTTATATTCCACTACTTGGAAGTGAACATGAATTTTTTTTTGTATATATTTCTTCAGGGAGATTTAATTTCTCTTTGTGAAATTAAATGTGGTGACCATACAAGCCAGAAGTGGTCAGGAATACCTAGAATACTGACCTCTGGAGGCATAGGCAGAAGGATCAAGAATTCAAGGCTAGGCAAACATTGTGCCATTGAGTTTATAACTCTGGCGCTCTAGAAGACATTTTTAATCTTTTTTAAAAACTCTATTTTTGTTTCTTGTGTATAAGTGCTTGTCTGCATGTAAGTATGTGTACTATATGCTTGCAATGCTCTCAGAGGCCAGAAGAGTGTGTTAGATTCCCTAGAACTGGAGTTATGGATGGTTGTGACCCACCACATGAGTGCTGGGATCTGAATCTGGGTCCTCTAGAAGAGCAGTCAGGGCTTTTAACAACTGAGCCAGCTCTCCAGGCCCAATCTACTAGTTTTATTTTTTGAGACAGAATCTACTGTGGTTTGGGCTAATCTGAAACCCTATTTCTAAAAAAGAAAACTTGAAAACTAAGTACTGAAATCATAAGCTTTAAGAACAGTGTCTGCCTGGCCTGGTGGCTCACACCTGTAATCCCAGCATTCTGGAGACTGAGGCAGGAGGAGTACCACTAGTTAGATGTCAGTTTGAGATAAATAATGGATTCCCATACATCCTAGGCTACAGATTGATTTTCCATCTCAAAAAACAAGATGGGTGGGTGGGTGGATGATGGATGGATGAATGGTAGGTAAGGTAGGATTGGGGATGGTTTAGTTGGTAAAGCATTCCTGGAACATAGTGATGAGTGTGTGTTTTCCCAGGGCTGGGAAGGCAGAGACAGGATGATCCTTGGGGGTTCCCTGGCTAGCCAGTTTAGCCTAATTGATGAGCTGTAAGTCAGTGAGAGACCTGTGTTGAGTATGATGTCCTTGGGTCTTCACCCCAGTCTGCACAAACATGCACCCATGGAGGCATGCACACCTAGACACAAGTGCACAGAATAGTGATGAAAAACTGTGCTAATAAATAATGTATTAATTGCAAAAGAAAAGGAAAGCTTTTTTGTTGTTTTGGTTTTGGAGGGTTTGTTTTAGTTTTGAGGCTAAGGATTCATTTTATGCGTATAGCTGTTTTGTCTGCATGTGTGTGTCCACACCACATGCATGGATGGTGCTTTCAAAGGCCAGACGGGAATGTCAGATCCCCCAGGACTGGAGTTACAGATGGTTGTGAGCTGCCATATGGGTGCTGGGAATTTAATTCCAGCCCTCTGGAAGAGCATCCAGTGCTCTTAACTGCTGAGCCATCATCTTTCTAGCCCTGAAGATTCATTCTTAAAAAGATGAGTGGTTTGCTGGGTGGTGGTGGCACGCGCCTTTAAATCTCAGCATTCGGGAGGCAGAGGCAGGCAGATCTCTGTGAGTTTGAGGTTAGCCTAGTCTACAAGAGCTAGTTCCAGGACAGGCTCCAAAACCACAGAGAAACCCGGTCTCGGGGGCGGGGAGTAGGGAGATATTTGACTTAGGATAGAACATACAAAGGTATGTGCCACAAGCTGCTTATAATTTCATTATGTTCCCACAGTGTGTGCTTTCATATGGTTGCAGTGAAGGCTAGTTAGTTTCCTGACCTCAATCAAAAGATAATGGTCGGTTGATGCTTAGCTGACAGGATTTATTAATTCTTTCAACAAATTTCAGTTGGCACTCTGCCCTAGCTGCCGTGACAGGAAACAGGAAAAGAACAGGGTAGTGTTTCAGGGCCTGGGAATGACTCAGTGGGCAGAGTGCTCGCTCTGCAAGCGGAAGGGCATGAGTTCACATTTCCACACCATCTAAAAGCTGAGTTCAGTGGCCTGTGTAATCCCAGTGCTGACCAGATGGAGACCAGCTGATCACCTGGGCTTGCCGGCTAGTCAGTACAGCTGACTCATCGAGTTCCAGCTTCAGTGAGAGACCCTGCCTTGAAAGATACACTGCACATTTGTCTGTATGCACTTGGATGCAGAATACATTCTCAGAAAGAAAAGATAAAATTTAAGGTCTTAAGAGATTTGGATCTTTTTTAAAATTTGAACAGAGTTTCTTGGTATAGACTTAGCTATCCTGGAACTCACTCTGTAGAGTAGGCTAGCCTCTGAAGTCACAGAGATCCATCTGCCTCTGCCTCCCGAGTGTGTCACCTCTGCCTGGCTAAAGTGAATTTTTTATATAAATAAAAATAGTCTTGAAGCTAGGGAGTTCGCTCAATGGTAAAGAATTGAATCCATGCAAGAATGTTAGGTGTCATGGCTTGTGGTTGTAATCCTGGCCCTGGGGAGATAGGGCCAGACAGATCCCTGGGGCTCTCTGTCCAGCCAGCCTAGCCTCATTGGGGAGCTCCAGGTCATGGTGAGAGACCTGTCTCAAAACACAAGGTGGAGAGTAATGACAGAATGCACACAGCATCAGCCTCTGGCTTCCACATACCTGCAAGCAGATGCACACACACAGATCAGTTGCCTTGAGCCTCTGGGAAAGCTAATTTATAATAACATATACTTAGGGAAACTAATTTATAATAACATGTTTCATGTGGAAGCTAGTTTATAACATTTAATCCACACATAGCAATATAATCTCAATTATGCCTTTTTTCATTTCTTTTTGTAGCAACTGATCAGTGATTTATTATGTATTCATAACTTCTAGGCCTGTTCCCATTTCAAAACTAACTCAGAGGAGCCTGGCGCTGATTCTCTCCTTTTCATGTGGGTCCTCAGGCTTCTGAAGCAAGCCCTTTACAACCAAGCCATCTTACTGGCCCCCAAGTGGTTCTCGCATGCTCTAGTGTGCTGTGTACTATGTATGCTATTTTTTAAGCCTCTCAGGACAATTTCTACTTTTTTTTTTTGTCTCAAAAAATGAGGTGGGTGTGGTCAAGGAAGACACTGAGCATCCAGCTCTGACCTCCACGTGCCTGTGCGCTCAGTGTCTCACACTACAGCCTCGGCTGCTCTTGAACAGACAGCCGTCTTCCCGCCTCCACCTGGGCTTAGGCAGGAGCCACCACCCCCAGCCTCACTCTCTACTGTCAAGGAAGCGGTGAATAAATAGATGATCACTGCAAAGGCTGCATCTACTGTAGGTAGAGGTTCATTCAGGATAACTGATTACATAAGACAGTGGCCAGTGCCGACTCAGGGACGAGCGGCTTCGAGGACCTCAGCTGAGGAAGTCGCGTGTGACCTGGGTATTGAAGAGTGGCAGCTGGCAGGTTTAGGAAGGAAGATGGAGAGAGCAGCGGATGGCAAGTGAGTTAGACCAGGGAGAACAGGTGTCATAGCTTAGGAGTCCCAAGGGTCAACAGGTCTAAAGATGAGGGTATATGTGGGAGAGTTGTGAGAATAGGTACAAGGTCAGAGCCTCTGGGCTTCAACACTTGATGGTCCTGCCTCAGCCTCCCAAGTGCCTGGGTTTATAGGCATGTGCTGCCAGGACTGCGTACTTGGAGTCTAAGGGTCACTGTGACCTATGTTGAAGGTAAGTAAAAAGATGGCTGTGAGCCCTGTGAAAGAGTCGTTCAACACTCCCCACCTCACACCACCTGCTGAAAGGGGTCAAGATCAGGGGTTGAGAAGCCCTGGACTTGAATTGTATTATTATTATTTTTTTAATTTATTTATTTATTTATTAAAGATTTCTGTCTCTTCCCCATCGCCGCCTCCCCTTTCCCTCCCCCTCCCCCAACCAAGTCCCCCTCCCTCGTCAGCCCAAAAAGCAATCAGGGTTCTCTGCCCTGTGGGAAGTCCAAGGACCACCCACCTCCATCCAGGTCTAGTAAGGTGAGCATCCACGAAACTGCCTAGGCTCCCACGAAACCAATAGGTCCAGTAGAATCAAAAACCCGTTGCCATTGTTCTTGAGGTCTCAGTAGTCCTCCTTGTCCGCTATGTTCAGCGAGACCAGTTTTGACCCAGGCTTTTTCAGACCCAGGCCAGCTGGCCTTGGTGAGTTCCTGATAGAACATCCCCATTGTCTCAGTGTATGGGTGCACCCCTCGCGGTCCTGAGTTCCTTGCTTGTGCTCTCTCTCCTTCTGCTCCTGATTTGGACCTTGAGATTTCAGTCCGGTGCTCCAATGTGGGTCTCTGTCTCTGTCTCCTTTCATCGCCTGATGAAGTTTAATATTCAGGAGGATGCCTATATGATTTTCTTTGGGTTCTCCTTCTTATTTAGCTTCTCTAAGAACCCGAATTATAGGTTCAATGTCCTTTATTTATGGCTAGAAACCAAATATGAGTGAGAACATCCCATGTTCCTCTTTTTGGGTCTGGCTTACCTCACTCAGGATGGTGTTTTCTATTTCCATCCATTTGCCTGCAAACTTCAAGAAGTCCTTGTTTTTTACTGCTGAGTAGTACTCTAATATGTATATATTCCATACTTTCTTCATCCATTCTTCAATTGAAGGGCATCTAGGTTGTTTCCAGGTTCTGGCTATTACAAACAATGCTGCTATAAACATAGTAGAGCATATACTTTTGTTGTGTGATAAGGCCTCTCTTGGGTATATTCCCAAGAGTGGTATTGCTGGGTCCATGGGTAGGTTGATCCCAAATTTCCTGAGAAACCTCCACACTGCTTTCCAGAGTGGTTGCACAAGTTTGCATTCCCACCAGCAATGGATGAGTGTACCCCTTTCTCCACAACCTCTCCAGCAAAGGCTATCATTGGTGTTTTTGATTTTTGCCATTCTGACAGGTGTAAGATGGTATCTTAAAGTTGTCTTGATTTGCATTTCCCTGATCGCTAAGGAAGTTGAGCATGACCTTAGGTGTCTTTTGGCCATTTGAACTTCTTCTGTTGAGAGATCTCTGTTCAACTCAGTGCCCCATTTTATAATTGGGTTGATTAGCCTTTTACGGTCTAGTTTCTTGAGTTCTTTATATATTTTGGAGATCAGACCTTTGTCAGTTGTGGGGTTGGTGAAGATCTTCTCCCAGTCAGTGGGTTGCCTTTCTGTCTTAGCAACAGTGTCCTTTGCTTTACAGAAGCTTCTCAGTCTCAGGAGGTCCCATTTATTCGATGAGGCCCTTACTGTCTGTGCTGCTGGGGTTATACGTAGGAAGTGGTCTCCTGTGCCCACGTGTTGTAGAGTACTTCCCACTTTCTCTTCAATCAGGTTCAGTGTGTTTGGACTGATATTGAGGTCTTTCACCCACTTGGACTTGAGTTTTGTGCATGGTGATAGATATGGGTCTATTTTCATTCTTCTACAGATTGACATCCAGTTTTGCCAGCACAATTTGTTGAAGATGCTCTCTTTTTTCCATTGTATACTTTTAGCTCCTTTATCGAAAATCAGGTGTTCATATGTTTGTGGGTTAAAGTCAGGGTCTTCTATTCGATTCCATTGGTCGACTTCTCTGTTTTTATGCCAATACCAAGCTGTTTTCAATACTGTAGCTCTCTTTGATTTAATTGTCCTGGGGCGATCTGCTCTTGGTGTTGCACTGGTCCCCGTCGCCTGGCCTGCGTTGTCTGCCACTGTGTCAGTACCCGCCGGTCCCGGCCGCTGCGCCAGCTACGTCGCCCGCCGTGCGCGTCTGGTTCCGGCCGCCGCTGCCGTGCGAGTCCGGTTCCGGCCGTCGCTGGTGCCGTCTGAATTGTATTATTAATAAACTTCACTGATCACCAATTTTTTTCTACTCTATTATTTTTCACGAGCAGAATGTAGTTGTTTTTATAGTTACAATAAATAAAGAAAATCAAAAACCTTAGTCTTCTAATGAAGAAGAGCACCTTATAAAGCCAGATAGACGTGCCAGCTAAGCTCTATTAAGGAACCATGGCATCAGTGAGGCCTAGGAAATCAGGCCACTGTAGGGTCTGAAATGTGCTCAGTGCTTCCTAGCTAGTAGCATTCACGGCTGGTGACTCAGAGATGACGACTAACGACGGCTGCTCCATCCTCCTTCTCTCTCTTTCATAACTCTTTACGACTCAGCCAGCTCACAAACTGCCTCCAAGTAAAGGAGACAGGACCTGGGCAGAATCAGCCCCCAGTCACGTATCTGTGGGAGTGCAGTAACTGTTTGAGGCTAGCCATGGCACCTGAAAGTTATTCAGGAACTTCTAGCAAGGATTCAGGTTAAGGGGCATTCCTTTCCGGCTTATGTACAGAAGAATCCAGCCTTTATCCTCTCCTAAATAAAAAGTCTGAGTAATAAACACCTGGTGCCACCGTGAGTCAGTAGGAATTCCTGCAAAATAACTAATGATGACTATGTAAATGTTGTTTCTATCAAACTCACTTCAGCTAGTAATTCAAATGCACTTTCATGTTTTCAGCCTTCAATTTTTTAGAATCACAGGAAGTATGGGGGGTGTGAATAATTAATTTTTTTGACAGTACGTTTTGTTTGGGTTTTGTTTTTGTTTTGTTTTTCAAGACAGGGTTTCTTTGTATAACAGCCCTGGCTGTCCTGAAACTCACTTTGAAGACCAAGCTGGCCTCCTGCCTCTGCCTCCTGAGTGCGGGACCACCGCCCAACCTTTTCATAGAACTTTTATGTTTTGCATCACATATACCTTTGTTTCTAAATTTGGTTTAAAACAGAGCCAAATGCACTCGTGTCTTAGGAAAACAGTCTAGTGAGACCAGAGGAAAGTCGTACGACTCGCACTTAGCCTTATCTGTCTCTGCTAGAGCAGCCAGTGCAGTACTACCTTTCTAACAGCTTCCAGG
The DNA here is from genome assembly GCF_014885135.2 of Alexandromys fortis. Lineage (NCBI taxonomy): Eukaryota > Metazoa > Chordata > Mammalia > Rodentia > Cricetidae > Alexandromys > Alexandromys fortis. The sequence goes on from NW_026067894.1 coordinate 9,328,686, forward strand.
TATTCTAGATAAAATGTATCCTGAAAACAGAACCTTCAAGAAACAAGCTTGTGATTGTCGTTTCAGCTAAAAGCTATTTCTGCTCATGAAGAAGCCTTAAGAATCATGATCCCACAGGGGTGGTAACTTAAGCTGTAAATCCTTAAGCATTTGGGAGGCTGAGGCAAGAGGACTGACTACCTTGAGTCTGAAGCTAGGTAAGCCACAGAGTGAGGCTGTTTCTAAATAAAGATAAGAACACTCACACCCCCTATTCCCTGGCTTAGGCACCAAGACCTCTACAATCTAAAGGAAGAGTCCTGTAATGTCTAATCTTCACTGTGAACTTGACCGGGCAGTGAAGCACCATGGAAATCCACCTCAGGCTTTACTTAGAAGGGTATTTCCAGAAAGGTTTATCTAAGACAGGTAAAATGGCTTGCCATGCAAGCCTAGAGACCCGAGTTTGACCCCTGGAATTCACATAAAAGTGTAGAAAAAAAACAACTCCACAAAATTGTCCCCTGACCTCCACATGGGTGCTGTGACATGCATTTCCACAATATCCTAAATTAATAAATAAGTTTATTACAAAGAAGGTTTATCTTAGGAGGGAAGACTCACCCTCCATATGGGCAGCATCCTCCCATGGCTAGCGTGACTGAAAGGGCTGAATGAAAAGAAGAAAGTGGACTGCTGAGATGGCTCAGCTGGTAAAGGCTTTGCTGCTAAGCCTGGCACCTGCATTCTTGTTTTTTTTTTTTTTTAAGATTTATTTATTATGTATACAACATATGCCTTGATGTATGCCCGCACGCCAGAGGAGGGCGCCAGACCTCAGTACAGATGGTTGTGAGCCACCACATGGTTGCTGGGAATCGAACTCAGGACCTCTGGAAGAGCAGCAAGTGCTCTTAACCTCTGAGCCATCTCTCCAGCCCGACCTGCATTCTTGTTAATTGAGAAATCATCTCCTACTGACCCCGAAGGGTCCCCATATCAGCTATGCTGGCTGGCCGGTGAGCTGTAGGTGTTTCTCTTGATGTAATCCTCATAACTCTATGAGTAATTATCTCCATTCACTGTATGCCTTCTTTCTTTTTTTTCTGATTTAATCGTAAAATAAAGTGATCCCTGATTGATCCTCACTACTGTCACATGAAGGGCTTGGCATTTATATTCTTTTACTTACTTTCTACAATTCTCTTGTGCGAAATAATGGGACATGGACTTTTACCATATATATATATTTCTTCTATCCCCAACCCCCAGATAGGATTTTTTTTTTTTTTTTGAAATAGGATCTCTGGATCTCTCTATGTAACTCTGGCTGTCCTGGAACTCACTATGTATATCAGGATGGCCTCAAATTTGCAGAAATTTGCCTGCCTCTGCATCCTAAGTGCTGAGATTTTAATTGTACACCACCATGCCTGGCTAGGATTAAAATTTCAAATTCATTATGAACATAACATTTTTCCCCCACCAAAGTGAGTTTCTTAACTCACATGATCATTTGGAATGATAGAATCCTCTGTGGTCTGCACATTTTTTCCTTGTCTCCATTGCTCATGCTCTTTGCCCTGATGGCCTTGTTTCATTTGAAACGGTCTTGTATAATGTTGGTTGTCTTTAACTTCTCATTTCTCCTACACCAACATCCTGAAAGCTTTGAGTTGCAGGCATGTACATTTTCCTTTGTTTCTGGGTTCCATAAGCAAAGCTTCAGATTAATTCTGTTTCTTGCTGGAGCTTGAGCTGGAGCTCAATGCTTTCCTAGCATACCTGAGGCATGTTCGTGTGCTGGGAGGTTCAGGTTGTTAAGGACTTGCTGCATGTGCACTGTGCACCAGGCTACTTATGTCAAGCATTGGTAATTTAAGGATAAATACATCATTGTCCTGACCATGAGGAGCTTCTAGAGTATCAGGGAAGTGTGAAGATTATTGCAGTTCAAGGTGTTGCATACATCAAGACCATTGCCTAGTTCAGAGCTTCTCAACCTGTGGGTCTTGACCCCTTTCGGGAAAGTGGGGTGGGGTGGGGAGAGTTGAACAACTCTTTCACAGGGTTCACTTAAGATCATCTGTAAACACAGATATTTACATTATAGTTCATAACAATAGCATAATTATAATTATGATGTGGCAATGAAAATAATATTATGGTTGGGGGTCACAACAACATAAGGAACTATATTAAAGGGTCACAGAATTAGGGAAGTTGAGAACCGTTGGTTTTGTCCATTCTTTTTGTTTTTTTTCTTTTGAGTTTTTTGAGTTTTACCACGTAGTTCAGGTTAGCCTGGAACTTGAGTCTTCTGCCTCTTCCTCCAAGTGCTGGTTTGTACCAGTGTGGCAGACAATCAGTTCTTTGTCTTTTCAATAACTGTCTCTTGATACTTGTTCCTTTTTCTCACCTTGATCGTACATTCTCTGGCTTCCTCTAGACACACCCACCCATACATGCATACACACGCATACACACACACATGTGTATATTTGCGTGTTGCCTATGTGCTCATTAGACTCCGTTGTAGTTCCTATTACTATAAGCACTTAGGGAAAAACCTTTTTTTGTTGCCAACACAGTGTTAGGCACATAATCAGTGTTTATAAATCTTTATTAGAATTTTGTCAGTGTGGCTAAGGAAAGGCTTCGGTGAAGGAAGGAATATTTGAGCCTGTTCTTAAAGGGTGGGCAGATCCTCCCCACCTGGATTTGAGAAAGAAATTCTAGGCAAATGAAAAACACAGTGGAGAATATGCACGGATGAGGAGAAAAGCCTCTACCAGGGGTGAGATAGTCACCGACAGGTGCCACCACCACAGTCAGCTCAAGCCTGGCAACCAGACTGTTACTGTGTTATATTGCACGAGTGTATCTGGGTTTTTTCCTCATACTTACCCCTTAGCATTTTAGTTATTTTTGTTATTATTGTGATTTTTGTGTTGTTTATTTCCTATGTCAAAACTGATAATCAGACCCTCGGGAGATGGTGCACTGCTCGATGTGTGAGCATGACGCCGCCAGCATCATGCCCAGAGATTGTTGATGCTATGGGGAAGACAGACCAATATCAGTCAACCTCTGGTTCCATACGAGCCTCTGCATACATGTACACAGGCACATATTACACCGTGCACACACACACACACAAGTTGATAATAGGAGTTAGGGGCAGTGAGACGGCTCAGCAGAAAAAGGTGCTTGCAAGCCTTTGAACCTGAGTTTCTTCTCCAGGATCCACATGGTGAAAAATGTCTTTTCTGATCTCTACAGGTATATGCGCACACACAAATAAATGTCATTAAAAAATGTTTTAAAATAGAAACTTGGAATGTAGCTCAGTTGCTGGCCTAGTGCCTAGACTACACAAAAGCTCTGGCTCCATCCCAGCATCGTATAACTACATATAGTAGCACGAGCCTGCAGTGCCACCCTAAATCCCAGCATTTGGGAAATGGAGGCAGGGGGATCAGTGCAAGGCTACTTAGTCCAAATTGAGATCAGCCTACACTGCATGAAACTGTCTCAAAAAGTGGGGAAGGTGCTAAATAATCATACAATTTTACTTCAGCGCTTCCAAAGAATTTAGGATATATATGTATATATATTTTTGAGGGGTTATTTTATGTACATTTTGCCTGTATGTATGTATTTGGTCCATGTACCTGGTACCTACAGAGGTCAAAGGAGGGTGTTAGATCCCTTGAAACTGGAATTATATGAGGTGGTGGTGGTGGTGGTAAACTGCCGTGTATGTGCTAGGAATGGAACCCAGTTCTCTATAAGAGCAACAAATGCTCTTAGCTGCTGAACCATCCCTTCAGCCCCAACACACACACACACACACACACACACACACACTCACACACACAGAGGAAAGGTGTTCTACATATGGGTGCATGGGGAAGTAACAAATAATCAGCCCATATACAACACAGACATTCAAGAATAACTGAATGATCTGTAAGTAAGCTCATATCTAAAGTACGCCCACATGAAACCCACATGAAACTGGTACTCTGAGCCCCGCTGGTGATGTGGGATGTTTTGTTGTGATTAAATGTCTAGGGTCTCTGCTGTACTTTGGGGCAGGCTCCCTATCTTCTGTGTCTAAGTGGCTTCCAACCAAGCTCAAAGTCAGGAAGAGGAGGTGTGGGCTTTTGGGCTGTGCCACCCGGCAGCCCAATTGTGGTTGGCTGTCTCCTCCCCTTCCGCACCGGAGCTCTACACACTGTGCACTCTGGAATGACAGGCATTCCTGTGTGAAGAAAGTCTGCGTGAAGACATTTGTGAGAGCCACAAGTGGCCCGGGAGCCCAGGGTCCAGGAAAGCAGAAACTCCAGCTCTCGTGCTGTTTCCTGGCAGTCGGCAGTGACACAGGATTGCTGGTCCCTGTGTGGATTTGTCTTTTAGAGAAGTTTGCTTTTGTCCGGGATAGTTTGCTGTCGTGGGCTACATCTAAGACAATTATAATCATGGGGCAAGCTGATGTCTCCAGACCGGTAAATCCAGATGCAGTCGGTGAGTAATACGAACAGAGAAATAGACATCTTGGCAGGAACGAGGCAGGTTTACAGCCAAAGTCGCTGTCTCTTAGAAACTGGAATGCAAGACTTCGGCACATTTCTGAAAGTTTGGGAGAAATGAATGAAACCTTTAAAGTTGTTTCCAGTTGAGTGTGTTTGCCCCTCACAGTCTTGTTTACCTGCTCTCTGGAACCCTGTGTTTTAGATTATGTTGCTAAGAGGTTACATACTTGTTGATTCCCTGTCTTTGTAGAAAATAAAAGTTACAGGAGCTGTTCCGTAGAGGTTATAGGTATTTACTGATATTTTGCAGGTTCGGGCAGTTGTTAAGTGTGTGATCTAGAAATAAAATTGCCAAATTATAAAAGCAAGAGCGTTTTAATACTGAGTTTGAGTTTTAGACTTGTTCTATTTTTCCCAAACCAGTCATGGGCTTTTCTATTGTATCAGAGTTGCTCCTCAGAAGGCACTATGCTGTGGGAACTGCTGAAGTGTTACTGTCTGGGGCTAGCTCAGACGGGGCAGCTGGGATCTGTGAGGAGTGTGAGGTGCTGAGCTTGACTGTCATCCTGGCGGCACATTCTGCTGCCTTTGTAGGGCATTGTATTTGATGACAAGAGTAAATGGTTTAACAAAGAAGATTGGAAAAAGTCAAGTGGGAGAAAGCATTTAGGTTATTCCTGGACAATGTGCTGTTTAGGAAAAAAGGTTAACTGGTTTAGGAAACATCAGGAAGCCTCTTTAATATGTTTTTCTGTTTGTTTTGATTTGGTTTGGTATTGGCTTTATTTTGTTTTCTCTTTGTTAAGAAATAAAAAGTCTAAGATGGACATGGTATCTTAATCCCAGTATCAAGAAGGCAGAGGCAGATGAATCACTGCTTCTTAGGTTCATCTGGTCTGTACAGTGAGTTCCAGGCTAGCCAAGGCCACCCAGTGAGACCCTGTCTCAAGAACAAAACAAAATAAAACAAAACAAAATCTCAATAACATAAACTGAGATGTGGCGGGGATTAAAGAAAAGCATAGCAGTCTGGGGAAGCAGGTGCTGCTTCTCCCTTGTTGCAATTTAGTTTCTGATTTCCAGGGAAAGTTTTTCAGGGTTTCCCGAACCTGAGCACACGATGACAAAGTGTTTACCCAGACTGGAGGACCCCAGTTAGCTGATCCAGTTTCTTTCTTTACTTTGACCACTAGGCTGAGTCTTTATCAGTTCAGTACTTTATTGTTTAAGAAGGTGAAAGGCTTTATAGAAAAGGGTATACAGAAAAATGTAAGAAACCCTCTAGGACTACTTTGCAGCTTGGGAAAGTAAGTTAAAACATAGGGGCTGCTGGATGGGGTACCCGTTAGTAACCCCAGTACTTGGAGGCAGAAGCCAGAGGATCAGGAGCTCAAGTTTTAGGCCAGCCTAGGTTTTAAGAAACCCTGTCTCCCACACACAAAAATTTAATTAAGTAATTTTTAAAAATCAAAAAACAAAGTAGAGATACCCCGTCTTAGAGTTTCCTCTTGCTATGAAGACACACAATGATCAGGACAGCTCATGAGGAAATCATTCATTTGAGGTGTCAGCTTACTCTTTCAGAAGTGAGTCCATTATCAGCATGACGGGGATCATAGCTGTGTACAGACAGACGTGGTGCTGAAACTGAGAATGCTACATCTTGCAGGCAACAGGAACTCAACTGACTGTCAGATTGAGGGAAGCTTGAGCAAAGGAGACCTCAGAGCTCACCCCCACAGTAACACATTTCTTCCAACAAGGCCACACCTCCTAGTAGTGCCATTCCCTTTGGGGGCCATAGTTTTTCAAACCACAACATACCCAACCCCTGCCTCCTTACCCTTCCAATGACATGTTGCTTTTTTGCTCCTAGAACCAACCTTCTCCTATATGTGATAATTACCCACTTTTGCAGGGTCCACTTTTCCTGTGGTTGCTGCTCCAGTGTTCTTCTCTAACAAACACAGTATGGTCTCAAATAATGGCAGGCTTTTATCTACACTATGGAAATGAAAAAAAAGGGGGGGGGGTGCTGAGTTCTGCCCAAGGTGCTCAAGAGTGTACTCTAGATGGAGGGTGCTCATCTTAGCTGCACAAAATTCTGGGTTCAATCCCCAGCACTGCATAAACTTGGGTGCAGCACACAGCTGTAAGCCTGACATTCTGGTGGAGGCAGGAAGATCAGGTCAAGGTTATTTTTATTATTTTTAATTTATTTATTGTGTACACCATAGTCTGCCTACATGCATGCCCGCAGTCCAGAAGAGGGCACCAGATCTCATTACAGATGCTTGTGAGCCACCATGTGGTTGCTGGGAATTGAACTCAGGACCTTTAGACAAGCAGGCGGTGCTCTTAACCACTGAGCCATCTCTTCAGCCCTCAAGGTTATTTTTAGCTACATACTGAGTGCCAGGCTTACCTGGGCTGCCTGAAACACTGTCTCAGGAACAAGAAGAAATCAGTTTTGCTACTATAACTATAACAAAAAAAATTTGGGAGACTGGAAATGTAGTTTGGTATAAAGTACTTTCTAGTATGCATGAAACCCTGGATTAGATTTGATTCTAATCATGGTAAAAAAATTTATTACATATATAATAATAATAATCATAAATAAAATGTTTTAATTAAAAAAATTAGCCAGGTGGTAGAGGTGCATGCCTTTAATCCCAGAAGAGGCAGGCAGATCTCTGCGTTCGAGGCCACCCTGTTCTACAGAGTAAATTCCAGGATAGTTAGGGCTATGTAGATAGACTCTATCTCAAAACCAAACAAACAAAAATTTTACTCGTATGGGTGTTTTGCCTTGCATGTCTGTGCACCACATGTGCTTGATGACATCTGGGACCAGAAGAGGGCACTGGGTCTCCTGAATCTGGAGATACAGGTAGGTGGGGGCAGGAGTCAGACTTAGTCTTAGCCGCTGAGCTATCTCGCCAGTGTTTAGGAAATGTTTCAGTAGGCAGCTGTTTAGAAGGCCACACTAGATCCTTCAGAAGGATAAATATACTAAGACATGTAGACTGGTCTCAAACTCACAAAGATCCTTCTGCCTCTGCCTCCCAAGTGCTGGGATTAAAAGCATGCACCACTACCACCTGGCTTTCTTTTTTCTTTACAAAAAGAAGCTCTGTGTGTGTGTGTGTGTGTGTGTGTGTGTGTGTGTGTGTGTGTGTGTGGTGTTGTGCATATGCATACATTCATGAATGCATGCCGGTGAGACCTGAGGTATATGTCGCTCACCTTCTCAGTCACTCTTTCTCCTGTTATCATGTGTGTGCATATATGTGTGGGGGACATGTGTGGAAGTCAGAGGACAACCCACCAGAGTCTGTTCTTTACTTCCATCCTGTGCCACCCAGGAAGTAGACTTCTGCTTTGGTGACTAAAGTCTGAGCCACACCCCACCCATTTTCCTTTTATTTTTTTCTTTTTAAAGAAAAGGTTTTATGTTGGGGTCTTAGTGGTACATGCTTTTAAACCTAGTAGTCAGGAGGCTGAGGCAGGCAGATTTCTGTGAGTTCCATACCATAGGATCTGCATATACTATTGGAGGCCAGTCAGAGGAACACAGTGACACTGTGGTGGTTTGAATATTAATGGCCCTGTTGACTCACGTGTTTGAATACTTGGTCCTTAGGGACTGGCACTATTAAGAGGTGTGGTCTTGTTGGAGTAAGTGTGCCTTTCTTGGAGGAAGTGTGTCACTAGGGGTGTGTTTTGAGGTCTCAGAAGCTCAAGCCAGGCCTGGTGAGTCCCAGTCTCTATCCTGCCTTCTGATCTGGATATAGAACTCTCAACTATCTCTCCAGCACCATGTCTGCCTGTGTGCCACCATGCTTCCTACCATGATGACAGTGGACTATATCTCTGAACTGTAAGCCAGCCCCAATTAAATGTTTTCCTTTATAAGAGCTACCATGGTCACCAGGCAGTGGTAAGGCACACCTTTAATCCCAGCGCTCAGGAAGCAGAGGTAGGTGGCCAACCTGGCCTTACAGAATGAGTTCCAAGACAGTCAAGGCTACATAGAGAAACCTGTCTCAACCAGAAAAACAAACAAACAAACAAACAAACAAACAAAGAGTTGCCATGGCCATGGTGTCTCTTCTCAGCAATAGAAACCCTAAGTAAGAGAGACACCTTGCCTCAAAACAGACAAAAGACAAGATCTCACTTTGTAGACCTGACTGGCTTTGAAATCCCAGCCTGGCCTCAGAAAACAGATGCCATCATACTGGTCTCCCCGCCTCCTTTAATAAAACATGTTTGAAAATGTGAGCTTGTGTATGTTTGTGTTATGTGTGAATGCGATACACACATGCCACAGTGCATGTGTGGTTAGAGGATAACTTTTAGACGTCAGTTCTTTTGCACTGAGGGTTCCAGGGTTGAACTCAGGTTATTATGGCTGTCTGACAAATGTCAGGCACCATTAAATCTGCCTGTCATGTTGCTAAGCTGTAACACAGTGGTCATTTTCTATGTGGTGTTGGGCTTGTACCAAGCTGAGCAAGCACTCTGCCACTCAGCTGCACCTCGCCTGCATCCTTCTTGCTGCAGTTGTGACTGAAAATAAATTTTCCTGAGGTAGACTCAGATCTGCCTGTACTCAAAAATGCAGAGACCTTAGCTGTCTGTCGCTCTGTCCAGTGCATTCTAATTCCGGTGGTCAAGGCTGTGCGAAATCTCCAGGAGTGGAAGGCTTTTTCTGCACAAAGGCTACTTTGTTCATTAGTGAAACATTTTGTTTTCTCTAATTTTGTTGCAGTTTTCTGAAACTATTCCTTAAATCCCAAAATAAGCCTCTTTTACAGAACAAAAAAATGTGTTAAGTACTGTGGCAAAGTAACATAAATTATGCTATTTACAAAATTCTGAAGGCTGAGACGGGAGGATCATATTAAATTTCAGGCCAACCAGGGCCCTATCTTAAAAAATAAAATACAACAAAAAAGCCAAAAAGGACCAAAAACATTGCCAAGCTATCAAAGGTACTTGTTGCCCAGATCTGATGACCTGAGTTTGATCCTAGAACTCACTGGTAGGAGAGAACAAGCCAGCCTTTAATTCCAACATTCAGGAGGCAGAGGCAGGCGGATCTCTGTGAGTTCAAGGCCAGCCTGGTCTACAAAGTGAGTTCCAGGACTGCCAGAAGCCCTATTTTAGAAAACCAAAAAATAAAAATTAAAATAGGCAGAGAGCAAACTCTTTCAGGTCTTCCTCTGCCCTCCACACATGCGGCCTGGCATGTGCACATACACATAAGTCATAAACAGTGAGTGTGGGGGGAGACAGGGATGACACGATGACTTACAACAAAAAATACCCCAAAATTAACAAATAATAATTTTTGAAATTGATATGGTACAAATGATAGACGTGGAATTAAAATAAGCCAGGTAATTTAGTCACTTATTACAAATCTAGTGAGGGAATGTTGAAGACTTGCATTCTGTGGATTTCTGTTGCCTGGCTATACTTAACCATCCATCATAGGTGAGTTGGAGCTGGTTGTAGGCCAGGTGTGATGCTACACATCCACATCTGTAAGACCAGGTGTTTGGGAAGCTGAGATGAGACTGAGCTCAAGGCCAGTCTGGGCAAGTGAAGCCTCTTCTCAAAATAAATGGAAAGGATGCTAAGGATAGGGTTTATTGGTAGAATGCTTCCCTACTGTGCAGGAGGCCTTGGTTTCAATCCCTAGTACTACCAAATAGAAATATATAAAATTATACAGTCTTTGATCTAGGGTGTATTGTTTAATCCTATTGTTTTCTTTATTTAGTTATGCATAGCTATAACTTACAAATAGTTAATGAATACCTGTAGATGTAAAGTTTTAAAATGTTTGGCTTGGTTTTGTTGTTTTGAGACAAGGTTTCTGCTATGAAGTCCAGGCTAGCCTTGAACTCACAATGTACTTTTGGCTATTCCTCAAAGATACAGCTAACTGTAGACAAAAGTTTCTATCCTACCCAGTTAAGTCCCAAAGAAACACACAGAGACTTATATTAATTATAAACTGTTTGACCTATTGCTCAGGCTTTTTACTAACTAGCTCTTACAACTTAAATTAACCCATAATTCTTATCTGTATTTAGCCTCGTGGCTTAGTACCTTTTCTCACTAAGGCACTCTCATCTTGCTTCTTCTGTGTTTGGCTTGTGACTGACTCTCTGCCCTTCCTCTTCCCAGAATTCTTAGTCTGGTCACCCCACCTATGCTTTCTGCCTGGCTATTGGTCAATCAGCATTTTATTAAACCAATATGAGTGACAAATCGTTACAGTGTACAAGAGCATTATTCCACAGCAGCTAACCTCCTACTTCAGTCTTTGAAGTATTTGAATTATAAGCATGTACCATCATGGCCAACTTCTAGTGTATTGTTTTTTAAAAAAATATTCTATGTGCATTTATGCCATGGGTGTCGGATCCCCTGGAACTGGAATTGCAGATAGTTATGAGCTGCCATGTGGGTGCTGGGAATTGAACCCATTTCAATTCTGGAAGATCAGTCTGTGCTCTTAACTGATAAGCCAGCTCTTCAGCCCCTCTAGTGTTTTTTTTTTATTATTATTACTTTATTTTAGGTATTTAGTTATTTTGGGGCAGGGAGCATCCTTTATGCCATGGCATGTGTGTGGAGGTCAGTTTGAAGGAGTAGGCTCTCTTCCCACCATAGGTTCTGAGAATGAATTCATCCCATCAGGCTTGCACAGCCAATTCCTTCTTCTGCTGACTATCCTGACAACCTGTCTTTGCTTAAAAATAAATGTGTGTATATGTGTGTGCATGTGTACATGCGAATGCACACCTTCAATCCCAGCACTCAGGAAGCAGAGGCAGGTTGATCTCTGAGTTCAAGGCCTGCCTGGTGTACAAAGCAAGTTCTAGGACAGCCAAAAGTTACACAGAGAAATCCTGTCTTACAAAACAAAACAAAACAACCCACCACTGGTCATGGTGGCACATACTTTTAATCCCAGCTCTTGGGAGGCATAAAAAATTAAAATAAAAAGCAGCATGATAAAAAAAGGGCCATAGACTTTGAAGTTAGAGAGATTTCAATATATATCCCCATTTTGTCACAAATTAGAATTTTTTTTTATTTTTATGTGTATGGCTGTTTCTGTTCTGTTTTAAAGATTTGTTTATTTAGTATGTATCCCTGCAGGCCAGAAGAGGGCACCAGATCATGGTTGTGAGCCACCATGTGGGTGCTGGGAATTGAAATCAGGACTCTGGAAGAGCACACAGTACTCTTCACCCCTGAGCCATCTCTCTAGCCCATGTACCTTGTGTGTGTCTGGTACCCAAGCCAAGGAGAGGGCATCAGAGCCCCTGGGACCCCTGGGACTAGAGATACAAAGAGATGTGAGCCACCATGTGGGTGCTGGGAATCAAACCTGTGTCCTCTGGAAGAATAGCCAGTGCTCTTAACCTCTGAGCCAAGTCTCTAGCCCTGTCACACATTTGTAAAATACTAAAATTAAACAAAGTAAGGCATAGGTGTAGCTTAGTGATAGGCCATTTAACTAGCAAGCACAGAGCCCTAGGTTTATTCCCCAGTACAACAGAAGAAAAAAGAAAGAACAAAAAGGTAGTATATGCCTGTACTCCTGCTACTTGGAAGGTTGAGGCAAAAGATTCAGGAGTTCAAGGCCCAACCTCAGCCACGTGAGACCCTGTCTCCAAAAGCCATTTATTTGAATGAACAAACAAAACCAAAAACGTACAACTGAAAATATCTTCAGAAATAAACTTCTCCTTGATAAAAACAGAATTGCAGAAAGACACAAAGAGTTCATAAATGATATATAGAAAATACAACAGGGGCTAGAGAGATGGCTCAGAGGTTAATAGCATTGCCTCTTTTCCTAGAGGTCCTGAGTTCAATTCCCAGCAAACACATGGTGGCTCACAACCATCTGTAATGGGGTCTGGTGCCCTCTTCTGGCCTGCAGGTATACACACAGAATATTGTGTACATAATAAATAAATAAATAAATAAATAAATATTTTTTTAAAAAAGAAAATACAATAGTATTGTTTGTTAAAACAATAAAATATTTTCTATGGTTTATTGTTACTTGTATTTAGAAGTGAAATATGTGATAATAGCTCAGAAGATTAAAGTTTAAGAGTCTTTCATTGTTTAGGAAGCAGTAAAGGTCTAAATCCACGTAGATTAATAAGTCAAGGATGTAGAAGACAAGACAAATACAAACAACAGAAATAAAGCCATACTGACAGTGGAAATCTCAAATGTAGGTGGACTAAGAACCCAGTAGAAATGGCTGACTAGGTATGGCACTGTACACCTGTGGTACCGGTGTTTGGGAAGCTGAGCAGAGGAACTTGAGTTTGAAGCCAGCCTAGACCTTTTTTCGAGGGGGCAAAAAGTCAGTTATCAAATGAAATAGGAAACTAAAATTGAGATAAAAATATTTCTACAATGTATAGGAATTTTCTTCTTAATAAAAATGGGTCCAGGGCTGGAGAGATGGCTCAGCGATTAAGAACATTGCCTGCTCTTCCAAAGGTTCTGAGTTCAATTCCCAGCAACCACATGGTGGCTCACAACCATCTATAATGAGGTCTGGTGCCCTCTACTGGCCTTCAGGCACACATACAGAAAGAATATTGTATACATAATAAATAAATAAATATTTTTTAAAAAAATGGGTCCATTCAGGAGGAAACCATCTAGGCTAGAGCAATGGCTTCACGTTAAGTAAGTGAACACTGCTCTTGCAGAAGACCCAAATTTGGTTCTAAGCATTCACAGTAAGTGGCTCACAACCTCCTATTACTCCAGTTCCAGGGGATCTGATACCTTCCTGTGGGCTCTACAGGTACCTACATGAGCACATATGCACACACACATACACACAATTTTAAAATTTATTAAAGGGGTAAAAAATGGCTTGGTGGTTAAGAGGACCAGGATTAGATCCCAGCTCCCACACAAGGGCTCACAACTGTTGCTACTTTAGTCACCTGGGAGCCAACTCTTTCTAGACCCCCAGGCACCAGGCAAACCATGGTGCAGACATACACGAAGGCAAAATACCCTTCCATTCCTTTAAATCTAAGGTAATATTAATTTCTTTAAAATATTTGTTTTTTTGAGACAGATTTCTCTGTGTAGTCTTGGCTGTCCTAGAAATCCCTCTGTAGACTAGGCTGGCCTCGAATGCACAGAGATCTGCCTGTCTCTGCCTCCCTAGCACTGAGATTAAAGGTGTGCACCACCACCACCTGGCTCTTAAATTTTTTTTTTAAAGATGGGCAGTGGTGGTGCACACCTTTAATCCCAACACTTGGAGGCAGAGGCAGGTGAATCTCTATGAGTTCAAAGCCTGGGTTACAGAAGGAGTTCCAGGACAGCCAGGACTGTTACACAGAGAAACCCTGTCTCAAAAAAACAAAAAGGAAAAAAAAATTAAAGAAGAAAACATAACTAAATTTACAATTATCCAACAGACCTTGTCACACAGAAAAGCAACCAATTAATTTCATAGCTAGAGATGTCACAGTGCCTCTCCCAACAGTTGTTGGAAAAAGCAGACAGCACACCAGTCAGGGTGTTAACGATAGTGTAACACAGTGAACCAACTTGACCTGATTGGCATATTTGGAACACTGCACTACACACAACCACATCACAATGTATATCATTCTAGGTTTGTCTGTTTTGAGACAAGGCTTGCATATACATAGCCCATGCTACCCTTAAACTTGTAATCCTCTAGCCTCAATTTCCGTAGTGACAGTACTGAGATCGTAAGTGTGAGCCATTGGGTCCTGCTCATGATACACTTGTTTATCACTTTAATTTTTAAAGAAATTACCTATTATGTGTATGTATGTATGTGCACTATATATGAGTGTCTCTTGCCTATAGAGGTCAGAAGAAGGCATCCAATCCTCTGAAACTGGAGTTGTGCATGGTTATGAATCACCATGTAGGTGCTGGGACTGACACCTGGGTCTGCTGGAGAAGCAATAAGTGCTTGGTCTTAACTGTTGAGCCATCTCTCTAGCCGCTTATTACTTTGTTTATTGTTAGTGTAAGTGTGCAGTATATTTTGGGAGGCGGTTAGTCCATTCTCTCTTCTGTGAGAGAACTCGGGTCATCAGGCTTGCTCAGTAGGCTTTTACCCATAGAACCATCTCTCTGGCTTTTTTACTTTTGAGTTAGGATCTCACTATATAGTTCTGTGTCCTGGAGCTCACTCTGTGGCCCAGGCTGGTCTTGAACTTCAAGTAATCCTCTTATCCAAACCTCCCAAATGCTGAGGTTACAGGTATGCACCAAGTGTTTGGTATAGTAATATACACTGTTGTGTATATGAAACGTAGTGTAAGTGTGGTTAGAAGCAGAAGCAGGCAGATCTCTGAGTTTCAGACAAGCTTGATCTACGTCAGTGGTTCACAACCTTCCTAATGCTTCAGCCCTTTAATACAGTTCCTCCTGTTGTGGTGACCCCCAGCCATAAAATTATTTCTGTTGTTACTTCATAGCTGTAATTTTGGTACTGTTATGAATTGTAATGTAAATGCCGGTGTTTTCCAATAGTCATAGATGAACCCTGTGCAAGAGTTGTTTGACCAACCTCTCCAAAGGGGTTGAAACTCACAGGTTGAGAACTACTGGTCCACATAGGTTCTCAACTACAGGGCAATCAGTCCTACACAGAGAGACCCTGTTTCAAAAAACAAGCAAAATGCCAAACAAACAAACAAGCCTATGCTTCCTTTTGATTTGAACTGTATGTGAGTGAGATGGGACACAGAGGGCAGGGGGAATCTCACTACCCCATGGGACAGCCTTGGTGAGCAAAGCACTGCAACATGGGATCTTCAGCTTCCTCAACAAAGAAAATGTCTGCCTCTGTCTCTTATAACATATGTGAAGTTTCCAGATAAGAATCTGGGGCTGGGGTAACAAACTGGATGAACCTGAGACCCCTGAATATTTGCAGTTTTTCTTTTCTCAGCTGTATGCAGGGCCTAGGGCCAGTGCCACACTCACTTAAGAGCTTGAGACAGCCCTGCCCTTATTTTTGAGACAGCCTTGCTCATTGAGCTACATTGTTTCACTACATAGCCCAAGCTGTGCTGGAACTTTTGATCCTCCTGCTTTTGCCTCTTGGGTGCTAAGATTATAGACAGATGCCATCACACCTAGCTGGAGAGTTTTTAAAAGGACTTATGGTCCCACTTCCTGGGGATCCTGTATATTATAAAAGCAGTTGGACTGATTCTGAATATTTGGACAGATGTGAGTCACTGAAATAATATGGGGAAGAGGAAGAATAGAAATGTGAGTGAAGCCGGGTGTGGCTTGCACCTGTAATCCTGAATTTGAAGGGAAGACCATGGAGGAGCAGGAGTTCATGGTCATCCTTAGCTACAAATGAATTCCAAGCCAGCCTGGGTAATTTAAGGCCCTGTCACATAAAAAAAGCAAAAATAAAAATACAAAGATAGATAGAAGAGTATGGAAATGTTAATATGGATGAATGAATTGGAAAACTTAAAGGGCAGGACTGGGTGTGGCCTTGCCCACTGTATGAAGCAAGGTTCTGGTCTCCTAAAACATTTGACAAAACTAGGTACATATGAAGCAAAGAAAACACTGTTTCTACTGGGCAGTGGTGGCACAGCCTTTAATCCCAGCACTTGGGAAGCAGAGGCAGGCGGATCTCTGAGTTAAAGACCAGCCTGGTCTCAGAGTGAATTCCAGGACAGTCAGGGCTACACAGAGAAACACTGTCTCGGGGAGGGAAGGTGGGGGTAATTGAAAAGTAACAATAATACAAACCTACACCTTGAAAAAGGAGATCATTTTTTTCCCTAGTAAATGTGTTAAACTCTTCCTGCCCCAAAATATTGTTTGCTTCCAGTATGAAATATTTTACAAATGTGTGGATTGATGCATTCTGTAAAGTAGCAGTTGCACCTTAATCCCAGGAGTGAATCCACAGAGCTTTTTCTTTCCTCTAGACTTCTCCAGAGAACTCTGGGACAGGAGGTGGAGTGCAAGGATGCATTGTGTTGCTTTCCTGCTTTTTCTGTTGCCTTCCTGCCCCGCCCTTGGCTGCTACTCTCTTTACCATTAAAGCCCTGCATGTGTGTCATCACGAGGCCCTCAGGGCCTTTGATCTCAGTCCTGAACTTGTAGCGTCTTCGCTGTGTTTTGTGTCAACGCCTTAATATCAGGACTTTCTCTAAATAATAAGATGATGGCAGAGCAGAATCTCCCCTCTTACCCTCCTCTAATTCCCTCCATTTCTTCTCTCTAGTGTCCCTTCCCCACCTCAGTCTCCTCCCAGTCTTCCAGGTGTGCAGAGCCCTTTTTGTGAGGGGAGAAAATCTGACAAACAGATCCAAGGTGTCAACACTTGATGAAGTGCCCTTCCCCGAACTGCTTAAATCCTGAAAATTGCTGGGGGTAATACATTATTTAACAGTGACTCATTAGTAGTGGAATTCCCTGCTTCAGAGACACAGAACTCAAGAGGATGGCTACATTGTGTGTGCTAAAGATGTAGACCTGGGGATCCTCATCATCACACTGAATTTTTCTCTTAAATGATGTCAGGTTGGTTTGGCTTCTACAGGGATCTAAGTTTTGAGTTTGGGCCTTTGCTGTCCATGTGGTGTCCAGAGTGTGACCTGTCTGCATGATTGTTATCGTTGCCCCATCCTTTCCCACGGGCACAGGAAGAGAGGGGACATTTTTAGAGGTTATACAGGAATAATAAATTGGCTGTTTCTTCCCGGTCTCCTCCATGTACAGAAGAAGCAGAGCAGCCCTCTGGAGACCCAGACATGGTCATGGGCAGTGTGGAAGCAGGAGATACAACACCTCCCACCAAAAGAAAAAGCAAGTTCTCAGGTTTTGGCAAGATCTTCAAGCCATGGAAATGGAGGAAAAAAAAAAGTAGTGATAAATTTAAAGAGACATCAGAAGGTGAGTACTAAGATTTAGATGTGTGTTCTAATGAGTGAGGCAGAGTTCTTGCCTGGGCTCTTCCCTGTTAGTACAGAGGACCTGGTGTACTTTTGTTCTCCTGAAGTCCCTGCAAGGAGAGGATCAGAAATCCAAGGACCAGAGCCTAAGGTCATTCTTAGACATAAACTGAATTTCAGACCAACCTTGGCACCAACCATGGTGTCAAGACCTTGTCTCAAAAAATAAAAATAAATATGGCTTCTAATTTAAGAGTTCCCTGTTTGTATTGAGGATATAACTGAGCAAGTAAAGAAAGCGCTTGATGCAAACATGAGAGCCTGAGTTAGAACCCCCAGAACCCACACATGAAGCCAGATTCATCACACATGCTATTGTAAGCCAGTGCTTCTGTGGGGAGATGAAAGGCCGAGACAGAGACTCGCCAGGAACACGAGGCCAGCTGGCTTGCAGTGGGAAAAGAGCAAGCAGACCCAAGAGACCGTTTCAGTCAACCAAAGTAGTGAGAACCGATGCTGGAGGTTGACCTCTGACATTCACACGCATGTCGTGTCATGCTTATGCCCAAGTGTGCTTGCACACTTATGTATACAAATTGTACACACACATTAAGAAAAGAATAATTATCTGATTTAGCTGGGCTTGGTGGTACAGGCTGTATTCCCAGCACTTGGAAGGTGGAGGCAGGAGGATCAAGAATTTAAGATTATCCTTAGCCAGGCAGAAAATTCAAAGTCTGAGTTATATGAGGCAAACAATTAACAACAAAAGGAGGGGAAGTTCTATTATTTAATTAATAGTTGATTAATTTAGCAGACAGTCTTATGTATCAGGGTGTCCCTGTACCCTTTATAGAGCAAAGGTTATGTTGGAATTGTGGTTTTCCTTCCTCTACCTCCTGAGCACTAGGACTACAGGTGTGTGCTACATCTAACTTATAAGATGCTAGAGATGATCCCAGGGCTCTGGGCTTGAAGGCACGTACATCACTAGCTGAATTTCCTGTTCCAGAAGTACCCGGCTTTTCATCTCTTCCTAAACTTACATAACCTCCTACTCGGAGAGTTCATTCTTTTAGATTTAGACCGGTGAATGGTCCTTCACTGAGCCTTTGCTTTCGTTTGCATTGTGTATTGAGGATTAAACTATGAACCTAAGGCATGGCACATAGAGGCTGGGCAAGTGTCTACACTGACCTACAACCCCAGCCATCTTTTTTTTTTTTCTTTTTTTAACGCAGGGCCTCATCTGACCTGCTATGCTCTTTCTTGCCTGGGATGGCCTTATTTGTAGCACTTAACCCTGCCTCGACCTCCCAAGTGCTATGGTGGGCCATGGTGTCTAGTTGTTTTAATCTTCAGTGTGTTTGTTGGGTCAGATCACAGCTCAAGGGGAGGTCTAATACAGTTTTGCCAAGTCTGTTCTCTCTTTCCACCCTGTGGGTTCCAGGAATCAGACTCCATCCGTCAGGCTTGGCAGCAAGTATCTTTACCCACTGAGCCCTTTTGCTGGCTCCCCACATGTTTTTTATTCTGATGCAGGTTCTTACTAGATTGCACAGACTGCCTTAAATTAACCATGATAATCCTCCTGCTTCAGCCTTTGGAATAACTGAAATTTACAGATCTGTTTCGTCAATCCTGGCTTACACTTATATTCTGTAGCCTCCTTCCCATGTTTGTATTTTGATGGGATTGATTCTGTTCAGTAAAGACAGACTTCATGTTGCACCTGTTATCTTAGTACGTGAGAGGCCGGAACATAAGGGTTGCCATGAGTATGGGACTAGTCTGGGCTACATAGTGAGTCCTAGGTCAGTCAGAGCTGCATTGTAAGACCCCCCCCCAAATATGAAAATAAAAGGGCCGGATGGGAATACACGGTGAGACTGGAACACCTGTACTGTAGCAGATCTAAGGTGCTTCTTTCGCTTAGCACACGTCTCAGCAACATGGCTTATCTGTAAACCTTATTATTGAAGCCCTAATTAAGCCAAAGACGTGTGAGTATGACTTCTTTGGGGAGTGACACTGTCCCAGTGCAGGTAATAAAATAAATTTAGATGCTTTGTTGTTTGGTTTTGTATCTAGTTCTAAGTGTGGAACCCAGGGCCTTGAACATGCTAGGCAATCACTGTTTTTGCTCTCTCAACCCTGCAATTTTATTTTGTTTTGGTCAGAGTCTTGCCATGTCCTAGCTGGCCAAGTACTGTGTAGCATAGACTGGCTTCAAACTCAGCAGTATTCATAGCATCTTCCTCTCAAATAATGATTTTTGTTTTGTTTGAAGCAGTCTTGTGTAGCCCATGCTAGTCTAGAAGTTACTATGTAGCTGAGGCTGTCCTGGAACTGATCCTCCTGCTCCCACCTCCCAAGTGCTAGGATTACAGACATATGGTACCATCCTCAGCTACGTTTTTAAATGTAAAGGTAGTTTCCCTGTCCTCTTTTCCCTTAAGAATACAAAGAAATGTGAACCACTTTATTCTTTTATACTTATAATGCTACGAGTTGTGTTGACCTTCCAACTGCCACATTTCTGAGTTGTGTTTTCCAATTTAATGTTAGTTTTAGAGCGAAAAATATCTATGCGAAAACCAAGAGAAGAGCTGGTTAAAAGAGGGGTTCTGTTGGAAGACCCTGAGCAGGGTGAGTTCCAGACAATCAGCATATGCCTGTCTCTGTACATGTGGTCTTTGGCTGGGTCTCACTAGGGTTTGGAATTCTCTTCTTTGCTTTATTCTTTCTGTAGTTAAGGTGGAGGAACACTTGAAAAAATGATTGCCTATTTCTTCCCAGGTGTCTGGCTTCACTTTTAAGCTGTGACATAGGATGATTGGTGAAGGGTCCTGGGAGCAAAAATTCCATGTGTCTTCCTCCAACTTGTCACCTACTGTGGTGACAGTTAATTCAGATTGCCTATTGGTAGTTTTGACTAAATTGCCTCCAAGCTCATCTTACAGTGATCACTCATTGATGTTTCAGTGCCCACTGCTAGTTAGTGATGTTGAGGCGCTCTTGTATGGCTGTTCTGCAGCAGTGGATTATAAATGTACAGCATAGTATTGTACCTTGATTTATTCAATTTCTCTTCAGTTTCATATGCGAAACAATTTACTACTTTTGCAGAATTCCCATCTTGCTCCCTTCCTCCCCTAAAAATAAGGAAATGGCTCAGTGGTTAAGAGTACTTGCTGCTCTTACAGAGGACCTGGGTTCAATTCTAAGTACCCACATAGTATCTCACAGCCATCTGTAACTCCAGTTCCAGGTGATCTAGCACCCTCTTCTGGCTTCCCCTGGCACCAGGCAAGCATGTGGTGCATATACATGCATACATACAAACAAAACACTAGTACACATAAAAACCAAAAACAAAAGATTTTTAAAAATTAGCTAGACAGTTGTGGCGCACGCCTTTAATTCCAGCAGAGTAGGTGAAGGCAGAGGCAGGTGGATCTCTGAGTTTGAGGCCAGCCTGGTCTACAGAGTGAGTTCCAGGATATCTAAGGCTACACAGAGAAACCCTGTCTCAAAAAACAAAAATAAAAATTTTAAATAATAAAATTAAAAATACAGTCCTAGAGAGATGGCTCAGCAAGTAAAGGTACCTGCAGAGAACTGTTGTCTTCTGATCTCAGTGTGTGTTCCATGACATATGATCCATGACACATAGATACCCAAGCACGTACATACACCCATAAATGAATGTAATAACTTTTAAAAAATAAATAAAAAGCCAAACATGGTGGCCCACACCTTTAGTCCCAGCACTTGGAAGTAAGAGGCAGGCAGATCTCTGTGAGTTCCAGACTAGCCTGACTAGACCAGCCAGGGATACACAGTGATACCTTGTCTCAAAAAGCAAAAGGAAGTAAAAACTAAAGTCTACAACTGTACATAGTAATACATACCTGTAATCTTAGGAGACGGAGAGAGGAGGATTACTAAATTAAAAACCAGCCTGGTATTTAGAGAGAACTCTAGGCCAGCCACAGACTCTTTCTGGAAAAGCTAGTTTAATAATTAACCAATTAATTAATTTAATAAAAGTAGACCAAAGTGTGGTATGTCACACCTATAATCCAACAGCACTAGGAGACAGAACCAGCTTGATCCAGTTCAAGGCTAGTCTAGGCTGAGTATGAGCCCTTGCCTCAAAACAAATAAGTAGGTAAAAATGCTTTATGATTTCTCTGCTTATTGTTTTTTCTTCAATGCTTCTAGTCTAAACTCCACTGCTTACTGGGCATGCTCGAATGCTGCCGTCTAATCTCTTAGTGGAGGTGATGCATTGGGTGAGAGGAGCTGTGAGAGGTCTGTGAGAATTACTGGACTAATGCTAAAGATATCAAGAGATGAGCATACATGTGTGTGCACACACAAAAATAAAACAAATTTTAAACGATGTTACTCTAAGCATTACTATGGAAGCAAGAAAGGACACTAATACCACCCTGTGACCTGTCTGTCTTCCCTCCCTCCCTCCCTCCCTCTCTTTCTTTCTTCCTGTCTCTCTCTTTCTGCCTGCCTGCCTTCCTTCCTTCCTTCCTTCCTTTTTCTCTCTTTTTTTTCAATACAGATATATTTATTTACTTATTTACTCATTTATTATACAGTGTTCTGCCTGTATGTATGCCTACATGCCAAAAAAGGGTACCAGATCTCATTATAGAGGGTTGTGAGCCACTGTGTGGTTGCTGGAAATTGAACTCAGGACCTCTGGAAGAGCAGACAGTGCTCTTAACTTCTGAGCCATCTCTCCAGCCCCTGAGCCATCTCTCTAGCCTCCTCCTCGCTTTTTAAATATAGTTATATTTCTTTGTGTATGGGTGTTTTGTTTAATTGTATGTCTATGCCCTTGGAGAACAGAGGAGTACATTGGATCACCTGCAACTGGAGTAACAGACAACTGTGAGGTGCCAAGTGGGTGCTTGGTATTGAACTCAGGCCCTCTGGAAAAGCAGCACGTATTCTTAACCACTGAGCCAGCTCTCCAGCCCCCTGACCTCACAATTTTCAGCTTTGTCTGGTAAAGAAGTCTAGGAAAATTTGGGGCACTGAGGATGTTTGTCTAATTGCTCCTTGAGAGAATTTCACTTTCCTTTCCTGTAGCAGTGTGTGATAATTGCAGGGCTTCTCACCACCTCCAGGCTAGTGGCCTTCCTTGGAGTTTAGTGGTCAGGGAATCACTGTGTGTATCATGTCATTCAGGAATTGCTGTGTGTCTCCTGTTGTCACGCCCCCAGGCTCCCACTCCTACTGCCCTCAGTCACCCCTGCTATTTTTCCATGTGCATTAAAGCAGTAGTTTCTCTTGCTCTTCCTGTCCAGTCGCTGCCTGTCTATAACCCTCCAAACAGCTTTCAGAGCCAGCCTTCCACAAGCTAGACATTATACCTCCCTGCTCCTTCTAGTCTTTGGGCTCATCCAGGATTTATTTCTAGCTCCTTTTAAATAGTCTTTATGGGGCTGGAGAGATGGCTCAGAGCTTAAGAGCACTGGCTGATCTTCCAGAGGTCCTGAGTTCAATTCCCAGCAACCACACGGTGGCTCACAGCCATCTGTAATAAGATCTGGTGCCCTCTTCTGGCCTGCAGGTATATAAGGAGGCTGAACATTGTGTATACAATAAATAAATAAATCTTTAAAAAAAAATAGTCTTTATCACCTGGCTCCTAGTTGTCTTTACAGTCCTGCCCGTAACCATTACAGTCCACTTGTAACTGTGGATACCAGGTCACTACCATTGCCAGTCCCTGATCATAATTATACCCTTTATATATACTGTTGCTACTTTTTTGAAGATTTTTGTTTGTTTGTTTTTGATTTTTTTTGGTGTTGTTGTTGTTGTTTTGTTTTTCAAAACAGAGTTTCACTGTGTAACAGCCCTGGCTGTTCTGGAACTCACTTTGTAGACCAGACTGGCCTTGAACACACAGAGATCCACCTGCTTCTGCCTCCCAAGTGCTGGGATTAAAGACCTGTGCCACCATGACCCAACCAAAAGACTTATTTTTTAAATTACGTATATGTGTTTGGTGTATCTGTGTTGTGGAGTGTGCATATATGAGTGCATAGGTCAGAAGCAAAAGATCCTGGAGCGGAACTAGAGAGATGGCTCAGAGGTTAAGAGCACTGGCTGCTCTTCCAGTGGTCCTGAGTTCAATTCCCATCAACCACATGGTGGCTCACAACCATCTGTAATGGGGTCTGGTGCCCTCTTCAGGCATGCAGGCATACTTGGAGGCAGAATGTTGTATACATAATAAATAAATCTTTATTAAAAAAAAAAGTCCCCTGGAGCTGTAGTTACTGATTGTTGTGAACTGCCTGGCATGGATGCTGAGAACTGAACTGAGGTCCTCTGCAAGAACACAAAGTGCTCTTAACCACTGAGCCATTTTCCCAACTGCCCCTCCCCCATTTTCTTAATTTAAACAGACTATCTTTCATCCCCCTGGTAGACTTCTGGAGCCTTTCTGTCACAGTGTGATTTTCTTCCTCAGTGCTGGTGTCAGCCACAGGGCTTTCCATATACTATGCAAGTACTCTACCACTGAGCTGTACCCCCACCTTTACATCGTGATATGGACGTATGATAGATTATTTATGTAGCAAGTTACTTGATGTAGTTGCTAATAAGTTACCTTTTGGAAGAACTCTATTCCTGTTAATACTGCAAGGCTCTAGATAACACAGACTTCAACAAGAAGCCTATCTATTAGAGAGAGTGAGATAAGAGAGGTTAGAAACCACCAGCTCTTCCCATCTGACCATGTCAGGTCCATCACGTAGTGTTTTTCTCTTTCTTCTTGCAGGTTATGAGGATGCAGGAAAACTGAGCCATGCCACATTAAAGAATGGCCACACAACCCCCATAGGAAGTGCCAGGTCGTCTAGTCCAGTCCTAGTGGAAGAAGAGCCAGTGAGAGTATCAAGTCTTCGAAATCTTATTCCAGAAGAGGATCCAAAGAAGAGACTAGGTAAGAGTGGGCTTTTGAGTCTGAAAGCCATAGACTGTTCTCATTTACCTCAGAGGACTGCAGGAGAGGGAAGTCAGATAGGGGAGAGGGATTCATGTTCTCAAGAAACTGCAGTTTTCTGCCCTTTTTACTCCCAACCATTCCCCCAAATTCCTAAATTTGTGATTCTTTCCTGCCCCATTCTTTTTTCTCTACTTGTTTGTTTCAAGACAGTGTCTCTATGTGTAGACCAGACTGGCCTTGAACTCACAGAGATCTTCCTGCCTCTGCCTCCCGTGCTGGGATTAAGGTTGTGTACTACTGTGCCTACCTCTCCACCTTCATTCTTTAACACAGAGTCTCACTCTGTAGCTCAAGCTGGCCTCCATCTCAGGGTGGTCTCACTGCCTTAGCCTCCCACATGCTGGGTTTCAGATGGGAGCCATCACTTAGCTCTTCTGTAGGATTTTGTCAAGCTCCACATTTGTGTTCTTCCCAAGGAATTTTGCATGTGTGCTTTTATGGGTGCAGGTCTAATATACATGTGGGTACCAGAAGCTGGCATTGTTGTTTGCTCTTCACCTTTTTTGGGAGGGGGGGCAGCTAAAATTTAGTTTTATTTGTTTTGTTTTGTTAATTTTGGTTTTCAAGACAGGGTTTCTCTGTGTAACTGTTCTGGACTGTCCTGAAACTCACTGTATAGAGCAGGCTGGCCTCAAACTCATAGGGATCTGCCCACCTCTGCCTTCAGAGTGCTGGGGCTTTTGCCACTACCACACATTTTATTTGTTTATTTTGAGACAGCATCTCTTACTGAACCCAGAGCTCATTGCTTGGCTAGAATGGATGGCCAGTAAACTCCAGTGGTCTTGTCTCTAACTCCATCTCCAGCACAGCACTAGGGTTAGAACCTAGCTTTTATGTAAATGTGTTGTTCTAATTATTCTTTATTAATAAGAATTCAGGGTAAGAACCTGCATGATTAGAGAAGCACTGGAGAAGCAACCAGTGACTTCCTATCTTTTTTGTTCCTCCATCCAAAAGGGCTGAGACCCTCTCCAAGCCTTGCCTACTACTTCCTGTGTCTCTTTCCTCAGTCCTCTAAAACCTCTATGGTTAAATTTGTCAGCAGGCTAGCTCTGCCTTCTAATTCAAAACAAACTTTATTGTCAATCTTGGGAGTGTCAGAATGCAATCAAGGTATCACACAGTAGTGGAGATTTGCATGGCAGGAACTTACCTGGGATGTCTTTGGTAGGAGGCTCTTGTATGAAGAAGCATCACTACCCTTACTGACCTCTCTTATGGACACTTCCTAAGCATGTTGAATGCATCTGGAACATGGTCTATTCACTAATCTGTAAATTCATTGATGAAGTTGGTTGTAAATGTGTTCACATTTTCAGTCTCTCTTCCTTTTTAAATCCTATCATTTGTTGCATAGGCTCAACAGGAAGCCAGCCCAACTCTGAAGCCGAGTCTGCTCCTGAGCATGCACCTAAGCAGCCTCTGGTCCCTCCAAGCAGATCCTCGTCCTCTTCTTCTGAAGCAAGTGAAGGGCAAGCGAAGGACACCATGCCTGGCAGTGCAGCGAGGTCCCTGTCCTCCATTTCTGGCTCTACCCCCACCGCACCTGGTGTCCCCACTGCTGCCACAAACGTGGCAAAGACTGCTAATTCCTTTGTCAGCCCTACCCCAGCCCCCAGGACTCTGCCTGCTGCTCCTGCCAGCACTAACACTGCTGTCACTCAAACAGCCCCTGCCAAGCAACCCCCAGTCCCACCCCCTAAACCAGCTCACAGAAACAGCAACCCTGTCATTGGTAAGTCTTCAGATTTTAGGTTTGGTTTAGTTTTGGACAGTTATTTTATTGAATGACTACTAGATTCTGATTTGATCTGTGGAAGAGTTTTCTAATTCATCTCTTTGAATATTCTCAATATAGAAAAAAGTTTTAGAACCAGGTGGTGGTGGTGCACACCTTTAATCTTAGCACTTGGGAGGCAGAGGTAGGCAAATCTCTGTGAGTCTGAGGCTAGCCTGGATTACAAAATAAGTTCCAGGACAGCCAGGGCTACACAGAGAAACCCTGTCTCAAGAAGAAAGAGAGAGAGAAAAGTTTGCTTTGTTTTGTTTTTTAATTTCAAATATATTGTTGTTTTGCCTGCATATGTGTCTGTCTGAATATGGGGTTTATTATAGAAGTATTACAAAACTAACTTAGCACTGCTTGTTTTCTTTATTTCATAATTACAATTTTGAGAATTTAAAAAGAATATCCCCTAGAACTGGGCATTGGTGACACTTGGGAAGTACTCAGGTGGCAGAGACAGGATTCAAGGACATCAGCTTTGGATATGTGAGTTCGAGGCTAGCCTGGGCACATGAAACTGTCTCAGCTCCTCTCTCTTTGATAAAAACAAAAGCAGCAATAGTGAAAATACGTTAATATAGTAGAGGTACTGGATATTGAAGGCAAGCGCAAGCTTGACCATCATGGATTGCCTTTGTTCAGGGAGAAAATGAGAATGGTGGCACAGTTTACAAGGGGCAAGGCAAGTGTCTCATCTACTCTAAACATAAGTCTGGTAGGTAAAGTGATGGTTTTGTCAGTGTCCTGACTTGTGATTCAGTGTTCAGTCTAGTATCTTCATGGGAACTACAGAGGTGTTTAAGTTGTATGGATAACATCGTATTTTATCTTGGGGAGAGTTAAAAATGCTACTCTTGCTGGGTGCGGCGGCATGCTGTAAACTTGAGCACTCAGGAAATGGAGGCAGGAGAGGTTGCCAAAATTGAGGTTGTCCTGGTCTGCATAGTAAGTTCCAGCTTGGGGTCTGTAGATCCTGTCTCAAAAATAGATAGACAGACAGATTGATAGATTGATACATTGATAGATTTTTTTTTAAATGATGGTAAAGGAAGCCAGACCTGCTAGAACAGGCCTATGATCTCAGCTACTCAGGATTGCAAATTCAAGGCCTTCAGTGTTGAACTTAGTGAGATCCTATCTCAAAATGTTAAAGAACAGTGAGGGCTAAGGATACAGCTGGTGTGCATGTGTGTCTCCGTGCGTCTGGTGTGCAGTGCTGGCCTAGTGTAGATAGGCCTGGCTTCGCTCCTCAGGAGCACTACAGAACGAAAGCCAGGAAGTGTACAGTGTGTGTTTATAGGTTTAGGAAATTACTTTGACTTTTCCTAAAGTCTTGTTTTGGTCTATATTTCTATCATAATTGTACTTTGTACAAAAATTTTCCAGAAAGGGGGGGAAAAGGAAAAGCTGTCACTGATAAGAGTTTCAGAGATAATGAAATGGTAATTTTTCAGGAATAATAATATTAGGTTTACCCTGCTTAAAGTTCTTGTTAATGATTTCACAGCTAATGAATAAAAAGTATGCTCATTAAGACTCTTGATGTCAGTCAGCTGGGTGGAGTGACTGGCTCCTTAATCAGGCTTCAGGATCTACAGGTTGGTGTAGCACAGTAGGAAGAGGCCTTGATGGATGTCGTCCTGACTTAGCTTTCACCCGGACTCTCACACCCTCCATGGGCTGCAGTGAGCGATGGTGTCTCTTCTGTGCAGAGGCAGTGATAGCTGCGCTGTTGGTTGAGTTCACCTTGAAGGTCCTTGTGGATGAGGGGGCTTTGATTCCAGAGGCTCCGATGTCAGTAAGCCCAGCCTAGGGCCAGTGAGCAAGTATTTCTGATAGATTCGCAGGGGCTGTCCATGCTGCTAGTCCGGGGACCGTGTTACACACTCCTTACACAGAGGATCACTAGCTGGCTGTGTGCTGCACTGGGGAGGGAGGAGTGGAGGGTCATCCTCAGCTGCATAAGGAAGTCCGAGAATTGATAGCCCAGAGCAGTAGGCCCTAAGAATCAGCACTGTTCTATGGCATGTCCTCACAGAAGAAAAATGGGTAAGTCACAGAGTTTTTGTTAAGATTAAATAGGTATGACTTAAAGGTTGGACTTCTAAAATAATGACCTTCCTAATGCTTTGATCCTAAAATACCATTTCTGTCACAAAAGGATTATGATCGCAGATGGTTTATTATCAGCTGTTACTTAGAAATCCTTAGGAATGATAGGTTGGGTTGGGGGTGTCTTGGAGAGATGACTCAGCAGTTAAGTACACCTCCTCTTCTTTCAGAACTAGTTGGTTTGATGTCCTGTAATTTTAGCTCCCAGGCATTCAGTGCCCTTTCCTAGCCTCTGTGGGCACCTACACATAAACATACATAAAAATAAAATAAAGCTCTAAAAGTAGAAAGAAAGATGACTTAGGGCCTAGGAAAGGGCTATCTGTGAAGCACAAGGACCTGTGTTCCACCTCTAGGATTCACATTTAAAAAGTGTGTGTGGTGGTGCACTGTGAGTGCTAGGGAAACAGAGGCAGGTGGACTCTCGAGGTCACAGGTCAGTCAGGCAAGTCTCAGATCTCAGTGAAAGAATATCTTAAAAAACAAGATTAAGACCAGGCCAATCATACTAAATTCAGGTCAATCTACAAGCTACTTAGTGAGACCTTCTTTCAAGAAAAATAAAGCAATTTACTTCATCAATTAAAAATTAAAATGGGGGGAGGGGCTGGAGAGATGGCTCAGTGGTTAAGAGCACTGACTGCTCTTCCAGAGGTCCTGAGTTCAATTCCCAGCAACCACATGGTGGCTCACAGCCATCTATCATGAGACCTGGCACCCCCTTCTGGCTTGCGGGCACACATAGAAGGAATGCTGTACACATAATAAATATTTAAAAAAAATTAAAATGGGCCAGGCAGTGGTTGCACAAGCCTTTAATCCCAGCACTCATGAGTCAGAGGCAGGCGGATCTCTGTGAGTTCGAGGCCAGCCTGGTCTACAAGAGCTAGCTGCAGGATAGGCCTCAAAGATACAGAGAAACCCCAACTCGAAAAAAAAAATTAAAACTTAAAATGTTCACCCGGGTGGTAGTGGTGCACGCCTTTGATCCCACCTCTCAAGAGGCAGAGGCAGGCAGATCTCTGTGAGTTCAAAGCTAGTCTGGTATACAGACCAAGTTGCAGGACAGCCAGAGCTGTCATTACACAGAGAAACTGTCTCCAAAAACAAAATCAAATATGGTCCTTGTTGTGATGGTGTCACACACCTTTAATCCCAGCACTCTGGGGGCAGAAACAGGCAGATCTCTGTGAATTCGAGGCCAGCCTGGTCTACAGAGTGAGTTCCAACACAGCCAGGGCCACACAGAGAAGCCCTATCTTGAAGTCTGTCTAGAGACAGTTTTATTGTAGATGGAGCAGCTAACTGCTATTCTTACCTTTGCATATCAGGTGCAGTGTTTTCCTAGGCTGTTCTTTTTTTTTTGTTTGTTTGTTTGTTTGGGGTGAGGTTTTCTGTTTGTTTCTTAATTGTTTTTATTTAGTTTTCCTGACTCAGTCTCATCTGTAGTCCAGTCCTTGAAATCACTTTGTAGCAAGGGTGATCTTGAACTCTCGCTGCTGAGATCCTAGCACATACTACAGTGTCAACATAAAATACCCTCTGTGAAGACTGGTTAGGATAAGTGAGCAAGACCAGCTCACTCTTTGAATTTATGCATGGAATGAGATTAAGGGCAAATAACATTTTATTTGGGGAAATTTATAGATTCTTTGAGAACATTGGAGAAACTAAAATAAAAGATTCAGATAGACGATTAGAGGTTGCTCATCAAAAGAACGCCTCTTTAATTGGTTCACAGGTTAGCTTCCATATGATGTGATGGCCCACTTCTTACATAGATCAATGCCTGAGTCATGTGGGCTCTGGGAAGATCAGTAGGGATGTGCTGTCATGCTATAGAGTAAGAGCGTCTCATAAACACGTATTGAGGGCACACTATGTGTATCCCTGGGAACATGCTACGGATGGAGGCAAGAGCTGTTCTGCCATCAAACCTAGAGTGCGATGCAAAGTGACCATGGTGCACAAAGCATTAAGAGGTGTGCTCACTGATTCTAACAACATGGGTACCCTGGGTTCCAGCTAAAGGTACCTCTCCATTAAGAGGTGTGCTCACTAATTCTAACAACATGGGTACCCTGGGTACCAGCTAAAGGCCATGCTTGTTTGTAGTGTGATCTAGGACAAGCTACCTAAAGTCTAACTTCTAGTTTTCTTTATGGAAGAAGAAAAAATAAGATGAGACCTTGTTTTCCCTTGTCACCTCAGGTGGTGCTGGTGAGGAAGGCATAGAGACAGGTCTGCTGAGGAGGCCCAGTGTTAAAGGTACTTGTCACCAAGCTTGACAACTCAGTTTGATCCTCATGACTTACTTGGTGTAAAAAAAGAACCAGTTACCCCCAAGTTGCTTGTTTTTTTTTGAGATAGGGTTTCTTTGGTAGCCTTGGCTGTCCTAGAACAAGCTCTGTAGACCAGGCTGATCTCAAACTCACAATGATCTGCCTACCTCTGCCTCCTGAGTGCTGGGATTAAGGTGTGCGTTACCATTGCCCAGCAATTTAAAAGCTTTTTAAAAAAACATTAAAAAAAAAAAAACAGTTTAGTTTCTTTGAACGGCTGTGTATTTGCCATATAAGTCAAGACTTATTAAATAGCTTTATTGAATTTTATTAAACAATATATAATACAAAGCTAAGATATTAAGGTGTCATCATTTAACAGGGTAATGAAAGAATGCCCAAGAAATTGGGGTGCTTTTGGTTTTAATTAATTTATTATTAGTGTGTGTGTGTGTGTGTACATGCTATGTGTGAGTGCCAATACGCACACATCACAGTGCACTGTGGAGGTCGAAAGACAGCTTTCAGGAATTGCTGCTCACCTTCCACTGTGAGTTAAGGATCAAACTCAGGTCATCAGGCTTGGAGGTATGTGCCCTTACCTACTGAGCCATCCTGTCCACCCAGGTTGCAGTTTTAAGACCAAATTTTGTAAAGTGTTGTACTCTCCTCCTCATCCCCAGCTACACAGAGAAGACAGTCTTGCTATTTAGCCCTGATTGACCTGGAGCTAGGTATGCAGAGAAGTCTGGTCATGAACTTGTGCTGCTCTTCCTGAGTGCTGGGATCATGGCGCTGGAGAGATGACACAGCAGTTAAGAGCACTGACTGCTCTTCCAGAGGACCTAGATTTGGTTCCCAGCACCCACGTGGCAGCTCACAACTGCCCGTAACTCTAGTTTCAGGGGATCCACTGCCTTCTTTCTGGCCTCTGGAGGCACTAGTCCAGGTACATTATAAGATGCACAGACATACATGTAGGCACAACACTCATATACGTAAAATAAAAAATAAAAAAAGACAATTTTTTTTTTTAGACATGGTTTCCCTATGTAGGCCTGGCTGTCCTGGAAATAGCTCTGTAGACCAGGCTAGCCTTGAACTCACAGAGATCCAATTGCTTCTGCCTCCCGGGCACTGGGATAAAAGGCATTTACTACTACTGCCCAGTTACAAACAAGTTTTTAATAAGTTTTTTTTTCTGGATCTATTCTGTTTATTCCATCAGCTCAGAGATGTCATATGTATCATCATAGTAATTAAATGTTAATCATCAGATTAACATTCTTACAGCTCTACTACTCATTAGATCTTCTACCTGGATAAATACCAAGTTTCTTTCAGGTATTTAAGAAATTATAAATTTCGGGGCTGGAGAGATGCCTCAGTGATTAAGAGCATTACCTGCTCTTCCAAAGGTCCTGAGTTCAATTCCCAGCAACCACATAGTGGCTCACAACCATCTGTAATGAGGTCTGGTGCCCTCTTCTGGCCTGCAGACATACACGCAGACAGAATATTGTATACGTAATAAATAAATATTTATTAAAAAAGAAATTATGAATTTCAAAGCCATGAAATTATATAATTTGCCTGAAAGCTTAGATCTGACCTAGGTCTTCCGTGCATTGTAAGACTGTGTTAACAATGTGTTGCTCTCTTCTTCCCAGCTGAACTGTCCCAAGCAATGAATAGTGGTTCACTGTTGCAGAAACCATCCCCACCCTTACCACCCAAGAGAGGCATTCCGTCAGCCTTGGGACCCACCTCAGAGCCTGCTGCTTCACCCACAACAAAAACAGCAAGTGATCAAAGAGAAAAAACTGTCTCTGTGTGGGAACCACCGCTGATGATCCCGCCATCCTCCCCATCGCCCCCGCTGCCTACCCACATACCTCCAGAGCCACCACGGTCCCCATCGTTCCCTGCTAAGACTTTTCAAATTGTGTCAGAAGTTGAGTTTTCCCCTCCTTTAGATCTATCCCAGGACCTTTCCCAGCAGGAAGATCAGAAAAAGGAAGTCCCCAAGAAGATACAGGACCAGAGTTTTGGGGAACCCCATATACCCTCCAGGCTGCCCCCACTCCCGCTGCATATCCGAATTCAGCAGGCCCTTACTAGCCCCCTTCCTGTGACTCCTCCCTTGGAAGGCGCTCACAGAGCTCATTCCCTGCTGTTTGAGAGCAGTGACGGCTTCTCTGAGGACAGTGGTACCCTGGGGCGGACCAGGTCACTTCCCATCACCATTGAGATGCTTAAAGTGTGAGTGTTCATTGCTTGCCTCCTGTTCCTGTGCTTAGTGTACATAGCCCCACATGGGAGGCAGCCTCAGAAAATGTGGGCAAATTCAAGTTCAAGAAATGCCCTGCCAGGAGTGTCAGTTCTAGAAACGGCTTTTTTTACCCTGCTAACTTCTCTCAACTTGTGTTTTTGTAAATGGATTTTTATGATGATTTCTGTGTCGACACCAAAAGTACCTGTTTGTGGATGTGAATATTAACTCTATAAGTTTTACATGATACACATGTGTTACATGGTGCTTCAGAACTTTTGCTGATAATGAAGAAGCCCTGGGTTATCATATCTCTCCAAGTCCTGGCTTGTCACTCAGCCTCTCTTGCTTAGTATCTAACCTAAATAAGGGGAGTGTCTACTCTAAAGACTTCTGTGAATGGAATTAGGCAAATTCTGAAATGTATCAGTATCTACTAAGAAACAGTGAAGGATTTGAGCCCAGTGCTTTTTAGATTCATAAATTCTAAAAAGCTTCTTGGGAAAAATGTTAATGGTTTGTTTGTTTGTTTATATACTTTATGTATATGAGTATTTTGTCTAAGGGTATCCATTACCCGTTATAGATGGCTGTGAGCAACCATGTGGTTGCTGAGAATTGAACTCAGGATCTCTGGAAGAGAACCAGTGATCTTAACCTCTGAGTCATTCCTCTAGCCCCGAAGAATGTTAATGTCAAGACAGGGATTCATGTGTCTTCTACTAATGGTCTTTTCGTGTGTGTTTCTATCCTTTTGAAAAGCCTCATTGTTTCTGAAAGGCAAAACCATATTATGTTCATTTGTTAGTCCAGATGATGATGAAGAAGAGCAGACCTGCCCACTGGCATTTGCTGAAGATATGACACCTGCCTCTGGCACTCCTAAACTACCACCGTGTCTGCAAGAGGAAGGGAAGGAGAGTGACTCCGATTCAGAGGGCCCTATTCAGTATCGAGATGAAGAAGATGAAGATGATGAAGATGAAAGCCATCAGAGTAAGAAACAGAGGGAAAGTGTGAAAGTTCTTTTGTTTGTCGTGCTGGGGGCTGGGCACCACACATGCCAGGCAACTCTCTGTCCATGAGCTAGATCCCCAGCAAGTGCGGAAACAGGTATCCTGTTCCGTGGAGTCCTCTGGCTGTTGGAGGCAGGTGTGAAGGACTCTGCCTCCCTTTTAGCGTGCCTCAGTTGAAGGAAGCCATGAGAGGGAGCCACATTGACAGAATCATTTGGATTTATTTTATTTAATTTTGAGATAAACTGTGTAGCCTTCATTAGCCTGGAATTCACTGTGTAGACCAGGGTGGCCTTGAACTCACAGACATCTATCGGCCTCTGCCTCCTCAGTGCTAGGACTAAAGGTGTGTGCCATCGTCATTCAGATTCTTGGTTTATATTTTAGATCTGCTTCCCCAGAGACCAGTGGTATAGTTAAGTTGTGAAGTTTGTGCTAAGCACAGAGCCTGGATTCAGTGCTCAGTACAAAATTAAAAAAATGAAAACCAAAGCCATTCACCTTGAAGATAGAGGCTAAGAATTATAGAGAAAAGCTGGAAAGAGATTACACTGAAGAGCGAGGTAAGATGCTGGAGAAGGAGCTGGCTCAGCAGTTAAGAATGGATACTACTCTTGCTTCCCAGCACCCATGTTGGGTAGCTCACAACCACCTGTGACTCCCAACTCCAGGGGATCCAATACCTCTGGCCTCTGAGGGAACCTACACTCAATGTGCCCACACCTCCACACAGATATAAACACACATACGTCATTAAAAAAAGCTTAAAGGAAAGACTTAAATAAAAGAGATAAATGATGCTTCCAAAGGTCCTGAGTTCAATTCCCAGCAACCACATGGTGGCTCACAACCATCTGTAATGAGGTCTGGTGCCCTCTTCTGGCCTGCAGGCATACACACAGATAGAATACTGTATACATAATAAATAAATAAATATTTAAAAAAAAAAGGTAAATGATGATTTTTCTTAATATAATGAACTTCTTGATAACCTAAACTAAAAAGTGTGTTTTTCTGGATGTGGTAGCTCACACCTATAACCATAGCATCTGAGAGTCTAAAGCAAAAGGATTACATTAGTTAGAACATAGCCCGAACTGCTAAATTAGCTCAAAAACCAAGAAAGGGTTCTGGAGAGATGGGAACAGGAAAGGGGAGTGTGGGAGTGTCAGCTACATGAAACCCGTCTCCAAACAGCAAAGAAAGCAAGGGTAGGAAGAGAATGATGACTCTAGTCCACTTTCTAAGGGGCAGAGGTAAGAGATTGTGACCTCGGGAGTTTGAGCACAGCCTGGCAACATAGCAAGACTCTCTCTCAAAACAGTGATGAAGAGATGACAAGATTTACTAATATAAAAGCTTTCATGTTTTTTTTAATATTTATTTATTTATTATGTATACAATATTCTGTCTGCATGTATGCCTGCAGGCCAGAAGAGGGCACCAGACTTCATTACAGATGGTTGTGAGCCACCATGTGGTTGCTGGAAATTGAACTCAGGACCTCTGGAAGAGCAGACAGTGCTCTTAACCACTGAGCCATCTCTCCAGTCCAAAAGCTTTCATGTTTTAAGTCAGAAGACTGTCCCAGAGCAGGCTAGATTCCGTCTTTAGAAACTCTCACTGTCAGGGCAGTGGTGCACACGCCTTTATTTCCAGCATTTAGGATGCAGAGACAGGAAGATCTCTGTAAGTTCGAGACCAGCCTGATCTAGAATGCAAGTTCCAGATCAGGTCTGTTACACAGAGAAACTCTGTCTTGAAAAACAAACAAAATAAAATAAAATAATAAGGGAACTAGAAAAAATGGCTCATTGGTTAAGAGTAATGGCGGCTCTTACAGAGGACCCGGGTTCTTTTCCCAGCACCTACCTGGCAGCTCACAACTGTCTGTAACTCTAGTTCCAGGGAATCTGATACCCTGAGAAATGTGCACATAAAATAAAAAAATAAAACTTGGGCAGAGGTGGTGCACACTTTTTGTTTTTTTTTGGTTTTTCGAGACAGGGTTTCTCTATGGTTTTGGAGCCTGTCCTAGGACTAGCTCTTGTAGCCCAGGCTGGTCTCGAACTCACAGAGATCCGCCTGCCTCTGCCTCCTGAGTGCTGGGATTAAAGGCGTGCGCAACCACCGCCCGGCTGGTGCACACTTTTTAATACCAGCACTCAGAAGGCAGAGGCAAGTGGATCTCTGTGAGTTCAAGTCCAGCCTGGTGAAAGCTTCAGAGAAACCCTGTCTCGAGAAACAAAAAAATAGATAAATAAATAAATAAAATTAAAATAAAAACTTAATTCTCACTAAATGAGGAAAGTGTAGAGTGAAATGTATCCTTTATCTGTCTCGTTCTATTTTGCTGAAAATTATCTTTAAGTGCCTTGATGTCTTATGTTGTTCCTTCCTCTGAGTTTGGCTCATTCAAAGCCAAATGGGCTGCTGGGAGTTGTATTCTCACGCTCTTGCATGGTTCACATGAGCCTCTGTGCCTTAGCATTTTTTTTCCCCTGTGTAAAGGTGCTCTGGCCAACAGAGTGAAGAGGAAAGACACGCTGGCAATGAAGCTGAGCAGCAGACCCAGTGAACCAGAGTTGAACCTGAATTCCTGGCCTCGTAAAAGCAAGGAGGAGTGGAATGAAATACGGCACCAGATTGGGAACACGCTGATCCGGTACGCCTTTGCATTTGGGTTTGTGTATGTCAGACCCTTGGAAATGAAGCATTCATCTGTTTTTTAAAAAAATAATTTTTAACAGTGTGTGTTCGACAGGTGGAGTTCTCTAAGCTTTAGGAGATGGGGAACATCATTGATGGCATTGGGAGTTTTCAGTCATCACATAACACAGGAGGCTCAGACAGGTTGCTAAAGAAGTCAGGCTGGTTTCCAGGACATGCAGATTCCTGTGTGACTTATCCGATTGCTGAACCATGAAATGCCAACCTAACTCATCATACCTGTATTTTTTTTTTAAATAAGTACTATGTAGCTACTTCTTTTAAAAAAGTTAGTATATTTTTCAAGTCAGCTGGAGTCAAAAAGGAGGGAAGTGGAATGCAGGCCAACCTCTTGTTTATGCAATGAGCATATTTGTGTATGGACAGATGTTTACATGGCATAGACACTTCCCCCGTCTAAAGGGATAAAAGGAAGAAAAAACTCTTCTCCCTACAAGAAAAGTTAACTGAGGGCGTCCATCACTTAAGGCCCAGCCTTCTTTCCTACTATAGACGTCTAGCTTTTCTTTCTTTCCTTTCTTTCTTTCTTCCTTTCTTTCTTTCTTTCTTTCTTTCTTTCTTTCTTTCTTTCTTTCTTTCTTTTTTAATTTAAATTTATTTTGTGTGTGTTGGTGTAAAGGTGTCAGATCCCCTGGAACTGGGGTTACAGTTGTGAGCTGCCATGAGGGTGCTGGGAATGGAACCCAAGTCCTCTGGAAGAGCAGCCACCCCTCCAGCTCCACTTTCCTTGTACACAGACTGTGTGTTCATTCTGCATCTAGAAACAAGACAGGCCCTTTGTATACTCTGGCATTTGGGGTGCTGAAGTCATTATCTCATACTGTGTATCAGTTACTTTAGAGGGGGATAGATAGACCCATTTCAAACAAGAAAAGTTGTGAGAAAATACACCATTTACCTAGATGTGTTAGTGCGTACTATTTGCCTTACTGATTATTGTGTACAGTGCCAATATGCATGTACTTTGGGTTTGGGGTTTTTGTTTGTTTGTTTTTTTTTTTCCCCAAGACAGGGTTTCTCTGTGTAGCTTTGGCTGTACTGGAACTCACTCTGTAGACCAGGCTGGCCTTGAGCTCACAGAGATCCACCTGCCTCTGCTGTGTAACATTGGGGGGTCCTGTTTGTTTGTTGGGGTTTTTGTGCCGCCCGGTACCCCACAACTGTTTGGCCCCCAAAGAAAATCACACATAGGTCTCTAAGTTATAAAGCTGATTGGCCCATTAGCTCTAGCCTCTCATTGGCTAACTCTCACATCTTGATTAACCCATTTTTCTGATCTATGTTAGCCATGTGGCTCAGTACCTTTTTTCAGTGGGGCAGATCACATCCTGCTGCTTAGGTGATCTGGGCAGGAGTGGGAGGAATCAACTTCCCCTTCCCAGAATTCTCCTGTTCTCATTCTATCATTTCTACTTCCTGTCTGATTTTCCTGCCTATATTTTCTGCCTGGCCAATCAGCGTTTATTTAAAACATGATTGACAGAATACAGACAATTATCCCGCAACATGCTGAGTACTAGAATTAAAGACGTGGGCCACCATACCTGGCTCAGGGACTCTACTTCAAAGTACTTCAGCATAGTCTTCTATGAAGAAGTAATAGTTAGAAAATTATAGGAAAAAGAAAACCTAAGGGCTAACAAGTTGGGTTAGTGTGTAAAGGTGCTTGCCACCAAGCTCTGCAACTTGAATTAATTCCTGGCACCCAAGTAAGAGAAGGAGAGAATCCACTCCTGAGTTTTCAGTGGTCCCACCTATGTGTTCTGGTCACGGGTGTGCCTCCTCCTAGCACACGTCCAGATGCACAAACACACACAAAAGTAAATGTGATTAACATTTTAAAAGAAAAAGCCTGGTACACACCTTTAACCCCCACTCAGAAGGCAGAGGCAGGTAGATCTCTGCAGTCCCAGCCAGGACTACACAGAGAAACCCTATCTCAAAAGAAAGAAAGAAAGGAAGGAAGGAAAGGAAGGAAGGAAGGAAGGAAGGAAGGAAGGAAGGAAGGAAGGAAAAAGAAAAAAGAAGAAAATGTTAACTGCTTATAATCCTATGCCTTATAAAATAGGGTTGACCAACTTCTCTAAAGGACAGAAAACCAGTATTTCAGTTGGGTGTGGTAGCATCTGTCATCCCAGAAACAGTGAGCTAGCGTTCAAGACCACCTGCAGGTACATAATGAGTTTGAGGATAATCTAGGACTACCTGAGGCCCCTCCTCAAAAAAATGAGAGAAAACGTTTATGATTTCAAGCCACATACATTCTCTTTTCTGAATTTATAGTTTGTTGACTTTTTGAGATCGGGTTTCATGGCAGTTAGGATGAGGTTACAGCTATGTGCCACCATGCCTGGCTACAGGCTCTTTGCTTCCTGTGGTGCCAGGGATAGAGCACAGGTCCTCATGCAAGCTAGGCGAACGCCCCATCACTGAACTGTATTGTTTTATGTGTGTGTGTGTATTAAACAATTTTTTTAGACCTCAGATGTGCTCTTTCAGAAGACTTGAATTTGGTCCTCAGCATCCACATCAGGCAGTTTACAGCTGCCTGTAACTCCCACTCCAAGGGATTTAACACCTCTGGTCCCCAGAACACACAATTAAAAATAATAAAATCTTTTTTATCCCCCTTTGGTTACTTGTATAGCCCTGGCTGTTATGGAACTCCTCTGTAGACCAGGCTGGCCTTGAACTCAGAGATCTGCCTGCCTCTGCCTCTGTTTTGAAGTAGAGTCTTACTATGTAGCCCTGGCTCTCCTGGAACTTGCTGTGTAGACAGGCTGACCTCGAACTTTCAGGAGTCCACTTGCCTCTGCCTTCCGAGTGCTAGGATGAAAGACTCAGACCACCACCAGTGACCAAATATATAGTCTTTGTCCTTACTTCTAATGTTCACTGTGTAACTGATACAATTAATTGAGTCAGAGCCCTGTTAGTTAGTGTTTACCTCTGGTGTTTTGTTCCTCTAATTAATTCTAGTCAGTGGTTCTCACACTTAAGCATTCATTTGGCAGGCTTAACTTACCTGGCAGGCTTGTTTAAAAGCAAATTGTTGAGTTCCACCCAGAGTTTTTGCTTCAGGGCGGTGCCTGGGTTGTATTTCTTGTTTGTTCATATGACTGATCCTGGGGCCACTTTGAAAGTCAGGATTCTATGAGTTCCCACCAGTATGCTCACTGCAAAAGTTCTGGGGAGGGCTGGAGAGATGGCTCAGAGGTTAAGAGCACTGGCTGATCTTCCAGAAGTCCTGAGTTCAATTCCCAGCAACCATATGGTGGCTCACGACCATCTGTAATTTGATCTGGCTCCCTCTTCTGGCATGCAGACTGAACACTGTGTAATAATAAATAAATATTTTTAAAAAAAAGTTCTGGGGATTATAGTGTAAACTCTTCTGTCTTTATATGGCCATCAGGTATATTTTAAAACACTCAGCATTTGGCCAGGTGTGTGTACCTTTAATCCTATTACTTGGAAGGCAGAGGCAGGTGAATCTTTAAGTTTGATACTAGCCTGGTCTACACATCAAGTTCTAGGACAGTCAGGGCTACACAGTGAGACCATGTCTCAAAACAAAAATATGTTCAGCATCACTAAACCAGAGACATCTGTTCACACAAGATTTATGAGATGATGAACACCTTTTTTTTTTTGAGACAGAGTTTCTCTGTGTTGCCCTGGCTGTCCTGGAAACTCACTCTGAAGACCAGGCTAGGGTTAAAGGTGTGCACCACCATCACATCCTGCAAGGATTCTTTTTGTTAATTTTTTTTTTTAATGTGTATGAGTGTTTTGACTGTATTTAACCAAGTGTGTACAGTGCCCAAGAAACTCAGCCCCCCTGGAACTAGAGTTGTAGTTGGTTTTGAGCTGCTACATGGATGCTTGGAACCAAACCCAGGTACTCTGGTAGAACAACCAGTGCTCTTAACTGCCAAGCTACCTCCACACTTACCTACCTTTCCATTCTGAGGCAGGATCTTTTACATCTCTCCTCAAGTGCTGGCCTCACAGTATAAAGCCACCACATTCAGCATAATATTGTGTGTGTGTGTGTGTTAGCACTTTCAGTATCAAACTGGTTTCCTGCTAAACAAATCAGCTACTGAAGTATATGTTAGAAATGTTACTGATTCTTTGTTATAGATCAATATAAATCTTGGCCAAAACAAACAAAAAAGCAAACAAACAACCCCAAAATCCTTAGAAATGGTGGTTGGAGGTTTGCTGTGGGCAGTTAAGTACCCGTGTCTCTCTCTTGTAGGCGACTGAGTCAAAGACCGACCGCAGAGGAGCTGGAGCAGCGGAACATACTACAGCGTAAGTCCAGCCTTTGTGCACCATGAGTGTAATATGCACTAGGACAGAGTATTTGCTAAAAGGGCCAAGGAGAGTTAGTTCCTGCTCAGGAAGCCCAGTTCCTAGGAAGATGTCACCATGATATTGTTTAGTGTACTGTGTTATGTTTTCTAGCTCCTGGGTCTGTGATGGCATTTGTGATAGTGTGTGCAGGCTTGGCCTATGCCTTTGTTCAGGGAGCTGAGATAGTGGCTGAGCTGATGGACAGGACATTCCTCTTCCTGGTGGATTCTAAGGATAAGGCCCAGAATATTCCTTCTGCTTTTATTGCTTGACTTGTATTTCTGTAGCCACCAAAGAGGAATGCGTATCTAACTTCCTGCCTATGTGCATAGTTAACCCGGAACAATGTTCTGACCTAAGACTGACTTTGTTTTACCAGCGCTTTGACTTAGAACCTGTGCTCTGTTGCTCACCCCCTTCCTCTCTGGGGATCTGTAGCTCCTGAGGACAGGTGGCAGCCCTGCCTCCCACTCCCATCTCATCACTGCTTGTCTCCATCCCAGTCAAAATCACCAGAAATAGTCCCAGCCAGGTCTTTCCACTGCTGCTCCCTTTGGTCTTCCCACCCCAAGCCATGTTAGTTCCTTCTCACAGCAGGGATTCTCACCCTTTGCTCTCAGCACACCCTGAACTCTGGAGATTATGCTCTTCCCTTAAGGCCACTCTGTCCATGTGCCTTGGAAGTACCTACCTGAGTGAGGAATCTGAGCTGAGCCCCTAGGACAAGGACCAGTCATATCCTGGGATACCCTGTGTCCTTGTGTCTCAAGTCCCACCCCTCTGACTGTGCCTGCAGTCCTGTTTGCCCCTCAGAGAGTGATCTCTTCTAGACAGCTCTTACTTATTTCATCCCTGTGGATACGGATGCAGAGGGATACAGGAGTGAGGAGGAAAGGAAGCAAAAGGGAAAGGGGTTCAGTGATGAAGGATGGGGGTGCCTGTGATAGAGGTTCTCCTCAGAGACTGTGGGATGACTGAAAGTGTTACTAGCAGAGAAATGGAAGGATCTCCTAGAGCTGCTTCCGAGCATGCCGTCTGACCGACCCATCGCCTGTTTTCTCGGTGCTTTCTGGATCTACATTCACAGCCTAGGTACTCAGTGAATTTATAATTGAGAACTTTATAGGTGCTGCCCTCGACAGGACGCGGTGTCAGTCACCTATTTTTAGGGATTACTCTGGAAACTTTTTTTTTTCCGTTTCTTAAGAAAGATTCATATATTTCATTTGCATATATGTGTGAACATGCGTATGAGTGCAGGGGCCACTGTGACCAGAGGCTTCAGATCCCCTGGAGCCAGAGTCACAGGCAGTTGTGCGCCACCCAGTACAGTGCTGGGAGCTAAATTAGGGTCCTCTGCACGAGCAGTATGCATTCTTTTTTATGTGTAATTTATTATTTTATTTGTATGTGTTTTGCTTGCACATGTGTCTGTGCAGCACATGAAGAGGGGGCATCAGGTCCTCTGGAACTGGAGTTACTCTTCAGCCCCTAGAAACTATTTTCCCCCAAGAAAAGTTTTTATTTATTCTTATTACTCATGCTTGTATGTATGTGTTGTGAGTGTGTGCCATATTTGAGGTGGGGTGATGGTAGGCCAGAAGAGGGAGTGGAATTCCCACACCCAGCTGGAGTTACAGGCAATCGTGAGCCTCCACTGTGGTTTCTGGGAATTGGACTCAGGTCCTCTAGTGCAGCAAGTACACTGAACTATCTCCTGCAAACGCCCTCTTCAAGAGCACTGTAGTCAATATTAGCAATATGTCCAGCTCTGTAGATCTTTAAACACATGGAAACCTTTAAGTACCTCTAAAGTGTTTTAAAAATGTGAAAAACTGCTGGGTGGTGGTGGCAAAGGCCTTTAATCCCAGCATTCGGGAGGCAGAGGCAGGCGGATCTCTGTGAGTTTGAGGCCAGCCTGGTCTATAAGAGCTAGTTCCAGGACTGTTACACAGAGAAAGCCTGTCCCAAACAAAGTAAAAAACATCCTTAGCTCAAGCCTGATGCATTGCCCTGTCTTGCTCTTAAGTTTTTGACTGTACAGTAGACAGAAAAAGACTGTCCTGCTAGGAAGTTTCTTGATTAGCCATTCACAAGTGGAGTATTTCATTCTAGCTTTGACGCTAAGAATTATATGTATTGTAAGTACTTGAATGTCTGCTGTGCGAATTGTCATTTGAAGTAACACCCTCTGTTTCTGTCAACTGAAGCTAAAAATGAAGCTGACCGGCAAGCAGAGAAGCGGGAGATTAAACGTCGACTCACTAGAAAGGTACGGTGTCCTTGTGTCTGGACGGCCTGTGTGATTGGAGTGAAGGAGTTGGCTTGTGCCTTAGATCAGTATGAAAATAACACATTAGCAGGAGTGGCATCTGCTGGTTTATTTTTAATATTTGAGAGGTTGTCACATTTAATCCAAAAGCTCTGAGAGCTTTTTTTTATTTGTCTGGGGGGGATTGTTTGCTTGGTTGTTTTGTGAGACTAGAGAGCAAAAAGAAAAGGTCTTTGTGCATTCTAAACAAGTGTTCTACTAGTGAGTCCTCTTAGACTAAAATTTTTATTTATATGTAAGTATAAATATATATATATATATATAAAAGCAATAATAGGAGAATTTGTAGCATTCCATTTTGCAACACAAACTGGTTGTTTTCTAATCAAGAAAACAATTGAAATAATCCTGAATCCTAAAAAAA
Organism: Alexandromys fortis; assembly: GCF_014885135.2. Classification (NCBI taxonomy): domain Eukaryota; kingdom Metazoa; phylum Chordata; class Mammalia; order Rodentia; family Cricetidae; genus Alexandromys; species Alexandromys fortis. The sequence continues at coordinate 9,372,502 of NW_026067894.1, forward strand.
TAAGAAGAGGCATTTTTCTCGATCAGTCAGGATAGGGCCTTTTCTACACAGGGTCCATGTTGGCGCTGGAGTCGTCTCTTCTCTCTTCCATTGTCCACAACTTCTGTGATTGCTTCCTGCAGATTCGGATGTGCTCTTAGATACTTCTTAAAAATCATAAGAATTGCTGGGCAGTAGTGGCACACACCTTTGATCTCACCACTTGAGAGGGATTTCTGAGAGGCAGGCAGATCTCTTTGAGTTTGAGGCCAGCCTGGTCTACAAGAGCTAGTTCCAGGACAGGCTCCAAAGCTAGAGAAACCCTGTCTTAGAAAAAAAAAAATCATAAGAATTGCCAGGCATAATGCCGCAGCACCTTTACTCCCAGCGCTCAGGAGGCAGAGGCAGGTGGATCTTTCAGTTCCAGACCAACCTGATCTACACAGGGAGTTCCAGGACAGCCAGAGCTACACAGACAAATACTGTCTTGAAAAGAAAAGGGGGGGCCAAAAAAAAATCCCAGTGCAGGTGTAGATATTCTTTCTGGAATTATTCTATCCTTCTCCAGGAACGGAGGAATTATCCTTGCTTATCCGAGACTGATTAGTGGTTCTATTGCCTTTTAACATGTAAGGTTACCTAATTGTATATCCTTAAATCTAATTTCTCAGAGCTGGAGAGATGGCTCATAGGTACTGGCTGCTCCCACAGAGGTCCTGAGTTCAAACCCAACAACCACATGATGGTTCACAACCATCTATAATGGGATCTGATAATGTCCTCTTCTGGTGTGCAGGCATACATGCAGATAGAACACTGAATATATAATATATAAATAAATAAGTCTTTAGGGAACAAAATCATACTTCTTCACAGATTCTGCTAATTTGGTAACATTGGCCACGTATTTCCTAGGACATCTCAGAGCTATGTAACATCAGTTTCTATTCTAGATCCATTTATAATCAGAATCTGTTTCTTCTTGGGGCAGGGCGGTGGGAGGGGGCCAGTGCTACGGGTGGACCAAGGGTGTCACAGATACTAACCTTGTGCTTTGCTTTGCACTGAGTTCTGTCATCAGGCGGCATCTACACTGTAACCAGATCTTCAGGCGCTAAGGGTACATATTAAAGTTTGAAGACCAGAGGACATGGCTATGATTCTGTACAGAAAACCAAACTCTCACAAATTTTCGCACATTTTTATTTATTTTGTGTGAATGGAGTGTTGCATGTTATGGTATGCATGGTGAGGTCAGAGGACAACTTGTGGGATTAATTGCAGTTCGTTAGACTTGGTGACAAGTGCTTTTCCCCTCTAAGCCACCTTGCCAGCTCAAAGGGAAATTCCCGATACCCCAAGTCCTTGGGGAGCTTTGGGGAGGATGGGACCCAGGTGGTATAGTTAAAGCTTCTCGGGTTCTCTGGAGGTGGCAATTCATGCCTGTAATTCTGGCATGCAGGCGTCTGATCAGCAGGAGGATTAACTGTGTCGTGCCCCACCTCGTCCCGCAAGGATGATGTGACCACCGGAGCTCTTCTCACTGCAGTTTTATTCAGGACTTTATTCACAGCAATCTTTCTCCTTCTCCTTCTCTCTCTCTCCTCTCATCCCCTCTCTCCCCGGGCAAACCTCTCCCAGCCCTTAAGTAGGCATGGGCTGCCAATCCCGGATTGCCAGGTGGGCACTGCCCATAGGCCCACGCATATGCAAGCAGCTGATGATCATTGCGTGATCATAGCATAGGTCAGACTTTAGCCATACGAGTTGATTATACATCTCCATCAGGTGTGGCTCTATGCTAGCTCGCTACATAACTGTAAGTTTCAGGCTAGCCTAAGCTACAGTGTAAGGCCCTATCTCAAAAGAAAAAGTGTAGGCCTGGTGGTGGTGGTGGTGGCTGCAGTGCACACCTTAAATCCCAGCAGAGGCAGGTGGATCTCTGAGTTCAAGGCCAGCCTGGCCTACAGAGTGAGTTCCAGGATGGCCAGGGCTACACGGAGAAACCCTGACTCAAAAAAATCAAATAAATAAATGAATGAATATCTAGATAGATAATAGATAGACAGACAGACAGACAAGTGAGGGCTGGAGAGATTAAGGGTACAGGCTGCTCTTCCAGAGGTCCTGAGTTCAATTTCCAGCAACCACATGGTGGCTCCCAACCAATCTAGAATGAGATTTGGTGCCCTCTTCTGGCATGCAGGCAGAACATGGTATACATAATAAATAAATAAATCTTCAAAATAAATAATAAGTAACAAAGAAAGCTTCCCATGTAACTCCATTGTTCAGTGAATGGTAAAGGCAATTTAACGCATGCTTGGCTCTGTGTGTTTCAGCTCAGTCAAAGGCCGACTGTGGCTGAACTACTTGCCAGGAAGATCCTGCGGTTTAATGAGTATGTGGAAGTTACAGATGCTCAGGATTATGACCGGCGAGCAGATAAGCCATGGACCAAACTGACTCCTGCTGACAAGGTAACTCAAAAATGCTCACATATTCTCTGAGGATCTCCCTCTTCTCTACTCTTTCTGTTATTATTGTGAAGCACACTTAGGGTTTATTAAGAACGCTTTGAAACATAGATTTTAAGCATAGAGGTAACAGAAAGGGAGGCACTTGGCAAAGTCCAGCCACAGCCCAGTGTGGGTCTTCAGAAGGACACGGCACTGATGAGAAAAGTAAGCCGGCAGCAGAGATTCTAGTTTTGATAGGATGTTACATTTCAAAGCAAGATACAAAATGCCAAGATGTAAACCCAAGTTTTCTCTTAAACATTAAGAAAACAGCTGTTTTGCCAGGCCGTACTAGCACACACCTTTAGTGTTATTTTACTTATGTTTTAATCAATAAAGCTTCCCTAAAGATCAGAAGCAAAGCTAAGCCACTAAAGGGCGGCAGTGGTAGCACACACCTTTAATCCCAGGATTTGGAAAACCTAGAAAACCTAGGCCGAAGGATCTTTGTGAGTTCAAGGCCACCCTGGGCTTACACAAGACCACCGCAGAAACACCTGCAGGTAGTGGTGGCTCACACCTTGAATCCCAGTACTAAGGGATGCCTTTACTCCCAACACTAGAGGGAATATAAAATGGGAGAAAGAGGCTTAGTCTACTTCCTCTATGGTCGCCCAGCCTTGGTAGAGGTAAGACTTCTCTAGTAACTTGGCTGCTTTGCTTTTCTGGTTTTCAGGTTGAACCCCAATGTCTGTTTCTGGGTTTTCATTATTTTTGCTACACACCCTTTTAATCCTAACACTAGGGAGGCAGAGGCAGAGGCAGACAGATCGCTAAGTTTGAGGCCAGCTTGGTCCACAGAGTGAGTTCCAGGACAGCCAGGGCTGTTATACAGAGAAACACTGTCTCAGAAAAAGGGAAAAACAAAGAAGAGGAGGAAGGGAACAGCTGCATAAGGGTGGGGAAGAAAAAATAAGCTGTATCACAGAACAAAAAATTGAGATGGAAATAAAATACCCTTTTTTTCTAATTTATTTTATGTTTATGGATGTTTTTCCGGCATGAATGTCTATTCAGAGAGGCCAGAAGAGGGCATCAAATCCCTTGGAACTGAATTACAGACAGTTGTGAGCCACTATGTGGTTGCTGGGAATTGAACCCGGGTCCCCTGGAAGAGCAGCCAGTGCTCTTAACTACCAAGCTACCCCTCCAGTCCCAATAAAACATATTTTTGGGACTGGAGAGAGGGCTCAGTGGTTAAGAGCTGCTATTCCTGAGTATCCAGATTCATTCAATTCACAGCACCCACATGGTGACTCACAGCTGTCTGTAACTCCAGTTCCAGGGGATCTGGCACCCTCACAGAGATATACATGCAGGAAAAAAAATGCACATAAAATAAATAAATCTCCCCCTCCCCCCCAAAAACAAAAAACAATCCCCACATTTTTACCTGCAGCAATTGGAAGAGATTTGGTGCTGTATCTGAGTAATTCTGTCACTTCTGTGCCCTGCTTAATGTGCTGTGGAGAGGGCAAAGACTATCTTCTTAACATTTTGATTTAAATCGAGACTTTCGGGTTTACATGAAGCTTAGTAGTGTCAAGGAGAGTACTGTGTGTCTGGCTCAGCTTGGCTGGATCTCTTGGCCTGACTTTTCTTCCCTCTGGGCTGCATCCAAGATGTGTGGTTCTCCTAATGATAAGCCCATTAGAGAAACATGGCAAGTCACAAGGCTGCCCTTCAAGAGAGAAAAGATGCTTAAATCTTATTTCTATCTTACAGGCTGCCATAAGAAAAGAATTAAATGAATTTAAAAGCTCAGAGATGGAGGTTCATGAAGACAGCAAACATTTTACACGGTAAGACCCAAAGATTCAAATATTTGTAGCTGAGTAAAGTTTCCCCAGCAAACAAACAAAAAGTTGTTCAGATAGGAGGAACTCTACTGATCTAGAAAGCCAGGCATGGTGCTATAAATCCATAATTGTAGTCTTGGAAGTTGGGGGCAGAAAGATCAGGAATTCAAGGCCTACCTAGACTCCATGAGACCTTGTATTAAAAAACAAAGACAGTGGGGCTGGGGTGATTGCTCTGTGGATGAGCACTGCTGGGAAGTGTATAGACGAGTGTGATCTCAGCACACGGGAAGTGTATAGACGAGTGTGATCTCAGCAGGGAAGTGTATAGACGAGTGTGATCTCAGCACACGTGGATCTCAGCACACGGGAAATGTATAGACGAGTGTGATCTCAGCACCATGAGAAACCAGGTGCATCTGGGAGTGTCTGACGTCCCAGTGCACATGGTGAGGTGGAAGGCAGAAATAGGCCAGTCCTCAGCTAGCCTGGTGTCTGTCCACAGCGCTGAACAAGAGACCTTCACTCAAACAAGTGGAAGACAAATACTGACACCCTAAGATGTCATTTGACTCCCATGTGTCCATTGTAGTGTATGTGGGCCTGCACTCACACACTACACACATATTACAAATGGAATAATACACCAGGCAGTGGTGGCGCACGCCTTTAAACCCAGTACTCAGGAGGCAGAGACAGGCAGATCTCTGAGTTCAAGGCCCACCTGGTTTATAGAGTGAGTTCCAGGACAGTTAAGGCTACACAGAGAAACCCTGCCTTAAGAAACCAACACACACCCCCAGAAAAAAAAAAGAATAATAAATAAATAGGTCTGAGGATGTAGCTCAGTTGGTAGAGTATGTGTCTTGTGTGCCCAAAGCCCTAGGTGCCATCCCCGGCACTGCATAAACTGCGTGTGGTGGTGTATGCCTGTCATCCCAGCACTCAGGGAGATCAGGAGTTCAGGATAACAAGTTCCAGAGCCACCTCGGGTAAATCAAACCCATACCACAGCAACATCACCAGCAAAAGAGGATGAGAACTAAGAGCTAATTCTAAATGCCATTCTGAGTTTTGCCATTTTGTGTAGCCCAGACTTAGAATTTATATATAACCAGGGCTGACCTGAAACTCACAGCTGTCTAGCCTCTACCCTGGAATTACAAACTTGAGCTACTAAGCTCCCAGCTACTTCTGTTGGTGGTGATTTTGAGACAGGGTCTTGCTGTGTAGTTGTGGCTGGCCTCACAAGTACTGGCTGGATTGTAGGCCTGTGCCACCACGCCCAGCTTAGCCTGGGGCTCTTGATAGCCAATCAACCTCTCTTCCGAGAGCAGAGACTGCAGATGGGAGCCCCACACCTGAGTGCTTGCATTTTTACCTCGGCTAATGAAGTTTGTGCGGCATGTGAGACCATAGCTGTAGAGACAGCTTCATTTAGTTAACAAGTATTTACTGAGCACCTACAACAAGTACATACAATTCTGGGTCTTTAGGTTGCAACAGGGAATCAGGCAGAGCCTCAGGTTTCTGCAAACTGCTCTACAGCGGAAGGGTGACTGGGAAATGAAGTGCAGCTATTTGAAGGCTGACAGCACCTGTGGTTTACTGAGGTTGCGCTGCCGGAGTCTCGAGAACAAGCATCCTCGGTCTCAGGTTCTGCTCCTCAGCCTACAGCTGGAGCTGCCACCATGTCAACACTAGATAGTAGGTCCTTCAGGGGAAAGCCCATGATTATTGTTCTGTTTTGATTGGGGGATCTTGTTCTTGTTTACTTGGCTTCTAACAAACAGCTGTTTTGCTGCTAGTCTGGAGTGACAAGCACACAGGTCTGACCCATTCCTCCTTTGGGGAGCTTGTCGCCCCCCACTTTGTGTGTGTGTGTGTGTTTTGAGATAGGATCTCACACTGTAGCTCAAGCTAGGCTGGAACTCAAAGCAGTCCTCCTGCCTCAAACTCCCAAGTGCTGGAAGTCCCGCCCTCCGACTACAATACTGCTACTGATATAGCGAAGCCAGAGCTGGAGTTTAATTAGGGCAGAGCACGCACAAGGCCCTGGTCAGTCCTCAGCACCACTTGAGGTGCATAGATTCCTGTAACCAACAAAAGCCCTTTTGACTTTCCAAAACAGATTTCAAGAATAGGAAAGCAGTCTCCAATGTCTGGTAACTTGTCCCTTTCTGACCCTTCTAGCTACCATCGCCCGTGATGCTGATCGTGAAAAGGGGACTAAAGGACCATGGGAAAGCAGAGCTGTTGTGTTGCTTGTCTCCAGGGCAACTATAGCACTTCCCACACCACAGCCAGAGCTGCTCTGGGATCTGGTTCAGAGCTGAACAGCACTTCTGTGAATGTAGCCTTCCACTGTAACGGATTCTCCTGGGCTGCCATTGGAGAGACATGAGACAGCTGATGCTTTTGAACCTCCTCACAACACTGCAGAGGACTTGAGGGCTTTCCTCTCGCCAGCCACCTGAGCTCGGGCCCTTGAAGGCTCCGAGTCTAACTGGCGGTAGCACACACCCTGTCCCGAGACAACTGCCTGTGCTGAGGCAGTTTGTGCCATTAGCCTTAACCGCCTCCCTGTTTGTGTGACCCACTCATGTAGGCGTTAAACCTCTTGCCAGAACAACCCTGGAGGCTCTACCATGCTATCTAGCAAATGGGCCCCCACTCCTGAATGCTTAGACGTCCCTGGTGTGGCAGTAGAAAGATTACACTGTCCCTTCTAGATGACCAGTGAGGCCCCCAGGAAGCTTGGTGTCTGAGCTGTCCCTCCTTTGACACCTGTCATCCCAGCTCCTTTGTTTAGAGGCAAGATCTGAAACTGGCTCAGGCTAGCCTGTACCTCGCTGTGTAGGCCAGGCTGGCCTCAAACATTGTCTCAGCCTCTCAGGTGCTGGGATTATAAGCATGAACCATCATGCTTGGCTCTCATCCTGGTCCTTATTTTAAAGTTATCCTAAAGAAATAATGGAAATCTATCTGTTAAACAGTCTGAACTGTAATCAAGCTGTTCAATGAGTGTCAAGTATAGTTTCTATACAAACCAAGAAAAAGGCCTTAATATTAATGCCAGTTTGGCAGAGCCCAACTCATGGGTTAGACTCCTTAGACTAAGTATACATTCCTTGTACCAAATGATATCGTTAGTCACTTCAGCCAGTGGGTGGGGGCACTGTGTGCTGCTGGCCCTCCGTACTGCACAGTGCCTCTTTACTCCAGTAGCCGCTGCTTCTCTCCGGCAGCCTTCACCTCACTTGCCTGTCCATGCTGTAGCCAGTGTGGTTGGTGCCTCAGTTTTTAGATCAGGCCCTCCCAATTTGTATTTGTGATGTAAATGTGATTTCCCAAAGCGAATCTGGTCTGTGCCTCAGAGTTTTCTCTTGAAGCCCATACAGCCTCACCTCTCCCTCCCAATTGCTCTTCACGTTCTAGGTGGAAAAGAAACACATCCCAGTTTTTCTTCTTTCTTCTTTTAGTCTGCAACTCTGTAGCTCAGCCAGCCTTTGACTTGAGGTCTCCCTCCCGCCTTCCCGCCCGGGATCGTAGGATCATAGGCGTCCACAGGCACAGCTGGCTCCTCCTCACCCACCATTTAGTAAATTGTGAGTTTCGAGTGCTTCCTCTCCATTCCTCTTTCTGTTTGTGTTCCTTCAGCAGTGTTCTCCTTGTTAACACCGCACTTGCGGAAGATTTAGAATATAGGGCAAACAAAAGCTAAAGTGACCTTAAAATAGGACTTCCTTCTCTCCGGAGGAAAAGGTGGTTTTGTTTTTCCTGTGACTACCAGGTAGTTTCCGGTTATGGAAACAGGACTGGCTCCCCACTTCCCCACCTCTTCCCCACCCCTCCCCACCACCTCACCCTCCACCTCCTCCCCACCTTCTCAAAGCTCTTGGGCTAAGGAGGGGAAGACCAATGACAGTTGTAAGTCTAGACACAAGGTTGCCGTAATTGCTGACCTGATCATTCAGCATCCTCTTTTGTGATTGTATTTTGTTCAGTGTGCTCAAGATGGAATCCAAGTTCTCACAAGCTAGGCCAGTTCTCTCTGCCACTGAGCTGTCCTCAGCCCTGATCCCAACCACACTTGCTTTCCTGTTGGTTTTACAGACTGCATATGCCTTCACTGTCTGTGGCTGAGGTGACATTTTCTCTTCTGTTTTATTAGCTATGGTCTCATGTAGCCCAGGCTGGCCCCAAACTCACTATATAGCCAAGGAAGACCTCCACCTTCTGATGGTCCTGCCTCCACCTCGCAAGCGCCATGCCTGTCAGCAAAACAACCTTTCAGTCGTCCTCCACCGCTGCTCTCCCTCACTGTGCCAAGCCTGAGCTACCCGTCTGCTCCTGGGCCACCAGCGCTCGGATTCACTCTTCATCTCGTTTGTTAGGGCAGCATCTAGTCAGTGGTTCTGTTTTAGTGTATATAAGAGCTGACTTTGTGTTTTCTCTCTGTAATTTGAAGTCACAGTTGTAAAGCCTAGCATATTGTAACGTCAGAATGTCCCCTAATGTACAGAATCATGTAAAATAAATAATTACATTGTATATCAGTCTTCCCACCAGTCTTAATTATTAAAGTATTTTAGAATATCGAAAAAACCTGATTTGTTTATTTTTAATTTTTTTAGTACTGGAGGTTGAGCCTCATTACTCAACCGCTAAGCCACATCCCTGATTTGTGTTTTGTTTTACTTTTGTTTGTTTATTCTTTTTGTTTTTTGAGACAGGGTTTCTCTGTGTAGCCCTGGCTATCCTAGAACTCACTCTGTAGACCAGGTAGCCTCAAACTCAGATATCCACCTGCCTCTGCCACCTGAGTGCTAGAATTAAAGGCATTCACCACCACCACCCAGTCTTTTTATTTTTATTTTTATTGGTGTTTTACCTGTATGTATGTCTTTGTGAGGGGTGTTGGATCATGGAGTTACAAACAGTTGTGAGCTGCCAGGTGGGTGCTAGGAATTGAACCTGGGTCCTCTTGAACCAGTCAGTGCTCTTAACTGCTGCACCAGCTCTCCAGCCCCTATTTTGTTTTACTTTATTCCAGAAAATTAAAGCAACTTAAAAATGATACCCAAATCCTAGCCTTTGGAAGGCAGAGGCAGGTAGATCTCTGAGTTTGAGGACAGCCTGGTCTACAAAGTGAGTTCCAGAACAGCCAGAAATATACAGAGAAATCTTGTCTCAGAAAAGAGAGAGAGAGAAATGAGATCCAAAATATTGCTAAAGACTCCAAAATGAAAAAGAAGATAAATGATTATGTTAAATGTAGCCAGAAGTGAGAATCTGTCATGTTTGTATATTTCTCTGCATGAACAAGAGTCACGGGACTGGGATATAGCTCAGTTGGTAGAGTGCTTGCCTTGTGTGCACCAACCCCTGAGTTCAGTCCCACATCATAAAGCAAGGCACAGTGTATCCCAGAACCTCTGAGGCTGAGACAGAAGGTTGAGAAGTTAAAGGTCATCCCTGAGGACCTCTAACTGCCAGGCTCCACCCACAGAGCACACTCTTAACTGCCCTAACAGCTAGGCCCCCAGCCTACAGAGTAAAAAGCTGAGTCTCTGGACTTGAAATTCCACCAATCTCCACCCTTGATTCCTTCACCCTAAGAAGTTCATCCCCTCCCCCCAAAACTATCTAAGCCCTGCCTTTTGCTCAGTTCTCCACTGTTTCTTGCCCAAGCAGAGGCAGCCACCCTCCTGGGTTTTTTCCCTCCCGGTAAATCTCTTCTGTGAGGTTTGTTGTGAGGTGTAACTTTGTGGTATTTCTTGGCTCCCTACTGCCTGGATTTCTTTCCATCCAAACTATACCACTTACATTTATGTCAGAACCCGGGATAGGCTCTCCCTGTGCCTGCGGTGCCCCTCGGGTGCCTAAGGTGCACAGACCCTATCCCTTACTCCCGTGCAACTGCCACAGACTCACCTTCCCCTCAGCAATCACTCTGTCCCTTCCATCTGCAGCAATTAGCTAAGTTTCCCCCTTAGTCAGTGTAAACATTTCCCTGAGTCTGACAAAGTGACCACTGAGTGTCCAGCACCCCTCTGGCACCCTCAGCCATGGTCTTTAAGGCCACAGACAGCTGGCCCTCTACACCTGACCCCATCACCCGACCCTTATAGTTGCAATCCTGCAGTTTCCTTAGGCTCAACTGGGCTGCTATGCCCCTGGCTGTCCCCTTCTCCCTGGAGCTACCTGTAATCACACAGCTCCTCTAGGCCCTCATGGCTTTCGTGACCCCATTCCCGACCCTTTCCTGTGGAAGAGACCCTCCTCCTAGAGCTTGGTTTTCTCTCACCTTCTCACCTCTACAGAAGCCACGGTACCAGGCCCCGAGACTCTCCTCTGCCTTACAATGACCCACTGAATGGCTTGGCCCTTGTTTGGTCCTCCCTGAGTCCTAGGTTTGCCCACGACTACAGGCTGCAGTGACATTTTCCTTCCTCTCTACCATGGGAACGTGTCTTCCACACCCTCCCATTCCCCCTTGGGATGCCTCTTAGAAAACCTCCAGCTTCTCCACCTGACACCCAACTGAAGAGCCTCAAATTTATTCAATCAAATTTTTGCAATCAAATTTGGCCTCAATACCCCTTAGATAATCAATCCAAAGAACCACCTAAGAGCACCCTAGATCCTAATATCACTCAGGACCTTTACAAATAGTGTGAGCGATCAGGGAAATGGGAAGATTCTCCATTCCCTATTTCTCTTGTCTCTGCTCCAAGCCCTGTTTACTTTTATCTAGTCTCTCTCTCTCTTTCTCTCTCTCTCTCTCTCTCTCNTCTCTCTCTCTCTCTCTCTCTCTCTCTCTCTCTCTCTCTCTCTCTCTCTCTCTCTCTCTCTCACACACACACACACACACACACACACGTGTGCACACATGCACTAAGTATAAATGTCCTGTCTTTTAAGTTACCATAAATAGACCTGTAGGGTGGAAAGGGCCAAGAATAAACACCCTGACCCTAACTTGGGTACAGGGATTGAAATACCACCAATCCCTGAAGTCCCTGAGCACGGAATCCCACCAATCCCAAATCAACCTGGAAAACTCAACAGACCCCACCACCACCAAGGAAGCTTTATATAAGGTATGTACCCTGTTCAGTTCGCTGCCACCCCACCCTGGATTCTTCCTCTTCCTCTTCCTCTTCTTCTTTTTCTTCTTTTGGTTTTTCAGGACAGGGTTTCCCTGTGTAACAGTCCTAGCTGTTCTGGAACTAGCTCTTGTAGACCAGGCTGGCCTCAAACTCACAGGGATTCACCTGCCTCTGCCTCCCGTGTGCTGGGACTAAAGACTTACACCACCACAGCCCGGGCCCCAATAAATTTCTTGAGTGAGGTTTATCTGTGACATTTTCACCAGAGTGAAGCCCAGCTGTAACAATTTTCCCGAGAGCAGCTCAGCAGAACTATACCATTTTCAAGAGGGAAACCTTCCTCTAGCCGAGAAGAGTTGTTACCCTCTGGGGTACCTAAGCAGAGCTGTAACACTTTTGCTGGGGAATCTTTTCCTTAAGCAGAACAGAGCTATAACAACTTTGCTGGGGAAACCCTCCCCTGCCAGAGCAGAATTGTTACATTGGGGAAACCTTTCCCCAGAGCACAGCTTGTAAGCTGCTACACTTACAGTGACATTGTGGTGTTCCTTGACTCCGGACTGCCAGGACACCTTTCCATCAGAGCTGCAAAGCTTACAGGATCTGTAGGTTTGTTCCACAGTGGGAGCCAGGAGTGAGACCTAGCAGAAGGGGGAGAAAGCAGAGGAGTAGGTCAGCCGCAATAGCTGCTGTGTGCGCAAAGAGAAAAAAACAAACAACAACAACAAAACAAAACAAACGGCCAACAACAGAATACTGGTTGTATGTCCCTCCTGGATCAAACTCATGCCTGCCTTTGCGATCGTACCCACTGACTTACTAGACTCTCTCACCACGCCTCTCGTTAGTTGCTCTAAGCCCAATGTTACTACCATCCCTTCTCCTTCCTACACCTCTCTCTTCAGTATCGTAGACTGCTTTAACTCCAACATGCTTTGTGGGCACACTGAATTCTGCGGGTTGCAATACCTTTACCCTCAGTACCACCACCCAGTCCCTGTGCCCAAACATTCCCAATGCTTCCTTTCTCTATGGCACCCAAGTTTATCACTGCCTACCTGACGGGTGGTTTGGTACATGTACCCTGGTGTTCTCTTTTCCAAAACTAGAGGTTGGTACCTACTGGAGAGCACATGTGGATTCCCATCAGAAGGTTTAGAGCATCCTGGCATGACAAAGGAGCAGTCAGGTCACACCCTCTAGAGAGGGCCTGACGGAACTGACTACTTCCCTAGCTATTTTAGGTTTTCCTCTCAGTTCCTCCAGGATCTCCAGTGGGGGCCTCAGCCCTTTCTTACCTCAAGGGACATAGACTGGCTGAGTGCCACAAGTGCTACAAGATCACCGAGGATTAACTAACGGCAAAAGAGGTGGCCTTTGTCAACTAAGTCTGTCCCATCACCTCTTTGCGGCAGGACGAAGTCCCTCCTCCCAACCAACCCCGTGCCTAGGCTGAGAATGGATTCCATGCTCCAGAAAGTCAGTTCATGCACTAGAGTTAGATCCTGGTCCCACTGCCAGTGGCCCCATGTACTACTGCTCAAGCCACACCATTGTCACCTGTATTCAGTTCATTCCTATGCAGGTTCCCCGGGTGTCAGTCTGGAGTCAGTGATCTCTCACTAGTTCGGGTCAGCTACCTTTCTTAACTACTTACCCTTCTTAACCCACTTTCTCCTACTGGTTGCACCCTGCCTTATAAACTTCTTACATACATTTCTTCAACAATAGAGTCAAAATATTTCTAAGCAGACTTTTAATCAGTTGTTATTACAGGATTACCAGCCCCTAGCTGCAGAGCCAGAGGCCAGCGATGGTGAAGATCAAGTTTGCCCAAAGGATACCACGATTCAGCAGGAAGTAGTCTAAGGATCACATCACCCCCTTTCTTGTGACCTGATTGTTTAGTAATAATATAAAAAGGGGAATGTAAGCCCCTCGAGCCGTACAATTGGTTAGGCCCCTCCCCTGAGGCCCTCCAACTGCCAGGTTCCATGCACAGAACACTCTAACTGCCCCAACAACTGGATCCTGCCCCCACCCCACAGAGTAAAAAGCCCAATCTCTAGACCTGAAACCCCACCAATGTCCACCCTGAAAAGCTCCATCTCCTTCCCCAAGAAACTCTATATAAGCCCCGCCTTCTGCTCAGTTCTCTGCTATTTCTCCCCTGAGCAGAGGCAACCACCCTCCTGGTTTTTCCCTCCCAATAAATCTCTTATGTGAGGTTTGTTGTGTGGTGTGACTTGGTTATTCCTTGGCTCCCAAATATCAGGATACCTTTCCATCCAAACTATAATGCTTACATTGAGTAACATAGCAAATTCAAGGCTAGCCTGGGATAGCCTGGGGTATATGATCCCTCTATCTCATTTTTTTTTCATTTTAGAAATTTTGCAGGTGCTGGAGAGATAGCTCAATAGTTAAGAGCACTGGCTGTTCTTCCAGAGGTCCTGAGTTCAAGTCCCAGCAACCATATGGTGGCTAACAGCCATCTATACTGAGATCTGATGCCCTCTTCTGGCCTGCAGGCACACATGCAGGCAGAATGCTGTATTCATACTAGTAAATAAATCTTTTTTT
>NW_026067894.1:9397361-9444180 GCF_014885135.2 Alexandromys fortis
GTTTCTCTGTGGTTTTGGAGCCTGTCCTGGAACCAGCTCTTGTAGACCAGGCTGGTCTCGAACTCACAGAGATCCGCCTGCCTCTGCCTCCCGAGTGCCGCCGCTGCCGCCACCACCACCCGGCCGAGGTCAGGTTTTTGCAAGGTCAAAACAAACACCAGTTTTGCATTTGCTTGAGAACAATAACTTGCAGCCCACTCAGTCTCCCTTCCAAGGATTTACTGGACATGGACCACAGCTAACTGAACCTCAGCCTGATGTCACACAGAGCAGCTAATGCTGCTATGCTTTCTGGCAAGCAGCCCAGTTTCAGCCCAGAGCACCTCAGTAATGACTCACCTTCTACTTGTCTCTTAGCACATTACCCTTTACTAAGAGCCAAGAGAAACCATGAGTCAGAACTCTCCGGGTGTTTCTTTGTTCCCAGATTGCTGTGGCCCAAATTATCAGGTCACCAGCTGCTACTACAGTTTTGGGGTTATAATGTCTCCAGAGGTTGATCTGAGGTTACTCACGGCCCAGTATTTCCTGAATGGTGGGTGAAACTTGGTTCTATGTGGCTGGAGAGTGAGGTCTGGAAGACCAAATCACAAAGGACAGGCCCAGGGCAGCAAGATGGCTCAGGGGTATAAATGCAAGCCACCAAGCCTAGTGATCAGAGTCAGAGCCCAGAAATCCACATAAAGGTGGACAGAGAGAAACACATCCATGTTGTTTCTCTTCTTCTCCTCCTCTAGAAGGTGGCACACGCCTTTAATCCCAGCACTCTGGAGGCAGAGGCAGGCGGATCTCTGTGAGTTTGAGACCAGCCTGGTCTACAGAGTGAGTTCCAGGACAGGTTCCAAAGCTACAGAGAAACTATTTCTTCTGCCCCCAAAATGCTTTCTTTTCAATATCTTATTTTTGCTTTTGGTTTAGTTTGTTTGTTTGTTTTTTGTATTTATGACCAGGTTTGGTGTAGCCTAGGCTTGCAGATTCTCCTTGTTGCCAAGGCTGGCCTTGAACTCCTCCAAAACCTCCTCCTTCCAGTCCCCAAGAGTAAGATTCTATTTCAAAACAAACAAACAAACAAACAATGATACAGGGCTGTGGAGATGGATGAAGGCCTTTGACACAAGGTCCTGTTGATGGAATTCAGTCCCTGGAACTCATTTAAAAGGTACAAGGAAAAAACTAACTCCGCAGGGTTGTTCTCTGGGTTCCACAGGAGTCCCATGGCACGTGACTGCCCCCCCCAATAATAATGTTTAAATGAAAGAGATCTTTTTAATTCTATCCTTTGGTTTGAGTATGTGAAGGAAATCCAGTCTCCTGCAAATATATAGTTAGAATATCCAGAACAGTCAGGGCTAAAGAGAGAAACCCTGTCTCAAAAAACAAAAACAACAACAACAACAACAACAAAAAAGTCATGGTGATACACGCCTTTAATCCTAGAACTCAGGAGGCAGAGGCAGGTGATTGATCTCTGTGAATTTGAGGCCAGTCTGGCTACAGAGCAATTTCCAGGACAGCCAGGCCTACAAAGAGAAAATCTGTCTTGAAAAACCAAAAGAAGAAAGAGGAGGAGAAGAAGAGGAAGAAGGAAGAGGAGGAGCCGTGCAGTGTTGACACATATCTTTAATCCTACCACTTGGGAGGCAGAGGCAGGCAGATCTCAGTGAGTTCGAGCCCCACTTGGCCTTCAAAGCGAGTTTCAGGACAGCCAGTTCTATTACACAGAGAAACCCTGTCTCGAAAAATAAAACAAAATAAAATATAGAAAGTGAAGAAGAGAGAATAAATAAATACATTCATCATTCTTTTTAAGAGACAGGATCTCTCCACGTAGCCCTAGTTGGTCTTGGAATTCACTATGTAGAAATGGTTGGCTTCCAATTCACAGAGATCTGTCTGCCTTTGCAGGCCTCTCAAGTGCTGGGATTGAAGACTTGTATCAGAATGCCCAGTCATTTTTTCAAGTAAATATTTCACAACAAAATTTGTGTAGCTTAGTTTCACATCTTAAAATCTGAGAAACATGGGCTGGAGAGATGGCTTAGCCGTTAAAGGCTAGGCTCACAACCAATATATACATATATATGAGTTTGGTTCCCAGCACCCACGGCTGTCTCTCTAACCACAAAAAGAAAAAAAAATCTGAGAAATATGGCCAGCCGGTGGTGACGCATGCCTTTAATCCGAGTACTCAGGAGGCAGAGACAGGCAGATCTCTGTAAGTTTGAGGCCAGCCTAGTCTACAGAGTGAGTTCCAGGACAGGTTCCAAAGCTACAGAGAAACCCTGTTTGGAAAAACCAAAATAAAAAATAAAAATTCGTTTTTAGCGACGGCAGACCTGCGAGCTCTGCCCAGTGGAGGACAGCAGACAGCGTGGAACTCTCCAGCCTTTTTCCTCCCCAAGCCTCTGAATAAAGTGCTTTGACTACGAAAAAAAATAAAAAATAAAAAAATAAAAATTCTGGGAACTATGCCGTACAGTGGTGGCGTACTTAATGGGGGGTCATTGAACATGTACAGTATTTCATGGTATTTGTGTGCAGTGCTGGGGTTTGGGATAGCGTACATCCAGGGAAAAATATCTTGATCATCAATATATCTTACTGTCAACGTCTTTGATCTGTTTGTGTGTAAAGTGCACATAACATTTAACAGCTTTTTAATCAGGTGTAGATCAGAACCTGAAATTCTGGGCAGGTGTCCTCCCACTGAGAATGCATAAGAGCTTTTTGGTTTTTGTGTGTTTTACTGACTTTTGTTTGTATGTGCGTGTGTTTGTGAGTTATGTGCACCACGTGTCTGCAGATGACAGCTGAGTTGTGAGCTGCGAGCTGTCACATAGGTACTGGGAATTGGACCCAGGTACTCTGGAAGGCAGCCAGCTAAACCATCTCTCCAGTACCCCTATTCCCTCCACCCCCCGAGACGTTTTTAATTGTAATCAATCCATGTATTCGCACCCTTTTTCTGTATCAAACATTTCTTCCATATACAAAGTAGATTCCAACTCTGGAGTCTAGGAAGCATTCCTGTAGACAGATGTTTTTGCCCATTTTGCATATGCCAGTGTATCCAGACACTGAGGACAAATCGCACAAACTCAACAACGCACTGCCTGGCCTTAGAAACTCAAGAGATCGCTCGAACCTAGCCGCGTTTTCCAATGGTCTTCCGTGCGCATGTCCCTGCGCAGGCGCAGTCTGCAGTGCCCGACTTCCGGGGATTTATGTATAAATATGGCTGCCTCGGCGCTTCTCGTTCTTTCAAGAGTGTCGGAGTCGTGCTGTAGCTCGTTCCTGGTGAGTTACCTTCCGCTCCCTTTTCTGCTGCTGTCGGCTTACCGACAGGTTTCGGCTCCCAGGTTGGAGGTTGGAGAGAAGCGGTTTCGGCGGCGCAGACTCCGCGGGGAGGCCGGGATTCACGCGGCGTGGCGTGGCATCCTTGGCGGACACGTGCCGCCCTTCCCGCCCGGGACGGGCCTTCCTTAGCTTCATTTTCCCGGGAGTCTTCGCTTTCCCTTAAAGTTGGTGCTGCTCGGGAGGAAAAACTTTCAGCCGGGCGGCGGTGGCGCACGCTTTTCATCCCGACATCGGGAGGCACAGGCAGATGGATCTGAGTTTGAGGTTGGCGCTACACAGAGAAAGCTTGTTTCCAAAAGGAAAAGAGACAAACTTGGTTCATAGTAAATACGCCACGTGATTATCGTAGTTAGTGGGCATGGTTTTAACTTTGCGCCTAGGTTCTCAGCTGCGTTTATAATCTTCACTCGTGTCGTAGACAAGTTTCTACGCTTTGTTTTTTGGCGGTAATCTATTACTCTTAATTCAGATAGTTCTTTAGGCAATTGACTACAATTTTGCGGGGGGGTGTTTCATTCTATTTATATAAAAAAAAAGTCGGAGGGTAGCTCTGGAATCGAGCTGGAGGTCTGGAAAGGACATACGGTTAGTTAAATTAAGACGGTCTTCACCGTGTATTTCCAACGTGGATACCCCGGGAGGTCACTCTCCCCGGGCTCTGTCCTAGTGGCATAGGGGAGCATAGGGCCCTGCCCTGTGATGTACAGTCCCGTTCCACGACGTTGGAGATGAAGCTGGGCCTCGAGTCTGCGCCTGCATATTCCTACGGCTTCTCAGAGTCCTCTGGACCGTGACTGAGGAGACAAACCATGCAGGAAACAAGTCTAAAGAGGTGCTGAGTTGGTGGTCCATGCCTTTAATGCCAGCAGTTGGGAGGCAAAGGCAGGCAGTCTGGTCTACACAACGTTCCAGGGCAGGCTCCAAAGCTACAGGGGTCTTTAAAAACTTAAAGTGAGGTGCTAAGGGTTTCAATGTGCCACTTTTGAGAATCTCATCTTTGCTTGTTTTTCTTCAGGAAAGAAGAGGATCTGCACAGCTAGCTACCTGCTGAAGGTTAACTTGGTGCTTGTAATTAATTAGATACAATTTGGCCAAGTTGCTGTATTAGAGTTTAACAGGGAACATTTTCAGTGCTGAGCATGCACTTTTCTCCCTAGCTATTCTTGGTCTGGTAAATATATGTCGATGTCTAGGTTTGTGCTTTAGCATATATGTGGTCCATTTCCTGGATGTACGCTAACTGCCCCAAGACCATATAGACCACAAGTGGTACTGAATGGGATACAGAACTTCTATAAATAAATGCCTGACAACTGAATTAAAGGAAAAATTTTGACTGTATGTTTTCTTTTTGGGTTAATGCGTCAGTACATGTATGCAGAACACTGGATGATTTCTAGTTGGTCGTGTAAACCAGCTAGTGTATGATGCATGGATGGGGAATGAACTTGGACTGTGGGTAACACTGTTCCAATAAGTCTGGTCCAATGAGTGCAGTGTGTGGTGGGTTCACCTTAACCAAAGCTTGGCCTTATGATGTGTACTAGGGGTGGTAGCTAGGTCACAATGGGAAGCCCTGATTCCCTGTGCTGGCTGCTTTCACCTTAGGAAAGTCAAGAACCTGAATGATGGAATAGGGAGAAGGTAGGCTTTGAAGATGCTGGTACTTCTCCATGATGGGGGTGTCAAGTGGGAATGAGGGTGGAAGGGAATGCCCTAAATTGGCATGGGACATGCCTAAGTGTAGCTAGGGGTTCCAGCAGAAACACAGGCTTCTCAATTGAAACAGCCCATCTCATCACTAAGGTGTCTTTAAATATGCCAACATAAGCCAGCACTAGCTTCTGGGGGTAAAAACCTGTTCAATGAGCCTGTTCTTAAGCTCTTGTTTTAAATTTATTATGCATACAGTGTTCTGCCTGCCTGTAGGCCAGAAGAGGGCACCAGATGTCATTACAGATGACTGAGCCACCGTTTATGTGGGTGATGGGAATTGAACTCAGAACCTTGGGAAGAACTGCCAGTGCTTTTAAATTTTGAGCCATCTCAAGCCCCGCCCTTAGTTTTCTTTTCTCAAGTGGGTCCTGGACATGCTCAATGCCTTGGCTACTGACAGCAAAATTGTTAACATTCACTTTAAATTTGGATCATCGCTCCTGTACCTGTGCAGGGGGGTGAACCCATAACCTAGTCAAGTAACCTTCCAGAGGACATAAGCCCCTAGATATGGTTGTCAGTTCCCAGTGCATAAGTGGGTGAAGTATTTACTTTTATATGCTCCAAATAACAGGTTTACTGTTTTAACTATTAAGGTACAGCCTTAAGACTTAAAGCCATCCAGGGCTACACCGTAAGAAAGACCCTGTCTCAAAAGAGATCTTGCATATACCTATAACTGGAAGTACCAATTGAAGTATATAGCAAGACCCTGTTCTGAAGAATGCTTAGGTTTCTTGGGTTTGACAGCAGAACACGTATTAAACCTGGTGGCCACGGGTGTGTGAAATCCTGGGTTCAAGTTCCAACAATGAAATCAGCTCAATCCTGAATAGAAGTCAAGCTCCAACCGCCACTATGGTGACTGAAGTCTTAATGTGCATTGGTGTTTAGCCTCAATGTTCATCTGAGGGTGTTGGGTTCCCTGGGATTAGAGTTACCATGTTGGTAGTGCTCAGAATTGAACCTGGGCCAAGGGAAGAGCAGCCAGTGCTTTACAGCTCTTATTTCGTGTGTGTTTATGTTCATGTACCATGTGCAGGTCATTCCAGATATTTATGAGCTACCTTGTAGTGCTGGGATTTCAACCTGGGCTCTCTGCAAGAGCAACAATTTTAATCTCATTTTCTACTTCAAGTTTTTGTAAGAAACAAATGGGTTAATGCACGTAGGAAGGGTTTACATCTATCTATGGGAGGTGTATCAGTGGCTGAAAGTTATATTGCTCTTCCTGAATGCTGGAGTTTGGTTCTTGGCCCCCACATCCAGCAACTGCCTGTAACTCTAGCTCCAGATGTCCCAGTGCCCTCTTGCAATCTGCACACCCTGCACTCAACATGCACAAACCCACACACAGACATAGTTCAAAATAAATGATTTGGGGGCTGGAGAGATGGGTCATCTGGAAGAGCATTGGCTGTTCTTGTAGAAGTCCTAAGTTCAATTCCCAGCAACCACATGATACCTGACACCCATCTATAATGGGATTTGATGCCCTCTTCTGGCCTATACGCGTAGGTGCAGATAGAGCTCACATACATAAAATGCTTTAAGAAATTTTTAAAAATGAGTTTGAGTTCGAGACCAGCCTGGTCTACAAGGGCTAGTTCCAGGACAGGCTCCAAAACCACAGAGAAACCCTGTCTCGAAAAACAAAAAAAAAAAAAAAAAAAAAAAAATGAGTTTGAGGGACAGGGGCTTGGTGACACACCACTATAATCCTAGCACTGGAAGGCTGAAGCAGGAGGATTAGGCATTTGGTGACAGCCTAGGTACATGAGTCTTTCCCCTCCCCCTACATTTTTTTTTTTGGTAAGTGATGATCATATTTCTGTAATTACATTAAGCCACGTGAATGGGTAAGGTCTTGGAGAAAGACAGCAGAGTCTCCAGGGCGAAGCTTGGAGAAACTTCACAGTTTATCATTCAAGAGAGGAGGTCATGATGGAGGCAGAGGTAACCCTGAGAAGGTAAGACAAAACTAGGGGACCCATCTGGGGCTGGCACTACATAGTAATCGTCAAGAAATGGCTCCGTTGGCAAAGGTGCCCGCTGCCACGTCTGAGGACTGAGTTTGCCTCTGGGACCCACATGATGAGTGGACAGGACGTAATTTTGAAAGTTGTCCTCTGTCCCCACAAGCACTGGACATGCGTATGCGCACAAACAGAAACGAAAACGTGTTGACAGGTGAAGCATCAAGGTCGGGAGCCCTCTCCCGGTTGTGAGCCCCACTTTTACTGACGGGCCAACCACTAGCTCTTGTAGACCAGGCCGGCCTCAAACTCACAGAGATCCTCACCTCAGCCTCCCGAGTGGGATTAAAGGCGTGCTGATCTTGTTCTTTAATGAAGGTACCGTTTTCAAAATAAATAACTGGGCATGGTCGTACACACCTGCTCTAGTGAGGCAGAGGCAGGCAAGGTAGAGCTCTGTCTGTCCCATTTTGAAGTCTGAAAAAAAAAAAAAAGCACTGTAGTGGGTAGAAACTGGTAGCACCCGGTCGCACTTCCCGCGCTGGCCGCCAGGGGCCGCCCGGCTCTTTGTTTTCCTTTCTAGCCAGGGTCGCGGCCGGAGGCCCGCAGAGCGCATGCTCGGGGCAGTTCGCCGCCGGCCGCCGAGCGCCGGAGTTGCTTGTGGCAGTCCCGCACGGAGGTAGGTCGCGGGGATCCCCGGGGACCGGAAGCTGGGAGGGACGCGGGGCCGCGTTGGGCCGAGGTCGCCAACCGCGTGGTGTAGCGCGGGGCGAACTGCACGTGAAGCCGGCTGCGCTGCGGGCGCGCGAGCTTCGGCCCGCGTGGGCCCCGCCTCGCCCGCGCACGGGCCGCACAGCCCCTTAGCCGCCGCGCTCCGGGCGCGCGCTCCGCCAGGCGGCGGGAGATTCAAACGGCTGGTGCGCGGCGGCCGGGGACGCGCGGGAGGTCGCCGGCAGGGAAGGAGCGGCAGCGTCCACAGACGATTGTCTACTCTTAACCCCCATCAACCAACCCTGTGTCACCCTATCGCTTGCTGCCTGTCGGTGCCGCGCTGCTCCTGAGCCCGTGGGGAACAATGGTGACAATGACGGGCCTCCACGTTCTTTGCGGAGCGCCGGGGCTCCCTGGCGAGACTTGCATTGTTCCACAGTTAGGGTCTCCTGGGATTAGCAAATTATGTCCGTGGACCTCTAGCGTTGCTGCTGCCAAGTCTTTGGTCTATCAGAAATTAAGTCCTCCGACCACGTGTGGCCTGGCAGAAGTTGAGGGTATGAAATTTCAAAGCGGAAGCCTTTACCGGGCCGTGGAGGGTGGGGATAGTGACCCGATGGGGCTGACTTTGGGTGGTGAGGTTGTAATATGTTTTGGATAACACGGTCAGGTTAATCTAGACATGGGGAACAGCACATGCAACCCCTAGAAGTGTTTGGGGTCACAGATGTCAGTGGTGGAACTTCTGGGGAGGGTTGGAGTGAGCGTGGAGGACGCAGAGAAGGCTGCTTCGCCGGAGAGGAGCATCCTATTGGAGCTTGGGAAGATGAGTTAGACGTGATTCGCCAAGGTCTGGTTGCAGAGTCAGCTAAGAACAGGAGTCCGGTTTGGGTCTCACTAGATCCTCTTAAGCCTTCGTTTTTTTACCTATAAAATGAATGTAATATATCCCAAAGCCAGTGGCTCTTACATCTGCTAGAAGCTGTGGCTCCTCTCTCTAGGGAAAAACGAGATAGCACTAGGTAGTACCACACCTGCCCAAACACTGCCTTCTCTCATGGTAGCCTGTCCCCACGAAGACATTCTGCAGCCCCTAAGTCTGATTGGGGGGAGGGTTGCAGATACTCCAGAAATGGGGTTGTGGTGAGCTCACAGGGTCACAGAACTCCTGACTCCTGATAGATTGTATAACCTGGTATACCTACTCCATTTGACTTGGCAGGTGAGGAAGCAGGCTTGGAGCAGCTCCAGCTCCAGCTCAGGGGGGCTGTCCCCTGGGGCTTCATCTCAGCCATGAATGGCCTGCACACCTATTCCTGCCATGGGGACAAGTCTCAGCCCTTAGAGGGCCCCGCACTGTAACTTGTTGGAAGTTGGCTCCTTTCTGGTTCTTATTTCCGAGTCTTGCTCGCCCTTCTGGTTTTTAAACCCCTTGAAGATGGATCCTGGGGCGTAAGTGAGAAGGCAAGGGTGGCGACAGGAGACAGGTGTTTGGGTTTAGGTTTTTATGTGTCTGAGTGCATGGATGTCTGTGTTCCACATGCATGCAGTGGCCCACGGGGGCCAGAAGAGGACATTGGATCTCCTGGGAATGGAGTTACAGGTTGTTGTGAGCAGCCTTGTGGGTTCTGGGCACCAAACCTGGGTCCTCTAGAAGAACAGCAACCAGTGCTGAGCCATCTCTCCAGCCTGGGCTATGTTAAAACAGTGTAGGTCTCATTTTGTAGACCAGGCTGGCCTTGAATTTGTGGAAATCAGAAATCCTGCCTCAACCCACCACGCCCAGCTAGGCTGCCCTTCCCCTGCCTGCCTTCTGGGTTTGAGCACACTACCAAGTGCAGCAAGTAGACTTCCTGCAGTGCAGATGGAGAATATGGGGGTACCTCAGGATCTCTTCCTCAGCAGTGGCTCCTCGAATTTGTTCAAACTTATCGGACATCTGAGATCTTGCTGTATAGCCTGGGTTGGTCTTGGTCAGTTTCCTAGGTTCTGGGATTATACAAACAGCACTTTTTTCCCCCTTAAAAAAAGTGAAGGCTGGGTGGTGGTGCACACCTTTAATCTCAGTACTCAGGAGGCAGAGGCCAGGCTAGTCTACAGAGTGAGTGCCAGGACAGCCAGAGAAACCCTGTCTGGGTCCTTTTTCCGTCTCTCCTTTGCTGTCTGAATATGGGCGAGGAAACTTCCAGTTCTAAGCGTCAGCTCCCTCGGCCATGGTAGAGGGGCAACACTGTCTTCAGCTTTTCTGAGTTGGGTTGAGTTTGTTGTGTGTTGTGTGCACGTGTTCATGTGAATGTGCAAGGGGGCCTGACTGTGTGCACGTGGAGGGCAGAGTTTGTCTTCATTGATTGTGTTGTGCCTTACTTTTGGAGACGGCATCTCACTGAACCAGGAGTTCACCCATTAGGGTCCACTGGTAGCCATCGAGCTTCAGAGAGGTGTGTACCCCACCACATCCTGGCATCCCTGCACTAGGGTTATAGGAGTGTGCTATGCCTAGCGTTGTGAGTTCTGGGGTTGGGAACCCAGGTTCACATGCTTGCCCGGCAGTCGCTTTACTGACCCAGTCTTCTCCGAAGCCCTTGGTTTGGTTTTTGAGACAGGCTGTTCTCAGTCTGGCTGTGTGGCCAGGGGTGATCTTTATCTCACAAATGCCTGGCTTCAGCTTGTTTTGAAAAGTAAAAGTTTTTGTACAGCAAAGATTCATGAGTTGTTTTCTAGTTTCTTTGGGAGGGAATGATGGGTTAGGAGGGGAACAAGGGGTGACTTTTGTAATGATCTTACTTTTTTACTAGAATGAATGTAAGCTCCACGTGTACAGGAAGCAGCTTAGCCTCTATCTTTGCATCTTAATCCAACCCCAGGCAATCCTGAATACTTGGGAGATGAGTACATACGTGTCACTGTTTGCCTGCCTGCTCTGTGCTAGGGACATCCAGTCCCAGCTTCTGTCCACCCTGAGAGGTAGCAGATTGGTTTTTTTTTTTTTTAATATTTTTTATGGTTTATTTAACTTTATTTTATGTGCATTGGTGTGAAGGTGTCAGATCCCCTGCAACTGGATCTTCAGACAGTTGTGAGCTGCCATGTGGGTGCTGGGAATTGAACCCGGGTCCTCTGGAAGAGCAGTCAGTGCTCTTAACCACTGAGCCATTTCTCCAGCCCCCAGAAGTAGCAGATTGTTAACAGTTGAGCAAACCAGAGCCCTGGAAGATGACTCGAGTCCCAGCGACCCCAAAGAGCAGGCATTTAAGTGTGAGGAGAGGGGTCTCAGAGACGCAGCTAGGAAGGGAGGGATGCCATTGCTGGGAGAATGGAAACTGCAAAGTTCAGAATTGCCACCTCATGACAGAACTGGGCCAGCCACAACCCGCACAGGCTCTGCCGGATCCTGACCTGTTTTTGGTTCCTCCCTTGGAGTCAGAAGTCTCTGGCCTTGTGTTCACACCTTCTGAGTTGACAGCTGGGAAGCCTGAGGCCCAGGGGTGGCTCTGACTAGACCCCCAGCTGAAGGGCCTTGAGCAGTTTTCATTCCTGTCAGGTGAGGAGGCACTGGTGAGCCTGCTTAGACTCCAGTAGGTTTCTGTCTCAGTGTCGTCTGGGAACACCTGAGACACCACTGTCCCACCAGAATTAACTTAGGAGCAAGCTCTTACTCTTCGACCATTTTTATTTGTTGTTGTTGTTGTTATTAATTTATCATTGGCTTTCTTTTTGTTTTTTTGTTTATTTTTTCAAGATAGGGTTTCTCTGTAGCTTTAGAGCCTGTTCTGGAGCTCACTGTGTAGACCAGGCTGGCTAGTCTGCCTGCCTTTGCCACCTGATTGCTGTGATTAAGACCCACCACTCCCAGCTCTATCTGTCTATTTGTTTGGTTTTTCGGGACAGGGTTTTTTTTCTTTTTTCTTTTTTTTTTGGTCTGGCTTTCCTGCAACTCATTACAGAGATCACACTGGCCTCAAACTCAGACCTACCTGACTGCCTCCTGAATGCTGGGACTAAAGGTGTGCACCCAGCCCAGCTTAATTTTAATTTAATTTAATTTTAATTAAAACTGAGGTGAAATCCAGAGCCTCAGAAATGATAAAAGAGCACTCTGACAGTAAGCCACACCCCAGCATATGCTGTCATTTAAACCTATGTGTCAGCCACTCCTGGAAGCACGGGTCTGTAAACTCAGCTCAGGTGTGGCCCAGAAGGAGAGGAGCTTGGCCATTGGAAGCTACACTGCACCCTGTTTCAAAGGAACAGGTAATAACTGCCAGATTGGTGGTGCTCGGGAGGCACCACTACAGATCGATTTACAGGATAGCCAGGGATAGAGAAACCCTGTCTCGAAAAACAAAACAACCCCTCCCCCCTCAAAAAAAACCACAAACAAAAAAAATTAGTTAATACCAAGCTAAAATGGAGACCAGGCAGCTCTTTCAGACTGCTCGCTTTGGGTGTGGGGTGTTGATTTTGTTTTATGTGGTTCGTTGTTTCACTTTATTTCGAGATTCAGTCTCCCTGTGTAGCCCTGGCTGGCCCGGAATTAACTGCCTTCTGATTGAGCGCTAGGGTTAAGAGCATGAAGCACCTGTTTCCCTAGTTTGAGTGTGTTTGAGACTGGCTGGCCTGGGATTTGGATGCTGCAATGCTGGGGTCATGCGTGGGCACCACACCTGGCTTCTGTCTGCTCTTTGTCACAAGGAGCATCTTTCTGTTCAATAGATTTGTCTCTAGGAATGTCACTTTTGATGGCTTCCTACCATTCCATCATGTATATTCCACCTATGTAGCCAGTTGACTCCTCCCACCCGCGCATTCCTAGTGCTGAGTGTACAGACATGCCACCAGGCCCAGTTTATGTAGTGCTGGGATTTGAACCAGGATCAGACATGAAGCTTAGGCATTTCTCACCAGGCTGGGTATATCCCCAGCCCTTAGTCCACTACTATTAATCGAATGGTTTGCTCACTCCCCCACCCCGCACCCCCATGTTACCAGCAGTAGAGAATATTTGTGAGCTCAGTTATTATCCACTTTTCCACTCAGCAGTTCTGGGGTAGATGCTGGGGGGGGGGTGTTAACTTCTGGGTGACTCCTTACTTTTTAGGGTTTTTGGGGTTTTGGTTTTTTTGAGACAGGGTTTTTCTGTGAAACCATCCTGGCTATCCTGGAACACACTCTGTAGACCAGTCTGGCCTCGAACCTACAGAGATCCACTTGCCTCTGCTTCCTGAGTGCTGGGATTAAAGGTGTGAGCCACCACCCACTGGCATTGCTTTTGATAAATATTATACAGAAAGATGTTTGTGATTCTGACATGTAGTATTTGGCGGGGCTTTTCAGGACAGGAAGATGCCACCCAAGCGCATAGCTAAGAGAAGGTCACCCCCAGAAGATGCCATCCCCAAAAGCAAGAAGGTGAAAGGTAAGCTAGCCTTGGTCCCTTCCTGGCTCTGAGAGGTCTCAGAACAAACAGTGAATTCTCTGGGTCCATGCTCCTTCCTCCCTGGCTGGAAGCTCTGAGGGGCTTAGATGTCTAGGGACCCCTGCTCAGCGGAGGTCCTCGTGCATCTCCCCCAGTCCGACCCTGTGGCAGTCAGCAGAGAGACGTGAGCCGAGGCCTGTCAGAGAGCACTCGGAGCAGTGTTGTCAGGAAAAGAAAACCCCAGATCCTAGGCAAATGCATTATGGTTTGTTCTCCCTACGATACTTTGATTTCCTCCCCCTGATAGTGGGGAAAGTCCTTGGCCTTAGGACCATTTGCTCTAACCTGACAGCTTGAAAGCCTGAGGCTCTTGGATCTGCTGTGCTTTCAGAGTTGGGTCAGGTCCTAGCTCTGCCACTTTCTGGCTGAGCTAATCTGGCTGAGGGTGAGTTTCCCCGGTAGAATGGAGATGAGACTCCACCAGCCCGTCTGAGACATTGAGGGTTAGATGAGGTAATGTCCCAGCTTCGTTTGAGGGACCTGTCCTGTAATTTTTCTCTCCTACAACCCCAGAGTGTGGCGAAGACAAGGAAATTGACCCCTAGCATGGGAGGGAGGAGCGTAGACACATGCTCAGACAGTGTCTGTTTTTTGCAGACCCTCGTAACCGCGGTCCTGCCGCCCGCTCCTGCCAAGGTGCCTGTGGGCCAAACCCAACTGACCCGAAAACCCAACCAGATGGCTCCCTGCCTGGTGCAGCCTCTGTGCATCCACAGTGGCTCTGGTAGCTGAGGCCACACCCCTGGGGAAGGGACTGGATACCATTGACTGAAGGGCTGTGGCAGGTTTCCATTGGCTGCCAGAAGGCTTTGCACTACCCACTGATTGGCCCACATCTCTCTGCAAATGCACCTGTGGGTTCTTACTGTGCCTTCCTGTTCCTCTGAAGCTGTCACTGTGCTGTTCATGCTGGCAAAAGGGGTAGTCTCCTTTCCTCCTGTGCTTGGGAATTAGAAATCTGGTCTGGGGGTGGAGGGCCATTCAGATAGAGGCTGTTAAGTGCTGTAACCCAGGAAGTTGCCCTGTGTTCATTGCAAACTCTGCTAATCAACTTTATGAGCCTGAGTAGGCTCTGATCCATGTCCTGTAAAAAACATAACAGTGCCTTCTACTTTTTTTTGTTTTGTTTTTTTGTTTTTCGAGTCAGGGTTTCTCTGTGGCTTTGGAGCCTGTCCTGGAACTAGCTCTATAGACCAGGCTGGTCTCGAACTCACGGAGATCCGCCTGCCTCTGCCTCCCGAGTGCTGGGATTAAAGGCGTGAGCCACCACCGCCCGGCTGTCTTCTACTTTTGATGTTTGCTTGAGACACAATAGTCCTGGCTGTCCTGGAACTCACTATGTAACCCAGGCTGGCATTGAACTCCCAAAGATTTTGCTGCCTCTGCCTTCAAGGGCTGGGATTAAAGGCTTGCGCCACCACCTGGCAATAGTTAGGGGTCTTCTAAATATGGGAGGTCTGCAGAGCCAGCTAATGTTGGTAGAGCAAGCAGTCAGTGAAAGGTTAGCACTATGGGTGCACATCTGTGGTATGGTCTCTGCGGGAGACTGTCTTGTAGCCTCACGTGTGCCCTGCCCACAACATCCATTTCACTATGAGAAAATGTCGGCTTGGGTTTTCATCCTCACAGACCTTGTGAGACAGATCCCCTCATCATCCTCGTTCACAGATGAGGACACTTAGGTCTTTCTTATCTGTAGCCTATTGGCAGAGCAAGGGCTTGAACCCCAGGTCATCACAGTCCCAGAGCCCATGCTGTGCCCTCTGCTGCCTTCATCCTGCACACTCAGGGGCCGTCTTCTCCACTCTTCAGTCTCACACAGGTCCCACAACACAGAACCAGGCTTGGTGCTGACACTGGGCCAGGGCGACGTGGGCCAGCTGGGGCTGGGTGAGAGTGTGCTGGAGAGGAAGAAGCCGGCCTTGGTACCCCTTCTACAAGATGTTGTGCAGGCTGAGGCCGGGGGCATGCACACTGTGTGTCTGAGCCAAAGTGGCCAGGTAGGTCAGAGGGTTGGGACTGGTTAGATAGGGCCTGGGTACAAGGGTGTGGGGCAGGACCTGGCTATAGAAGCAAGGAGCGGCCTAAATGAGTAGGCCACAGAAGCAGACTTTGTGCTGATGCCACACCCTGGGTACAGGTTTACTCCTTCGGCTGCAATGATGAGGGTGCCCTGGGAAGGGACACATCAGTCGAGGGCTCAGAGATGGTCCCTGGGAAAGTGGAACTGCAGGAGAAGGTGGTACAAGTGTCAGCAGGAGACAGTCACACAGCAGCCCTTACCGAAGATGGCCGTGTCTTCCTCTGGGGCTCTTTCCGGGTAAGACTGGGTCTGGAGAATTGGGGGTGGGGGCCAGCAGGCAAAATTAACACAGGATACCCAATGGTTCACGACAGTTTCTTTGTGTAGCCCTGGCTTGTAGAACAGGTTAGCCTCAAACTCAAGGAGATCTGCCTGCCTCTGCCTCCCACAATGCTAGGATTAAAGGCTTGTGTCACCACCTCCTTGTTTATTGTAAACATTTTTATAGAGAACTTTTCAACACAGAATACTCAGAATAGTGTGTTGCACCTCTATCTTCTTGCCCTGCTGCTTCAACAATTTATTGGCTTTAGGCAGATTTGTTTGCCTCTGCTCAGGTTTTTATCCTCGCTTGCGTTAGCAGTTCCCAGACTGGGGATACTGTCAGTCTTCAGGGTGTCCACATGTGGCCGGGAGCCTGCCTGTCTCACTGTCCACATCTGCTGCCACTCCCGTCCTTTACCAGGCCTGGGCTTGCCTGTTACAGTCTCTGCCCCTCCTTTGTAGGACAACAATGGTGTGATTGGGTTGTTGGAGCCCATGAAGAAAAGCATGGTGCCTGTTCAAGTGCAGCTGGATGCACCTGTGGTAAAGGTAGCCTCAGGTGAGTGTTGGGTGCACTGGGCTGGAACGAGGACAGTTCAGCCTTGGTTCTTACAAACAAGCCCTTCATCTT
This sequence comes from Alexandromys fortis, assembly GCF_014885135.2. NCBI lineage: Eukaryota > Metazoa > Chordata > Mammalia > Rodentia > Cricetidae > Alexandromys > Alexandromys fortis. The sequence continues at coordinate 9,413,576 of NW_026067894.1, forward strand.
CTGCCTTCCTCTCGTCTTCAGGGAACGACCACTTGGTGATGCTGACAACGGATGGAGACCTCTATACCTTGGGTTGTGGGGAGCAGGGTCAGCTGGGGCGCGTTCCTGAGCTATTTGCTAACCGAGGTGGCCGCCAGGGCCTTGGTAAGTGGCTTTGGTACCTCCAGTGGGATGATTTGGTAAACTATTCCCTGGCAGAAGTAGAAAGTGGGAACATAGCTGGAGATTCTCATCTCGCCTGGGCTCCCAGAGGTTTACTAGTAATTACATACTGTTTGGCCTATTAGCTTAGGTTATTATTAACTGGCTCTTACATCTTAGATTAACCCATTTCTATTTGTTTGACCATGAGGCTCATGGCTGGTTGTCTCACGTCTTGCTTCTATGGTGTCTGCTGACATCTCCTTCAACTCTGTCTTTTTCCCTGTATTCAATTAGACTTTTCCCTCCTAACTGTAATCTGAAAGCAGCTTCTTTATTAACAATTGGAAATAAAACATTGACAGCATACAGAGGGGCACCCCACATCACAGGTGGGGTTCTGTTGAGGGTTATAACCTGTGCACTTGCAGTCTTCCTTAAGAACTCAGACTGGGCAGTGGTGGCACACGCCTTTAGTCCTAGCACTTGAGAGGGCAGAGGTAGACAGACCTGTGAGTTCCAGGTTAGCCTGGTCTACAGAGCAAGTTCCAGGAGAGCCAGGGCTACACAGAAACACTACCCGCTACCTCAAAAAAAAAAAAAAAAAAAAAAAAAGCAAAAATGCTTTAAGGTGGAATGGTTGGTGGCAGATACCTTTAATCCTATCAGTCAGCAAGCAGAGGAATGTGGGTCTCTGAGTTTGAGGCCAGCCTGGTATACATAGTTCTAGGCCAGCCAGTAAATAATGAGACCCTCTCAAAAAGGGCGAGGGCACTGGAGAGATGGCTCAGTGAATAAGAGCACTAAATGTTCTTCCAGAGGACCTAGGTTCAATTCTCAGCACCCATATGACAGCTCACAACTGTCTATAACTCCAGTTCCAGGGGAATCTGACACCTTCACACCAATGCACATAAAATAAATTTAAATTATTTTACACGGGGAGATGTGGGCACCCTTAGACTTTGGAGGCTGTCTCCTTATCTCTTAACTCCCCACCCCACTCCTGCTGGCTACTGTGAAGAGAGAAGTGACTTAATCAGGAAGGTTCCTGGCACTCAAGTTCCACTTAAGCTTTTCTTCTCGTGACTGTTAAAAATGTGAACCGGCAGCCAGGCGGTGGTGGCACGTGCCTTTAGGGCTAGGGCTGCTACACAGAGAAACTCTGTCTTGAAAAACCAAAAAGAACATTGACCCTGCGTTTGCGCTCCATTGGCCTAAGTTACCTCTTCTGTAACAAGAATGGCCCTGCTCAATTTCTCGGACTTTTGTGGAAGAGAAAACCCCCTGGGTCTGTCATTGATCCTGGCTTCCTCTTTCCTGACAGAGCGACTCCTGGTCCCCAAGTGTGTGCTGCTGAAATCCAGGGGGAGTCGGGGCCGTGTGCGCTTCCAGGATGCCTTCTGTGGTGCCTATTTCACTTTTGCCATCTCCCGTGAGGGCCATGTCTATGGCTTTGGCCTCTCCAACTATCACCAGCTTGGTGAGTACTGGCCATAGCATCGGGCTGCACTTGACCTTGGTTCTAGCTCTAGCTTTTGAACTTTGCTTTTGCTTTGTGGGGTACCTGATCCCTTAGAGCTATGGTGTAAGGTAGCATTTCTGGGGAAGGGTGGGTGTGGCCTTTCTGAGGACAACAGTGATGGAAGCTTCTGGAACACCTTTACCCTCGACAACAGGAACTCCAGGCACTGGATCTTGCTTCATTCCTCAGAACTTGACATCCTTTAAGAATTCCACCAAGTCCTGGGTGGGCTTCTCGGGTGGCCAGCACCATACAGTCTGCATGGATTCGGAAGGTAGGTCGCCCAAGTCCTTCTGCATGGGACACAGTCGTCCCTGACACAGCCAGTGTCCTAGGATTATGATTTGGACCAGACATAGATTGCATCTGTGAGGGTTATCCTGGTACTTCAGAGTGGGAGCACCATGGGGGTTGTGTAGAGCATCTTGTAGCTCCCACCCCCAGATGGAGAAAAGGCCCTGAGACCTCACCACCTGAGATCTGACCCTCAAGAGCATGGCACTCAGTCAGTGTGCTGTCCATTTTACTTGGAATACGCCCCTGCTGATGCTCACCTTCTTACCCCACAGGAAAAGCATACAGCCTGGGCAGAGCTGAGTACGGGCGGCTAGGCCTTGGGGAGGGTGCTGAGGAGAAGAGTACACCCACCCTCATTTCCCGGCTGCCCGTCATCTCCTCAGTGGCCTGTGGGGCTTCTGTGGGCTATGCTGTGTCCAAGGATGGTGAGTAGGGCTCCTCAGGTCTGGTATGGTTGGAGCCCGGGGAGCACGATTCCTAGCATATTCCTCAGGTTGTCTTGGAGATGACTCTGCTTTGACACTGACTCTCAGGAACCCTGGAGTATTTTTGCTATTTTGTTTTGGTGTTTTGATTTTGAAACGGGGTCTCTCTCACCATGTAGACCAGGCTGGCCTGGAACTCAGAGATTCGCCTGTCCCTATCTCTGCCTCCACCTTGAATGGAACGGGTGTGCCATCATGCTGGACTTAATATAACGAGTCTTTTTTTTGCTCTGCCAGCCAGTTCTCAAATAATGGCACAGAGACTTTTTATTAATTATGAAAGCTTGGCCTATAGCTTAGGCTTGTTTCTAACTAGCTGTTATAACTTAAATTTACCCATTAATAGTCTACATTCTTTCACATGGTGTGACATCTCTTTTATCTTGTACCTCCTATTTTCTCTGCGTTTATCCTGGCACCCTCTTCCGTTCTCCCTGGAAATCTCATCTGTACCTACTGACTAGCTATTGGCTGTTCAGCTTTTTATTATGCTAATCGCTGCCATGCATCTTCACACAGTGTATAAGTATCCCACAACACATTTTTTTATGTTTATGTTGTTTTGTCTGCATATATGTATATGTACTATGTATGTGCTTGGTGCCTGCAGAGGCCAGGAGTGGGCATCAGATCCCCTGGGACTGGAATTACTGACGGTTATGAGCTGCCATGTGGGTCCTGGCTAGTCCAGCAGAAAAGGATGTGGACATATAGCAGCCAAAGCGCAGAAAGAGGTGCACAGCCAGAATTCAGGCTGGCAGCAGTGCTTATCCTTACCCGGGAGGACTTCCTCAAGAAGTGCGTTTGCACTGCAGCATTCAGTCCTGAATAGAGGTTCGGTCCTTCGTGAAAACCAGAGGCTAGGCCAGGTGTTGTGGCACACACTTTCAGTTCCAGCACTCAGGAGGCAGAGGCAAGCACATCACTTGAGTTTGAGGTTAGCTTTGTCTACTTAGTGAGTTCTAGGCTAGCCAGGGCTACATAGTGAGACCTTATCTAAAATTAAAAAAAAAAAAAACACCACCCAGAGGGTGGCATATGAAACCCAGGAGCATCTTAATTAGTCTTAAAAGCTGACTGGTTCAAGGAAGAGGGATTTAAGATGTAGCCTCCTGTGGTGCCATGCTCTGGAGTAGGGAGAATGCAGGGGGGGGGGGGGCAATCTCCTCAGTTCTTCCAAGCTCCTTTGAACTTGGGCTGGGGCCTTGCCAGACTGCTATTGGTCAAGGCCACGTATCTCTTGGTATGGCAAGGCAGGCCTGAGGACCTCAAAGACAGCTGCCTCTTTTTCTGTCCCTTCTAGGTCGTGTTTTTGCCTGGGGCATGGGCACCAACTACCAGCTGGGAACTGGGCAAGATGAAGATGTCTGGAGCCCTGTGGAAATGACTGGCAAACAGCTAGAGAACCGTGTGGTCTTAAGTGTGTCCAGCGGGGGCCAGCACACAGTCTTATTAGTTAAGGACAAGGAACAGAGCTGATGAAGTCTTTGTGGGCCTGGCTTCTGGCCCCCAATCCAGCTTCACAGAACAGGAAAACGGCCAGCGACAGATTCCAGAAGGACCCTCCCCAGCCCCGACAGCTATCATCTCCTGTCTTTTCCCATCACCACAGCAGAGCCCTTTTCTTCTGTTTCGTCCTCTTTTCTAGAATCATCCTGGAACTTGCAGGATGAGGGAGGATGGGAAGGGGGTCTCGGAAGGAACTTTGCTTACCCTAGACTTACGTCATTAGACCTTTCCCCTCACTGCTCTGCCTCCTGTGGTCGTCGTAGGCCCATTGCCTGCAGAGCCCAAAACTTCCTGCCCACACTCTGAAAAGCTGGGAACTCCATCAAGCCCCCCTTCCCCTGTGCCACTTCTTATTCCTGCCACTAGCTTCCAAGGAGACAGGTGGTGGCACAGTCGTCAGATCCAGTTGTCAAGGACCATGCCTGGGGAGATCTGGACAAAGGCTTTACAAGGCTGTGGGTGACTCTAAGCCAAAAATCTGCCTCTAAACAGGTGTCCATGGGCAAAAACAGTGGCCCATTTGAAAAAAAATCCAACTAGCTTGCCCAAAAGCACAAAGCACCCACTGTGTCTTGGGCATTGCCTGTGCATTCCCCATCCAGTCAGTCTTTCTGTCCCAGAGGACTGGAAAGCCTCGCTGGGGGCTCTGCTAGGCAGGGTATTGGGCAGGGGTGGGGTTGGAGGCCAAAGCTTGGAGGGGCAGAGGCTGGTCTTATGAAAAGGAGGTAACAGTGACTGAGAAGATAGTTTTGATTTTTTTTTTTTAATTATAAAATATTTTGGAAGGGGGAGTGAAATCTTTTAACACTTTGAATAAATTTAGAGTTTTTTTAAAGTGGGCTCTTTGTTTTATTCAGGTTCCCCAGGGTTGTTTTTTGTCCTAAAAGGAGCGCCTGCCATGTGCCAGGCATAATGAAGAGGGCAGGGTAGCATGCCTGTGGACAGTTGTCAAGGCTGTGGCCAACACAGCTGTGAGCATCCATGCGCTTGCTGAGAATTGACCCCAGGTCCTCTGGAAGAACCATTGAGCCATCTCCAGCCCCTGGGATGGGAAAGTATTTTTGTTTTGTTTTCGGCAGAAATTTACTGTGTCCCTGGCTGGTCTGGAACTCACTAGCTTTGAACTCACAAAGATCTGCCTGCCTATGCCTCCCAAGTGCTGAGATTAAAAGTGTACTACCACCAGGCTCCCAATTTACTGGACTGCTTGCATTTTCGACAGCTAGTGTCTTTGCTTAAAACTTGGGTGCTCTGTGGTAAACTTCCTGGGAAATGCTATACACACATGTCCACATACCCAAATAGGGAACCTAGAACAGACGGAATTAGATACCACCAAAATCAGCCTTGGACCCAGACCCATAGCAGAAGGGAACATGAAACTTTGGAGACCCATAGTTGGCTTGGGGATGGAAGGGCCTTAGGGCTTCTTCAGGCACTCAAGGTGGCCTTCATTGTCAGAACTGATGGCAATGCTTCCCATTTCTTTTTTTTTTTTTGGTTTTTCGAGACAGGGTTTCTCTGTGGCTTTGGAGCCTGTCCTGGAACTAGCTCTGTAGACCAGGCTGGTCTCGAACTCACAGAGATCCACCTGCCTCTGCCTCCCGAGTGGTGGGATTAAAAGCATGCGCCACCATTGCCCAGCTACTGAGGGTGTTCTTTTTTTTTTTAATTTTATCTATTGTGCATACACTTGCCAGAAGAGGCCACCAGATCTCATCACAGATGGTTGTGAGCCACCATGTAGTTGCTGGGAATTGAACTCAGGACCTCTAGAAGAGCAGACAGTGCTCTTAACCTCTGAGCCATCTCTCCAGCCCTACTGAGGGTTTTCTATAGGTAGTTTTGTCCTCTGAGGTAAGCCGTGGAGTAGAGAGTGGGAGGGGCCAGGATTGGTGTCTCCCGCTTGTAAACCTAGAAGACTGAAGTAGGAATGCCAAAAGTTACTGCAGCCCGCCTAGATTATACAGAGTGTACCAAGACAGCTTGAGCAACATAATGCCTTGCCTTAAGTCAAAAATGTAAATTAAAGCGGTAAAGCGGGCTGGAGACGTGGCTCGGGCATTAAAGAGAAAGAATGCTCTTTCAGAGGACGAGTTCATAGAGACAGAAACATAAACACTAGGCACTTTTGGGCCGGCCAGGGCTACATAAAGACGGTGCCCCCGCCCCAGATGATGGGTGAGAAGGCTTTGGTTGGATTTGGATTATTATGTGAGCAGTTCCTTAGGCCTCTCCGTTACAGGGCTTTATGAGAATGAAGAATCTCAAAAAAAAAAATCTCAAAAAAAAAAAAAAGTTTTTTCGGGCTGGAATGCAGAGCCAGAGGACATCTACGCAGGCAGCGGCTCGTCCAAGCCCCCAGAGTGGTTCCTTCACTAATTTACCTTCATGCTTATGCTCAGAATTCCCTAGAGTGCAAACCTTACCTCTTTTAATTATAGAAGTATTTACTAAGTAGCAGAGTAGCTTACTTTACCTTTTTTTTTTTTTTCTTGGTTTTTCGAGACAGGGTTTCTCTGTAGCTTTGGTGCCTGTCCTGGAACTAGCTCATGTAGACCAGGCTGGCCTCGATCTCAGAGATCCGCCTGCCTCTGCCTTCCGAGTGCTGGGATTAAAGGCGTGCGCCACCACAGCTCGGCTAGTAGTTTATTTTACTTAAGCCGCCGCCAGGCAGGCTTCCCGCGCCCCGGCCGAAGCCACGCCCCTAGCCGTCCCGGAGCCACGCCCCCACTCGCGTCGGGAACACGCCTAAAAGCCGGAAGCTGGTGAGACAAGTGAGGAAACCCGGATCGGCGCGTCTAGCCGCCGCGGCTGCGTGTGCGCAGGAGGCGTCGCTGGCGCAGACTCCGCCGACTCCGGCGGTCTCCGCTGCGCAGACGGGCGCGGGCCCAGGCCCGCACGGTCCCCGTCCGGGTGCGGGATGGCGGCCAGCCTGTGGATGGGAGACGTGAGTGAGGGCCGCGCCTGCTCCGAGAGGACCAGAGGGTCTCGAGTCCTAGGGGAGGGCGGGGCTGAGGGCCAGGGGCCTTCCGAACCCTGGAGGTGAACAGGACGGGTTCTAGGGACAAGGAAAAGCCAGGCCGGTAGTGCGGTTTGAGGCGCACGCCTTCATCCCTGCACTTGCGACAGAGGTAGGAGGCCCGCCACAAATTCGAGGCTCTGTAGCGAGTTCTAGGCTAGTTGGGGCTCCGCAGCGAGGCCCTTTCCCCTGCCCTGATAGGACAGGGAGGCTGGGCATCAGAAGGAAGAGTTATCAGGTGCAGAATCTACGGGTTACAGGTTTTGGGGTCCCCCTTTCCAATATGGCAAAGAAAAGTGGATATTGGGGGTGGAATGGGAGGACTCCCCCGAAGAATTGAGGGGCCAGAGTTCCCAAAAGGGGAGCGATTTTGTTATTGTTTTGAGATGGGGGCTCACATAGCTCTGACTGTCCTGGAACTCACTATGTAGACCAGCCCGGCCTCGAACTCACAGAGAGTTCCGCCTGCCACTAGCTCCCCAGTGCGGGGACTAAACACGGGAGCCACAGGGCCCGCAGGGGAGCCACTTGAAGTAAAGAAGTGGTTTGGAACCACAGCACCCTTCTGTGGAGAGTGTCCCGGACCGAGCGGGAGGGGCTGGACCCCTTAAGGGAGCTCCTGGAACTGAGCCTCGCTGTTCCGGTTTTCATGCAGCTGGAACCATACATGGATGAGAACTTCATCTCTAGAGCCTTTGCCACCATGGGGGAGACCGTGATGAGCGTCAAAATTATCCGAAACCGCCTCACCGGGTACATCTCCCTTTCACCTCTCCAGTCCTCCATAGAGCCTACCCATGCTGCTGTCATGCCAGAAGACGGACATCGCTGGAATCCGGGCTTCTGGCCTGGTAGTGGTCCTCAGCACACAGTACCGCAAAAGGAACATGGGGTTGGGGAGGACGCTTACTGAGCAGAAACAGCTTTCATGTTTCGGTGTCCCAGTGTTTCGGGGTAGGATGCTGGAACCTGTGTTTGAAAACTGTTGTTTGATCTTTGGTAGATCACTTGTTTGCTTCATGTAGCTTTGTTTTATTTTGAAACTTTTTTCGAGACAGGGTTTCTCTATGTAGCCCTGGCTGACCTGGAACTCGCTCTGTAAACCAGGCTGGCCTCGAACTCAGCAGTGCAGAACTCTGAACTGCTGAACTCAGCTCCCCTTTATTGACCTGAGTTGGAGATCCTGGACCTATGATACATTGTATAGACTTTTCAGATAATTAAGCTGGCTTAGTGGCACAGGCCTTTAATCCCAGCACTTGGAAGGCCAGAACATCCCAAGCTATATATAGAGACCCTTTCTCAAAAAGCCAAACGGGAAAGAAACCACAAATAATTCTCAGATAATTAATACAAATGTTAAAGAATGACCATCCTTGCCACCTCAGGCTCTCTGTCATTGGACAGGAGGGAAATAATTTCAGGTTACCTCAACTGGTTTTAAGGATGCTGTCCTCCCGGAATATTCATGTGGGAGTTGTTCTAAGACCCCCTACAGAAACCCAGACCCCTATTTATCCTCCTGTAGACAGTGCCTCTAGATGACAATACCAACACAGTGTACAGATAAAACTGTATTGTCTAGGCCAATGGTTCTCAGTCTTCCTAATGCTCCAACTGTTTAATACAGTTCTTCATGTTGTGGTGACCCCCCCAACCATAAAATTATTTTGCTACTTCATAATTGTAATTTTTCTACTGTTTTTTTGTTTGTTTGTTTGTTTGTTTGTTTGTTTTGGTTTTTTGAGACAGGGTTTTTCTGTAGCTTTGATGCCCGTCCTGGAACTAGCTCTTGTAGACCAGGCTGGCCTCGAACTCCCAGAGATCCGCCTGCCTCTGCCTCCCGAGTGCTGGGATTAAAGGCGTGCGCCACCACCGCCCGGCTAATTTTTCTACTGTTATGAATCATGTATGAATCTGATATACAAGCTATCTGACCTATGACCCCTGTGGATGGTTAGTAAATAGTTCAGGGACTATCCACATTCGCTGTCCTTGAATTAAATTTGCAAGTTGTTTCTCATCTGGAATATGGGGTGGAATAATAATCGAGGCTCTATTTGTGGTGTGGCGCATGCCTGTAACCCCAGCACTTGAGAGGCAGTGGCAGACCCATCTCTATGATGACTTTGAGGCCAGCCTGGTCTACAGAGTAAGTTCCAGGACAGCCACAGATACATAGTGAGACCTTGTCTTAATAAAAAGGAAAAAAAGAAAAGAAAACCATTTTTTCCTCTCTTCAGGCCAAGATGTACCTGGATATCTTTATCATTCTGTTTCTCTGCTTTCTTTCCAGAATCCCAGCTGGCTACTGCTTTGTGGAGTTTGCAGATTTGGCCACAGCTGAGAAGTGTTTGCATAAAATTAATGGGAAGCCCCTGCCAGGAGCCACACCTGTAAGGACATTTGGATGATGATGACCTTGCCATTTTTATTGTCCTTAATTACCACCACATATTGAATTGCTACTGGATAGTTATATCATTTTATACAATAGGTAGTATTATCTTTCTCAACCAGGAAACTGAAGCAGGGAGATACAATGATTTGCTGAAGGCAATACAGGTAGTTAGTAACAGAGCCAAGATTCAGGCAGAAGATTGATTGCCTACAAAACCCTGGCCCTTTCCACTCTGCAGTACTGCCTTCTATGACAGAAGACTCGAAAATCAGGCTGGGGGTGTAGCTCGGTGGTAGAGTACTTAACTAGCATGCCCAAGACCCTGGGCTCAATCCCCAGCTAAAAATAAAGACTTGAAACTCTAGGTCTTTTGCCTGACTGAGAATCTAGAACAGGCTGGTAGCAGCAAGAACACATCTCAAGAGAGTTACATTCTGCTCTTCCCACAGTTACTTAGCTTACAGCTGTACCAGCTGGCACACCTGGGCTCATAGAACCATGGAGCTGGCAGTGCCCTTAACGGTCAACCGTGCAACCCCTTCATTTTATACAGGAGAAAAACTGAGGCTTAGAGAGGGGGAGATGTTTTGGCCAAGGTAATTTATTTCAGTTTTTTTTTCAAATATTGTTTGACTTTTGAAAGACCCTTCTCTGTTTTAGTTTGTTCATGTGTTTTTAAATTTCCAGGCAAAACGTTTTAAACTGAATTATGCCACTTACGGGAAACAACCAGACAATAGGTAAGTAAGGAGCTGCGTCATTGTATGTCTGAGTAGAGGCACAGATGTAGTGGTGCCAGTTACTGCCAAAAGGAGGGTAGAGAACTGAATCTGACTGTAAAGACAGTACTCTCCTACTCTCTGGCCCCATCCCCCATCATGTCAGGGCCATGTCTTTCCTTCTTTGGATGTCTCTCTTTTTTTGGGGGTGGGGGGGTGGGGAGACATATCTCAGACTGGTCTCAAACTCGCTGTGTAGTCAAGGGTGACGTTAAAATTCGGATCCTCTACCTCCCAAGTGCTGTGATGAACATGTGCATGCCCAACCCCAAGTGTTTGAATGTTAGAGACACACTGTGCTGGTGATGGAGCCCAGAACTTTGGGCATGGAAGGCATCTTTAGTCACTGTTGTACTGTGAAGAGAGAACATTTAACTGGGTGCTTATGGTTTCAGAAGCTTAGTCTCTTATCGTCATGGTGGGGAGCATGGCAGAAGGCATTGCAGGCTTGGTGCTAGAGAAGTAAATGAGAGAGACCAGGTATGGCATGGGCTTTTGAAACCTTAAAGCCCACCCCCAGTTGCACACTTCCTTCAACAAGATCAAAACTAATCCTTTTAATCCTATCTAAGCATTCTAATATATGAGCCTATTGGGACCATTTTTTTAAAATATATTTATTTATTTATTTATTTATTTATTTATTTATTTATTTATTTATTTATTATGTATACAGTATTATGTCTGTGTGTATGTCTGCAGGCCAGAAGAGGGCACCAGACCCCATTACAGATGGTTGTGAGCCACCATGTGGTTGCTGGGAATTGAACTCAGGACCTTTGGAAGAGCAGGCAATGCTCTTAACCACTGAGCCATCTCTCCAGCCCCCTGGGGCCATTCTTATTCCAGCCCCTTTATTCAAACATACAACAGAAGGCAAGAACTCTTATCTTGAGCTCTGACTATTTTTTGTTTTATTGAAACAAGTTCTCATTCTGTAGCCCACACTTACCTAGAATTCACTAGGTTGCCAAGGTTGGCCTCAACTCACTATGCCTCATGGTGCCTAAGATTATAGGTGTGTGCTACCATGCCTAGCGAGGCAATGTAAGATTATAGGTGTGGGGCTGGAGAGATGGCTCAAGGTTGAGAGCACTGATTGCTCTTCAGAGGTCCTGAGTTCAATTCTCAGCGAACACATGGTGCCTCACAACCACCTATAATTAGGTCTGGTGCCCTTTTCTGACATGCCAGCAGAACAGTGTACATAATAAATAAATAAATCTTTTAAAAAAATTATAGGTGTGTGCCACTATGCCTGGTGAGGCCCTGTCCGTTCCCCCCTCCCCCGACCTTCCACCATGTTAATTTTCCATGTTTTGAGGTTTTATTCAGTAAGGATCTATTTACTATAACAATGTGAAACCAGGCAGTGGTAGTGAATGCCTTTAATCCCAGCACTCAGGAGGCAGAGGCAGATGGATCTCTGAATTCGAGGCCACCCTGTCTACAAGAGCTAGTGCTAGTACAGGTGCCAAGCTACAGAGAAACACTGTCTCAAGGGAGGGAAGAAGGGAGGGAGGGAGGGAAGGAAGGAAGGAAGGAAGGAAGGAAGGAAGGAAGGAAGGAAGGAAGGAAGGAAGGAAGGTGTGAATTGATTATTATTTCCAGTGACTGTCTAGAAGTATTTTGGCTGCTGTGTTAAAGATTTACAGTCTGGGCTAGAATAGACAAATTCCAGTTTTGCATTTCCACATTGGAAGCAATCCTGCCAGGTTCACAGAGTTTCTAATTTCGCAATGGTTCTTCAGCTCCATCTCAGGCTATAAAGACAGCGCTGTGGTCAGGTCGGCAGCACCCTGCTCTCAGCACTCAGGAGGTAGAGATAGGAGGAACGTGGCAAGTTGGAAGTCATTCTGCTCTGCACACTGAGTTCTCAGATAGCCAGGGCTACAGAGTGAGAGGCTTATCTAACAAAAACCTTGAGTTGCTCTGCTTAGTCCTCAGTGGTTTTGGAAAGTCTTAGGACAGTGTCTTAGAAGCTTTACCAAGTTTGTTATCTCGTGACCCGGTAATTCCATTCTCCAGAATTTATTCATGGATGTGTGCGGGGTGTAATCTCCTAAATGCTTATTAAAGCGTGCATGTGAGGAGAAACGTTGAGGAGAATCCCAGAAAGCCTCATAATACAGAAATGGCTGGCTATAATATGTTCATTTGTTAGAATCCTCACAAGACATGTTGCAGAGTCCTGATGTCATGGTGTTGGCAATATGGCTGTGTTGCTTAGACTTACCTCAGACTCCTGCTGTAGCCTCTTGAATAGCTGAGATATACTGGTGAGCATCACTGCACCCAGTTTGGGCAATATATGAGAACCTAAGATGGCAGAAGTAAAACACATGGTGGGTCACACTGAAGTGTTGTAGATGAAATGACAGGGACATAGCTCACTAGACAGTGTCTGTGCAGGGAGCCTTAGGCTCAATCCTCAGCACCAAATAAAATGTCATAGAGACTTGTCTGTGATCGTGGCACATGGGAGGTAGAAGCAGGTAATTCCGAAGTATAGAAGGAAGTTTTTGTCCCACCTGGTCCTGCAGCCATTCAGTCCCAAAGAACCACACAGGGGCTTATATTTATAAACTTTTTGGCCTATTGCTCAAGCTTATTATTAACTAACTCCTACACATAAATTAGCCCATAATTCTTATCTATGTTTAGCCATGTGGCATGGTTCCTTTTCTCAGTAAGGCATTCTCATCTTGCTTCCTCTGTGTCTTGCTGGCGACTGCCTGCCTTTGCTCTTCCTAGAAATCTCTTAGTCTGTTTGCCTCACCTATACTTCCTGGCCAAACAGCATTTTATTAAACTAATATGAGTGACAAATCTTTACAGTGTATAAGAATATTATCCCACAGCATTCCCCCCTTTTTAAAAGATTTATTTATTATGTGTACAACATTCTGTCTCCATGTATGCCTACAAGCCAGAAGAAGGCACCAGATCTCATTGTAGATGGCTGTGAGCCACCATGTAGTTGCTGGGTATTGAACTCAGGACCTCTAGAAGAGCAGCCAGTACTCTTAACCTCTGAACCATCTCTCCAGGCCCCTTTTTCTCCTCAGCAGTCAAACAATTCAAAGACAACACAATAACATACACTATCCAGACTCTGTATATTTTCCATGTTTACGTATCTTTTTTTTTTACTCTATTTCTTTTATTTTTATTTTTTAATTTTTGAGTTTTTTTTTTTTAATTTGTTATGTATATGGTGTTCTGTCTGTCTGTATGCTTGCTGGCCAGAAGAGGGCACCAGATCTCATTACAGATGGCTGTGAGCCACCATGTGGTTACTGGACCTCCAGAACAGTCAGTGCTCTTAACCTCTGAGCTATCTCTCCAGCCCTAATTTTTGGTTTGTTGAGACAGAGTTTCTCTGTGTATCTTTGGCTGTCCTGGAACTCACTCTGTAGACTAGATTGGCCTCAAGCTCACAGAGATCTGCCTGCCTCTGCCTCCCAAGTACTGGGATTAAAGGCATGTGCCACCATACCCGAATACTCTTATTTTTTTTTTTGTTGTTGTTGTTTTTTAGTTTTTCAAGACAGGATTTCTCTGTAGCTTTTGGAGCCTGTCCTGGCACTAGCTTTTGTAGACCAGGCTGGCCTCGAACTCACAGAGATCTGCCTGCCTCTGCCTCCCGAGTGCTGGGATTACCGAATACTCTTTTTTTAAGGACTTTCTCTGTCCTTTTTCTTTTCTCTTCCAAGCCTATGTATATTTTTAAATACATTGTAAACCGTTTTGAGGTTTTTTTTTTTTTCATCTGAATCTGTCCTTACCATATTTCTCTCTTTTTCTGAGCACATGAGTTTTTATAGTCTGCTAAACAGCACACCTAGGATTAAAGCTGCAGCTTTGGTGGCTGTCTCCACCCCATTCCTTAGCTTTCTGAGAGTCTAGCTCCATGGCGGAGGTATTGGCAGCAATCACATTTATTGCCACATCTCTGGAGTTTCTAGGTCCATGCCACCACCAAGAAGCCTGATGCCAGTTGATCATAAACAGCACTTTAGTGTTTGATGGCAGAGTCTTCAGAGTATACAAGAGCATTATCCCACAGCACAGAATTTCAAGGTCATTTTAAGTAAAATGTGGAGTTTGAGGCTAGCTTGAGCTACATGAGACTTTTTCAAAAACCAAACAATGGGCTTTAGAGATGGTTCAGCATTGAGCAGAGTATTATTCTTGCAGAGGACCAGAGTTTGTTTCCATCATGTATATAGGTATTGAGACGAGATCTCATATAGCCTAGGCCAACTTTGAACTTGCTATATAACTGAAGCTAACCTCGAACTTGTGAATCCTCTTGTTTCTCCATGGGCATGGGAAACTATACCAAGGATATGTATCTTTTTTTTTTTTTAAGATTTATTTATTTATTATGTATACAACATTCCTTCCGTGTATGTTTGTATGCTAGAAGAGGGCACCAGATCTCATTATAGATGGTTGTGAGCCACCATGTGGTTGCTGGGAATTGAACTCAGGACCTTTGGAGGAGCAGGCAATGCTCTTAACCACTGAGCCATCTCTCCAGCCCCCAAGGATATGTATCTTGCTTAAAATGCTTAAATAAGACCTAGCATGGTGGCACCAAAAAAAAAAAAAAATTGAATCTGAATCTCTAAATACATTTGTAAACATTTCTAGGAAAGATTTGACGACCTTGTTCCAACAGAGTTTGAGAATTTCTTAACTAGCTTTTAGGTCTTTAGGAGATAGGAGTCTTATTTTATTTTATCATTGGAATTAAAATATACATTGAATACCTGTCTGGTTTCTTTTTTTGTAAGTATTTATTATGTATACAGTGTTCTACCTCCGTGCATGCTTGCATGCCAGAAGAGGGCACCAGATCTAATTGTAGATGGTTGTGAGCCACCATGTGGTTGCTGGGAATTGAACTCAGGACCTCTGGAAGAGCAGTCAGTGCTCTTAACCCTCTGAGCCATCTCTCCAGCTTCCTTTCTAGTTTCTTAAAACAAAATCAAACATAAAAACTCCTGGCCAGACATTGTGGCATGCGCCTTTAATCCTAACACTCAGAAGGCATAGGCAGGTGGATCTCTGTGAGTTTGAGGCCAAACTGGTCTAAACAGTGAGTTCCACAACAGCCAGGATTGTTACACAGAGAAACCCTGTCTCGAAAAACAAAAACCTCCTTGGAGATACTTCTTATCTAGCCCCTCACCTGTTCTGTCTCTCCTGTTCTCTCTCTCTATATATTTTTTGAGGCAAGGTTTCAGTGTGTAGCCTTGGCTGACCTGAAACTTACTAGATAGACTAGTCTAGCCTGGAACTCAGAGAGAGAGACCTACCTCTGCCTCCTAACTGCTGTGATTAAAGGAGTTTCATCTGTGTTCTTCCCCTCCCCAAGATAAGGTTTCTCTGTGTAGCCCTGGCTGTCATGGAATTTGCTCTGCAGAATAGGCTGGCCTCAAACTTAGAGATCCATCTGCCTCTGCTTCTGCCTCCTGAGTGCATGCATGCCCCACCACACCCAGCTCTGTACTCTCTTGATGCTTTAAGTCAGACAGGTTTTGTGTAGTGTCTGCTGACCTCAGAGCAGGGAGCTATTTCTGTAATCTGTTGCAGAAGTATAATGAACTAAAGTTCTAGACTGACTAAGCCTCACATGCATGAGACACTGGGTTTGAGTCTAGGCAGTAGAGTGGGGTATCTGATTAAGTAGGCACATCAGATTTAGTGTTTCTGAGAAGTCCCTAGAGGCTTAACCGAACTGTGCCCTTACTCAATATGTGTCTTTATAATTCCTGCACTCAGAAGGCTTAGGCAGGAGGATTGCTGGGAGTTTGAAACCAGACTGGGCTCTATGGTAAAACCTTTTGTCTTAAAAAGACAGGGGAGAAAGAAAGATTCCAGAAACTCACAGCAGGGTTTTGATATTTTTCTTGCTGACTCTTCTCTCCTCTCAGCCCTGAGTACTCCCTCTTTGTCGGGGACCTGACCCCAGACGTGGATGATGGCATGCTGTATGAGTTCTTTGTCAAAGTCTACCCCTCCTGTCGGGGAGGCAAGGTGGTTTTGGACCAGACAGGCGTGTCTAAGTAAGGCCTTACTGCTATTTATGTTTACTTTGTTCAGCATTCTTACCTCCTGGGGGGACGGATCAGAGACACCAAGGAGGGTGGTGGCCCTCGAGCTCAGCTTCATCACTGACAAGGGAATGTGTACTAGACAAGTTACAGATTCTCACTGTTTCCTAATCTATAAATTGAAGCAATATTATATGATTGACATAAGGATTAGAGGAACTATGAATAGCTGGGTTTTGTATTTATTTCTGTTAATATGGCTTTCTGTGTAGTTAAAAATACTATTCTTTAGCATAGTGTGGCCCTGCACACCTATATTCCCAGAACTTGGGTAGTGGATGCAGGAGGCTCAGAAAATCAAGGCCATTCATCTTTTATGAATACATAGTGAGTTCAAGGCCAGCCTGGGCTACACAAGGGTCTCTGTTTTTGTTTTTCAAGACAGAGTTTCTCCCTGTAGCCCTGGCTGTCCTTGAACTCTCTCTGTAGACCAGGATGGCCTCTAACTCAGAGATTCACCTGCCTCTGCCTCCCCAGTGCTGAGATTAATGGCGTGCACCACCGCCCGGCTGAGACCTTCTTAATGCTCACCCATCCACCCCCACAAAAGAAAAGAAAAAGGAGGGTTAAGTTTTCCGTTTTGAAATGGAGAGACCTGTCAACACTTGGAAGGCGAAAAAAAGCTAAGGATTTTGAACTCAAGCCAGCCTGAGCTACACAGCAAGACCCTACCTCAAACAAAACAAGAAAAATGAAGCTAGACTTGTTGGCACAGGTCTATAATCCCAACTGCCCAGCTGAGGCAGCAAGATTGCAAATTCAGGGTCTTTGTGTGCTGTGCAGTGAGTTTAAGACCAGTGTAGGCAACTTAGCAAAACCCTGCCTCAAAAAAATAAATAAAAGTCCATAACCTAGTGTACAGAGCAAGTTCCAGGAGAGATGCAGAGCTACACGTAGTAACCTGTCTTAAAAAAAAAACAGACAAACAGTCAAGGGGGCTAGGGATATGGCTCAGTAGTTAACAGCACTAGTCATTTTTTCAGAGGACCTGGGTTCAATTCCTGGCCCCTCATGACAGCTCACAAGTATCTGTAACTCCAGTTCTAGGAGACCTGACACCTTCATATGGACACAGGCAAAAACATCAATGCTCCTGAAATAAAAATAATTAAAAAATAAAAATAGATACAACTAAATGCTAAGATGTAGCTAAGTATTGGAGAGTTTGCTTAGCATGCACAAGGTTCCGAGTTTGGTTTCCCCACTCAAAAGAAAAGAAGGTACTTTTTTTTTTTTTCAATTCTTTGCTGTGCATGGGATTGAACCCAGCCATATCCCACCATTCCAAGAAAGGCTTGTTCTTTTTGTATTTGTACTAGATGTACACCCAGGTACTTAATGTACTAAGCTAATGCCCTACCACAGAGCCACTTCGTCGGTCCTGACTCCCACCCCCCTCTTTCCCCATATGGTCATAGCTGGCTTCAAACTAACAATTCTCCACGCTCAGCTTCCCTAGTACCAGAATTACAGGCATGTGCCACCACCAGCAACTTACTCTTCGTCAGTTAAGGCATTTTACTCTGGCTTTAGGAGTTAAGTCTGCTTCTGTTGTGCGTGACTCTGGGCTAGTTATCAACCCTCTCTGAACTTTGTCTGCTCTTTAGTGCTGTGTAGTACTCCATGTGATGGGGTAACCTTGAAAGTGTCCTCAGCACCTTGTCCAGCAGATAGTACACACTGTTAATTGTAGATGTCATAAGCAGTCTGTAAGTTGTTTGACTTCAAGGAACAGGAACCAGGTCTGTCTGTAACTGCTTCCGGCATGCCTGATACAACCCTGCAGGTGTCTGAAAAGTCTGCAGGGCAAACTTCACCTCTCCCCACAACTACACAGTGCTAATAATGTTGCCTTCTCCTCGTTTGGGAAGGAGCCCCTGGATGAAGAGCATGGGGGCTGAACTGAAAGGAGGAGTTCCCACAAGTGTCAGGATCATACTGTGTGACCGTCCTTCCCTCTGGGTTTGACTCACTCTCCCTTTCTGGCCCTTTCCTTTTGTGCTCCAGCCCACCTCTTTTTCTACCCCCTTTTCCATGTTTCCTCTTGTAGGCTTCATCACTTTTGTGGTCTAAGTTGCGTGTTTTTTTTTTTTTTTCTTCTCCCTCTAGGGGCTATGGTTTTGTGAAATTCACAGATGAATTGGAACAGAAGCGAGCCTTGACGGAGTGCCAGGGAGCAGTGGGACTGGGGTCTAAACCTGTGCGGCTGAGTGTGGCCATCCCTAAAGCGTGAGTTCCGCAGAGAGCATAGGCCTGGACTAGCTAGCCTGCCCTGGGCCCTCTTTGGCTGTTTGCTGAGTCAGGACATCCATAAGTGCAACACACATCTGCAGAGAGGCAAATGTCACAGATACTATGTGCTTTGGCCAGGCTTGGCGTGGAGGATGAACTAGCGTAGCCACACACCCCTGGGAGCTAATAGCCGAGGGGTCAGACATTGAGAGCAGCAGTAGGGAGGCTGTTTTGTTCCATATCTTTGCTCTCTGGCCAGCTGCTGCTGTTGGGAAATTATCTATAGAGTTTGTTAGAATTAAAAAGAACAAAAACAAAAAACAGTGTCTGAAATACTGTGTATCTCAGGGCTAAAAAAGCTCTTGGAAATCCATGGTTTGTTTTGTTTTGATAGACAGGGTCTCTATGGTTACACCTAGCTTTGTTGTTTTGTTCTTTGAGACAGGGTCTTACTATCTCTATTCTTGGCTGGCCTGGAACTCACAGAGACCCAGCTGCCTCTGCCTCCAAGTGCTAGCATTAAAGGTGTACGCCATCACTCTTGGTCCAAGTGACATTTCTATCCTTCAGCCAATGCAGTATTTCTCAGCAGGTAGCGATTTCACTCACTAGGAGGCATTGGTGGCATCTGGATATATTTTGGGGTATTACAGCGTACTAGTGGCACCCAGGAGGTTATAGTGAGGAGTGCTGCTCCAGATGCTTCACTGCACCAGGCAGCCCTATAGCTGTGAATTAGGTGGTACACCCCTACCACTGGCAGAAGTAACAGGGGCAGCCTGGTCTATAGAAGGACTACCAGGATAGGTTCCAAAGCTACAGAGAAACCGGGTCTCAAAAAACCATAAACAAACAGATGTAACAGGGTCCAAGATATCTTGACCACAAAGTACAAGGGCAGCCAAACTTCAGGAGATGTCTTCCCAATGGTCGTTTTGAAACAACAGAGACTTGAATATTTGACAGGATTTCACCATGTAGCCCTGGCTGGTTTAGAACTTGCTGAGCAGAACAAAGCTGGCCTCAAACACAGAGATCTGCTTGCCTCTGCCTCCCAAGTGATTGATGGGATTAAAGCAAAGAAAGATTGTTTTGGGTTTTTTTGTTTGTTTTTGAGACAGGGTTTTTCTATGTAATCCTGGCTGTCCTGGAATTAGCTCTTGTAGACCAGGCTGACCTCAAACTCACAGAGATCTTCCTGACTCTGACTCCTGAGTGCTAGGGTTAAAGGTGTGCACCACCACTGCCTAGCAGAAAGATTGTTTTTAAAGGAAGTAACAGGTCCGGAGAGATGGGTTACTGGCTAAATAGCCCTTTCTGCTCCTTCAGAAGACCTGAGTTCAGCTTCCAACACCCACTTTAGACAGCTCACAGCCACCTATGACTTTAGCTCTCGGGCTCTGATACTTTTTTTCCGCCCTCCTTAGCATATCCCCACACAGAAACATACACATAAATAAAAACCTTTAAAAATCATAATTTCATTATTCTAAATTGGCTATAATGCCGTGAGTGGTGCCACACACCTGTAATTCCAGGACTCAGGCAATTGAGACAGGATCAGAGTTCCAGGTCAGCATTGCAAAGCCATGTGGAGTAAACAAGGAAACTAAAATTTTAAAAAGCAGTTTTCATATCTCAAGTTCCTTGTTCATAAACTATAAATTGAGGGGGCTGGAGAGACGGCTCAGAGGTTAAGAACACTTCCTGCTCTTCCAAAGGTCCTGAGTTCAATTCCCAGTAGCCACATGGTGGGTCACAACCACCTGTAATGAGATCTGGTGCTATCTTCTGGCCTTCAGGCTTACATGTAGACAGAGTACTGAGAATACTGTATACATAATAAATAAATAAATAAATCTTAAAAAAAAAACTATAAATTGAGTCAATTTACATGTGGTAGGATTTATTTCTCTTCTAACTATGGGATTTAAATACAGTGTCTTACACTCTGTTTTGAATTTCATAAGTAATATTCATTTTCCCCCTCAGTTTATTCCATATACATGCTTTTCCATGTAGCTGTACAGGTTTATGTGTGTGGTTTTGCTTACCTTTTGGTGGGAGTGAGGGTGCTGAGACTTCACAAATGCTAAGCACAGTTTCTACGACTGATGTATGCTCCTGTCTGATTTTATCTTAGATTATACTACAGCATATTCTTTTATATATATATAAGTTCTGTTCAACAATTCCTCTGTTGATCATTTTGACTGTTTCTGGTGTATTCCTGTTTGTTTGATAATTAGACTCGGGCAATATAGCTGTAAGCAGAAACCAAGGCCCATCTGCAAACTTCTGATTTGTTCTGTCTATTCCACACTGAACACAGTTGTTAGTAATCAGTGCCCACCCCTGAGGAGGTGCTCTCAGACCCTTGGGATAAGGAGAACTTCACGGTAATGCATAGGTGTCTGAAGGAAACACGACCAACCCCGTCCAGGAAGATGAACCTCCGGTACTGTCGAAAGAGTGATGGATACCCATAGATTTATTAAGGAGGGGTCAAAGAGGTGATTATTAGGTATGCCCAGCCCAGCACTTGGCAAGTAGGACTATCTGCCTATCACCTTCAGCGAAGCGTCCTGGGCTAGAGCTAGGTACTTCGGTGTTCAGCACTTGGATTTGCTTAGCACTAACTGAGTCCCTTTCACTAAGCAAGAGCTTGAAAGCGCTCAGTCAAGTGTTGCAGCCTTTGCAGTGCCTGGTATTCTCAGCTCCTACTAACAGCTGTTTCCTATCTGGGTTGATAAGCATCGCAATGGAATATACCAGTCACAAGGGCAGAAGTCACTCTCCTCTTGAGTCCGCCAACTGCATGGTGGAGTCAGCCCCTGGCCCTTGCATGTTTTTGGTATCCTAGGACTTTCTTAGCTCAAATTCATGAGTGGAAACCCCTTGTCATGTGCTTGAGCTTCTCCACACATGGTTTTTGTGTCTTTGAAAGCAGTGAAGCCTTTGTAGATTTGTGGATTTGGCAGTCTATCTTTGGTTGGAGTGGTGGTGGTTACAGTATAGGAAAAAGGAAGCTTCCCTGGTAGATTCTTCGGAATGTGAGAGTTAAACCTAGACCCGGCCTAGTGACTTGTCTTTGCTTTTCTTGTTTTGTTTTCTCCAGACCTGGTTTTTCCGTTTAGCTTTGGTGCCTGTCTTGGAACTAGCTCTTGTAGACCAGGTGGGCCTTGAACTCACAGAGATCCACCTGCCTCTGCCTCCCTAGTGCTGGGAATAAAAGCATGTACCACCACTGCCCAGCTTAAAATTTTTTTTAAGATTGATTTATTATGTATACAATGTTCTGCCTGCATGTATGCCTTCATGCCAGAAGAGGGTACCAGATCTCATTATAGATGGTTATGAGCTACCATGTGATTGCTGGGAATTGAACTCAGGACCTTTGAAAGAGCAGACAGTGCTTTTAACCACTGAGCCATCTCTACAACCACCGGATATTTTATTTTTTTATTTTACATGCATTGGTGTTTTGCCTACCTGCATGTATGTATGTGTGTATGAGGGTGTATAGCACCTGGAACTGGAATTACAGACAGTTGTGAGCTGCCATGTGATGCTGGAAATTGAACCAGAATCCTTTGGAAGAACAGTACTCTAACTGCTTGCAATCTCTCCAGCCCCATAAAGCCCGATTTCTTTTCTTTTTTTTTTTTTTTTTTTTTTTTTTTTTTTGGTTTTTCGAGACAGGGTTTCTCTGTAGCTTTGGTGCCTGTCCTGGAACTAGCTCTTATAGACCAGGCTGGTCTCGAACTCCCAGAGATCCACCTGTCTCTGACTCCCGAGTGTTAGGATTAAAAGCATGCGCCACCACCGCCCAGCCTAAAGCCTGATTTCTTATGTTATGTTTTCCTGAGCTTTTGCAACTGTCAGAGAACAGAGGCGCCCCCCCCCCCCCAGATCCTGAGAATGGGGCTGGAGAGATGGCTCAGAGGTTAAGAGCATTGAGCTGCTCTTCAGAGGTCCTGAGTTCACTTCTGAGCACCCACCTGGAGGCTCACAACCATCTGTAATGAGATCTAATGCCTCTTCTGGTGTGCACACATACATGCAAACAAAACACCCATATACATAAAATACATAAACAAATCTTTAAAAAAAATTGGTGGGGGGGGTCTTGAAGGCAGACAACCTGAGCAAAGAAAGGCTTGTATCCTAAGAG
Organism: Alexandromys fortis; assembly: GCF_014885135.2. Classification (NCBI taxonomy): domain Eukaryota; kingdom Metazoa; phylum Chordata; class Mammalia; order Rodentia; family Cricetidae; genus Alexandromys; species Alexandromys fortis. The sequence goes on from NW_026067894.1 coordinate 9,436,266, forward strand.
CGTGGATTCTGCAGGCAAACTGTCTGGGTTAATGTTTGTGCCTTATTCTTGTGACCCTGGACCAGACACTTAAATGCTCTGTCCTAGCCATCATCCTACAGCAGGGATGGGGATACAGAGTGTGGAGGGCAGCCGGAGGGAACCCTCCCAGAACACTTAGTGCAGTCTGTGGTCAAGGGAAATCCTCTTACATCTGATTTTGTTCCCCTTAAGGAGCCGTGTAAAGCCAGTTGAGTACAGCCAGATGTACAGTTACAGCTACAACCAGTATTACCAGCAGTACCAGAACTACTATGCCCAGTGGGGCTAAGACCAGAACACAGGCAGCTACAGCTACAGCTACCCACAGTATGGCTACACACAGAGCACCATGCAGGTAACACATTCGGAAACTCTTGGGTCTCATTTCCCCTCCAGGGACCACCATTTTCTACAGTGAAGTTGGTAGCAGGTTGGGGTTTTGAAAAAGTGGGGAAGGCTAGTGAGACCTAGCTCTGTTTGTCAAAAGTCAGCCAGAATTTTCTCAGGCTCCTCATTAGTCCTCTCCTCTCTTGACAGACATATGAAGAGGTTGGGGATGATGCCCTGGAAGGTAAGAGTCCCTTCAAGCTCCTGGTAGTTGTTTCAAGTGCCAGCTGTGGGCCCTCAACTAGATGTAGCTGTGGAGTTGGAGCCTGTCCTGGAACTCACTCTGCAGACCAGACTGGATTCGAACTCAGCAATCCGCCTGTCTCTGCCTCTTGAGTGCTGGGACTAAAGGCGTGCACCATCAACCACAGCCTGGCGAGAATGTGTGTGCTTTCTAATGGTGTGGACACACCCATGATTGCCAGGTTCTGCTTGTTATAATGAAATGAGTGCTGCTCCCAAGGAGCTTGTTACTTCCAAGCTGTGGCACTCTGCCCCACCCAGTGGCTCTGTAACATGGATACTGTTATATTTGTTGGTTTTTTATTGGTTTGTTCTTATTTCATGTGCGTTGGTGTTTTTCCTGCATGTAATGAGGGTCCCATATCCCCTAGAACTAGAGTTACAATTGTAAACTGTCCTTTGTAACAGCAGTCAGTGCTCTTAACCACTGAGCTATCTCTCTAGCACCTACTTTGTATTTGTTTACCAGTTTGTAAGATTAATTTTGTGTCTAAATTTCCTTCTGTTTTGGTTTGAGATATAAGGTCAGGCTGATCTTCACTGTGCTATGAATGACCTTGAACTCCTGTTCCTCCTGCTTTGCCTCCAGATACAAGCCGAGTTTTTAAAGGACAGGAGGCTGAGACTAGACAGATTCCTTTGCGGTCATGGTTAGGTTGGGTCTTATAGTGAGACTTTGTATCAAAAGAAATAGCAGGTGTGATTGTGCAGCCTTTAAATTTAACCCTTGCACGGCAAGGGTAGGGGCATCTCTATGAGTTCGAGGCTAGCCTAGTCTACATAGTGCCAGGAAATCTTGAGAAGAGAGAAGAGGGAAAAGACTAACTCAGCAGGGCTTTGTTCTCGGCATTGGATTCTAGTGCACCTCCTGGAGAGATCCTTTACTGTGGGCTTCTCTTTGTGAACATCTTTCATGTTCAACATGGTAAAGCACTTCTGTAGTCTCCTGGCTGGGGCACAATTGGGTTTGAGATTTACCTGGACTGCAGACCATCTCAGCACCCAGAATGTCTGTTTACGGGTCTTTAGACATTCTCGGTATTTCAGTGCAGGTGGAGTTACTCATGATCCATCTGCCTCCACTTCCCAAGAGTGAGGCTATAGGGATACCACCACACCTTGAAAATGTATGTTTGTGATTTCTGGAAGAGACGGAACTAGGTCCCCAATTCATGTGACCAGGCATTTCATCAGACATTGGTTTAGTTCTTAAGGTAATACTTTGGATTGATTCATTAAATGTTTTCCAAACCCACATTTTAAATCTGAGCAGAACAGAAAATCTAAGACAGACGTAGCTTTGTAAACTGGAAGAACCTGGCTGCTGTCACATGGTCCAAGTGATTTCCATCTAAGATGCACCGAGGCAGGAGCCTGAGTACTCCTTCCAGGTGGTTCTTTTGGCCTGCTTGACCTTGTCCTTTCCTTTTCCTGCAGACCCAGCGCCACAGCTGGATGTGACTGAGGCCAACAAGGAGTTCATGGAACAAAGTGAGGAACTGTATGATGCACTGATGGACTGTCACTGGCAGCCCCTGGACACTGTGTCTTCAGAGATCCCTGCCGTGTTGTAGCCAGGACACAAGGATCTGGGCTCTTTTTTTTTTTTTCTTTTTTGTGAAGCTTTTTGAAAATGGTTTACAAGATTTTAATAATTTACTCTTTTCTGACATTGTGAGCCACTTCTCTACTTGTTATTTGTTATTAAGCTGTAGTGAAAGACGTAGAAGGGAATTGTTCTAACAGGAGCTTGGTAGACCACGTGACATTTTTAAAACCCTTAGCTGGAGTACTAGAGAGAAGTGGCTTAGTGGCCAAGAGCACTGTTCTCCCAGAGGACCAAGTTGTTTCCAAGTCAGGCAGCTCTGCTACCCTGCATGAGACTCCAACTGCAAAGAACCCGAACATCCACTTCTGTAGATACCCAAACTCATTATGGCACAGGCTTGATGCTTCTGATTGCCTATCAGTTTTCCTACTAAAACAGGTAATTGTATTGCAAACCTGCAGTCTCAACCATGAATTGGCAGAATCAAGACTAAAACCAGCTAGGTAGTCCAGCACAGGTTAAAACCTCGTTTTAGAGGCTTTTCTAATTCTGGGATGTTTGTAAACATCTTTTTTAGATTGTGTTTCTCTGTACTGTATGTCATGGCACCTTGACAGTAAGTTAAGCCCAAGGCAGTCTTTTATTGGGACTTTTGCAGTCCCCATCACTAGCAACCATGGTACTACTCAGAGCAAGACAAGGGCTTTTTCCTTTTGCTGTTTCACCTGGCTTCTAGAGAGCTGGAGCACAACTGGCAGGGACACATGCAAATAAACCTCCAGTCTCAGAAACTGTCCAAGAGAACTGAAAATCTCAGTTGCTGTCCTGGGCTCAGTGGGCAACATCATTCACTTTCAGACACTGAATTTTGTTTAATCATTTTAAATTACAGAGAAAATACTTTCAAAGGTCTTTATTGACTCAATTACAAGTTAAATCCCAAAGCATTTCACTTCTTTTTCCAAAACAGTTTCTTTGTAGCCTTTACTGTCAGTGTGGGCTTCTGCTTGCTTCCAGGGAAGTCCTCTTCTTTTTTTCTGAAAAGGAAGTGTAAGTCTGTGTTAGTTCTGACCTCAGGCTCACTCCCCAGAGCTCAGCCTTTTCCTAAGAACTGGTCTCAGTCCCATATCCGCATTTCTCATCCATAGATGTCCACTCAGATTAGGTTTCATCCTAGACCAGTGTTTGAGCTCCCTGCATACTCCCTCACAATCCATCTCCCCATCTGCAGGAGTAGTGGATGATATAAGCGCATGGCTGCTTAGCAGAATGCACTCATGGCCCTCAGTGGGCAAATAGCAGCAAAGTCACAAGACAAGCACCTTTGTTCCTAAATGTGAGCAGCTAATGCAGCACACAGGCCAGACATGAATTACTAAAACGCTGAATTTTTACACACTTGAGCAACCTTCTGCTGTACTACTTAGGGACAGAGTGCATAAGAGCCCTTAACTTACCCAACAAACTGTAGATGAGATCATAGATGATGACCCCTTCATTGGTTACATGGTTCTAAAAAAATAAAATACATCATTAGAGACCCAGGCACAATGCTACAGCTGCCCAGATACATATACAATTCTCAGGCTATCCCATTTTACAAGAGCCGAGGCATGTATGAATCTGACCCAATGCTCTATAGCAGACTATATTGCTGTGAGGCCAGCTTCGGTCTGCTCTTCCTCCTTTACGACCACCAAGACCAGCGTCAAGATCCGATGGGAAAGGGAACCGGAGGGTAAGGCTGTGTCAGACAACACCTTTACCTTAGTGACTGAGCAGAGGCAGACAGGCTGACTTCCCCAAATAAGAGCCTTGAGAAGAACCTGCAGAAGGGAAAGCTTTGTTGTGAATGTCCACGGAGACAACACTGTCCCAGATAGCAAGCAACCCCAGGAACAACATGTATAGGAAAGTCGAGTGGCAGCTGCAGGCACTGTGCTGGCCTGAGCTGTCAAAGTCTCTCCAGTTACTCTGGCATGCAGTTGGAGACCCCATGGCTACCACCAGCCACAGCCCTTGGAAACATGCTGTACCTCTCACCAGATCTCGGCTAACACCGCCACACTTACCAGGCCCTAGTGCTGCACAGCATCAGTACCGTCTGTCTTCATGGAGGCTCCATCAGGAACAGCTAAGATGAACGGCAACAATTATCCACGTATCGTATAGTCCTGCACCTGGTCACCAACTGGCCTTCTCATACAGGGAATGTGACCCATGAAGTGGCCACGTACCAGCCAGCAAACTACTTCCATAAGTACCATTCTAACTCCACACATTGAAGACAACATTCTTGTTGGACTGTAGCATACTTATGCTGATGCTCATGAAGATTTCTAGATACTTCTGAGAAATCACGAGGTGGAGCTGTCTTTTCCCAAAATGTTGCAGATCAGTTACTGTAAACAGAACCGCGACCGTCAAGGAAAACTTTCTCTGGGCCTCTTTTTGACCACAGCAGCTATGTAGAAGCGGCTGCAGCTTCGATAAGGGCCACGGGCACGGATTCGGGTTACAATACCTCACACCCACAAAACCACCTGGTTCACAAAATCCTAAATTACAGCTTTGACTACTACACACTTAAAAAAAAAAAATCCATGAGCTCGAAAGGCCAAAAGTTCAACACATGAAGTTACATTAGAGTAGGTTCTTGATTATAACGCAGCCTGTAACTCTTTAACTCCCTGTCTCCAGCCTCACACACACACACACACAAAAGGTATTAAGTAATTTATACCAGATGTCAGGGTTAAGTTTAAAATGGCCGTTTATGCAATCAGAAAGCGACAAAGTGGAGGTCTTAAACTCCTCCAAAAAAAATTTCTTAAAGGCTTGAGGGCTATGGGTGAAATATGGTTCACCTAGCACGTGCCGGAATCCAAAGTTTCGGCCGCAGCACCCGTAATCACTAGGGTAACTCCAAAAACCAGGAGACGGGTTAAGTCGCCAAAGGTCACAGCCTCTTCAGTTGGCGTCATTCCAATAACGTCATCGCACCCAAGCACTCATCCCCCTCAGCCCGCAAATGCTGTTACCACCAGGCCGATGGCCTCAATCACTCACCCGTCAAATGGCGCGGTATGCAGGCCGCGGACTACCACTACGCGAGCCGCCATCCTGGCCGCCTTGTTGGCCTCCACCGCCGAGACGGAGAAGGCCGGCTTCTCCGCGGCTCCCGCAGTCTTGGGTGCAGCAACCGGAGAAAACGTTCCGAGAGCGGCGAGTTGTGGAGGTGAGGAGGACGAAGTACATGACAACATACAAACAACAAGGCCGGCGCAGGAAGAAAGGACGAAACGCGGCCCGCAGCCATCTTATATATGCTCGCGCCTACGGACGCGCTTGCGCACTCTGCCTGCCGCATCGGCTCTCTGGGAAATGTAGTCCACGCACACTCCCGATCCTGTCCTGAGCCCGCCGAGCCTGGCCACAGCCAATGCATATTAAGTCTTTGAATTAATACGGATTTTAGAAAAGGCTCTCCTCACTAGGCAGTGGAGGCTCACGCGTTTAATCCCATCACTTGGGAGTCAGAGGCAGGCGGATCTCTGTCAGTTCGAGGCCAACCTGGCTCAGAGTGAGTTCCAGGACAACCAGAGCGACACAGAGAAACCCTGTTTCGAAAAATCAAACCCCCCAAAAAAAGTTCTTAGCTCTGAGAGTCTTGGGGTGCTCCAGTGGTCAAAAGGTTTCTTGAGGGAGGCTATCGAGGATTCATTATTTGTTCAAAACAAATATATAAATACCGTTTTCTGAACACCTGCTGTCTATGCTGGACCGATTATTCCGTCTCATTTTCATACAATACTGTGTACTGGCTTCTTGATGTGCCCTTTGTTCTGGAAACTGAAGAATGGATCTCAGCTAGCAAAGTAGAATACACTCAGAATGGCTCAGACACTCCAAGTCACGACCATGTGCTGTCTTTTGCTCGATGGATGGATGAATGAATGAATGAGCATAAATGCACTGGGGTGTAGCTCAGGTGGTGAAGGGCATGAAATCCTGGGTTTAATCCCTCATGCCTCAGACCCTAGTCTGTAATCCCAGAACTGGGGAGGTGGAAGGAGGATTAAATTGGTAATGTAAGGTTTGGTTGGTTGATTTTTTTGTTTGTTTGTTTTGTTTTTGAGTTAGGGTTTTCTTTTCGTAGCTCTGCCTGTCCTGAAATTTACTAAGTAGACCAGACTGGCCTTGAACTCACAAAGATCCACCTGCCTCTCCCTCTCAGTGCTGGAATTGGTTAAGATACTTTTTTTTTTTTCGAGACAGGGTTTCTCTGTGGTTTTGGAGCCTGTCCTGAAACTAGCTCTGTAGACCAGGCTGGTCTCGAACTCACAGAGATCCACCTGCCTCTGCCTCCCAAGTGCTGGGATTAAAGGCCTGCGCCACCACTGCCCAGCAGTTAAGATAAATTCTGAGGCCAGTCAGGGCTACCTGAGGCCCTGTGTCAAAGGAAACACACACACACACACACACACACACACACACACACACACAGAAGCAGGTGGATCTCTGAGTTCGAGGCCAGCTTGGTCTACGGAGGAAGTTCCAGGACAGGCTCCAAAGCTATGCAGACAAACCTTGTTTCAAAAAAAGGAGTGGGGGAGGGGAGGAAGATTGGGTGGGGAGAGAAGAAGAAAAGTAAGAAATTGTTGCCAAGAATTAAGTAACCACTCTGTGGTGCCGTTACTTTGTAAATTTGTGTCCTTCCATTAATTTATTTATTCCGTGAGGGGAAGGTAGTTTATTTAGTTTACATTTCCAGGCTCTTGTCATCACAGCGTGGCAGTCCCAGGGCAGGGGCTTGAGGGCTGTGGCAGTCCCAGCGGCAGGGGCTTGAGGGCCGCTCACATCACGTCCACAATAGATTGGCGACTTTTTCTTGGTTGGATTTTTGCTTCTGTTTTTACACAACATCTCACTAGTTTGCCCAGGCAGGCCTCAGTCTCCCAAGTAGCTCAGGTTACAAACCTATCACCAGGCCCCCTTTTTCTCCCTCCCTAATATCAGGGAGCATACATTGACCTTACTATCTACTGCCCCTAACTTTATCCTTCAGCTCCTATATACACCTGAAGAAACAGGTTTCAGCCTGTGGAGATGCCTCAATGAAAGTGTGAGGACCACAGTGTGGATCCTAGCACCCACATAGCAAGCTAGGAATGTTAGCTTGTGGGGGTGTTTTTTGTTTTGTTTTAAAATTTATTTATTGCGAATATAGTGTTCTGTCTGCATTTTGCCTGTACACCAGAAGGGGCAACAGATCTCATTATAGATGGTTATGAGCCACCATGTGGCTGCTGGGAATTAAACTCAGGACCTCTAGAAGAACAGTCACCTCTGAGTCACCTCACCAGCCCCTGTGTGTTTTTTTGAGATAGGGTCTCACTATGTAGTCCTGGCTGACCTGGAATTTGACATGTAGGCCAGCATGGACTCGAACTCACAGAGACCCGCCTGCCTCTGCCTCCCAAGTGTTGAGATTAAAAACCTGCATTAAGGGGTTGGAGAGATGGCTCAGAGGTTAAGAGCGCTGACTACTCTTCCAGAGGTCCTGAGTTCAATTCCCAGCACCTACACGGTGGCTCACAGTCACCTATAATGAAAATATACAGGTAGGAGCTCAGCAACGCACTTCTGAGACCTGAGTTCAACGGCCAGAAACCACATAAGGTAGAGAGAAATGACCACAAAATTGTCCACTAG
>NW_026067894.1:9444406-9452037 GCF_014885135.2 Alexandromys fortis
TGTGGGTGGGTACACATGGTCAGGGCACCTGTGTGTGTGTGGGTGGGTACACATGGTCAGGGCACCTGTGTGTGTGTGGGTGGGTGCACATGGTCAGGGCACCTGTGGGAGCGTGGGGGGTGCACATGGCCAGGCACATATGAAGGTCAGGACATTAAAACATACTAGAAGTCAGCATCATCATCCAGTGATGATTATTGCATAACCGGTCAGTGACCTTTGAACCACACCCGAATCTCCCCAAGAGAAATCTGCTAAGGCTGCTGGGGTCTACAGTTCTGTGTGAGCTGCCTCATGTGCTGTAGCAGACGAGGAAGCAGGACCCAGGGAAGGGAAATGGCTAGCCCCTTGGGTTCCACAGCCTTATCTACGGCGTGGGTCAGCTGACACGTGGATTCTGGTGCCAAGTGCAATCAGAGGCAAACACATGACCGGCCGCAGCCCTAGTCAGCCCTAGTGGGAGCCTCCGACAGAGGAAGTTCAAAGACGCTGCTGCTGACACTGCACAGCCCACGAGGGCCGACCCGAGGGCTGCACAGCCTGCCCTTGGCGGGCTCATTTCCCACTGTTTCATCCCTCTCTGGATGTGCCAGCTGCACTGGCTATTAGGTGTGATAGAAATGGCTTTTTGTTTCTTTGTTTAGCATCAGTGAGACGAGGGCCATCAAGATGACTTATTGGGTAACGGCACTTGCTGCCAAGCCTGATGACCTGAGTTCAATCCCTGGGTACCTAAAAGGTAGAAGGACCATGTGCACCCACTCTCACCCCCCCACACACACAGATAAGTACACATAAGAAAAGGGAAAGGGATGGGAAGAGTCCTGGGCTGGTCCAGATCCCAGATCTATGTGGTGAGAAAATTAAAGAATAAACAAACCTTTGTCCGCAAAAGCAAGTTCCAGGACAGCCAAGGCTATTACACAGAGAAACCCTGACTCGAGAAAACAAAACAAAACTTTGGGATTGTGTAGATTTACTAGGTGTTGAAGTCTTCCTTCCTGCAAGCTTGGGCTTGTGATGTAACTTCTCCAAGCTTCCGGTTCTTCAGCTATAGAAATGGACAGAATAACCGCCTGCTCCAGGCTGCGTGAGAGAGAAACCTAATGATCCAAAGATGGTTTGCAGGGCTGGAAAGATGGCTCAGTGGTTAAGAGCATTGCCTGCTCTTCCAAAGGTCCTGAGTTTAATTCCCAGCAACCACATGGTGGCTCACAACCATCTGTAATGAGGTCTGGTACCCTCTTCTGGCCTCCAGGCATACATACAGACAGAATACTGAAATAAATAAGTATTTTAAAAAAAAAACAAAAAAAAAAAAACAAAGATGGTTTGCAGCACCCAGCACCGAGGGCTTTCCCACCATCCCTAATTTCAGCATCAAACCGGCAAGACCCTCTCAGAGGGATTGAAAAGAAAACAGAGATTAAAACTGCCCGGGACCACCAGTCAGTTCCAGCCTAGATTCCTTAAGCTTCGGGAAACCAGATTTAGATGCAGACAGGCCATGCAGTCCTTATATGAGCTTTTAATCCAAGTGGGACCCAAGTCCTGGTTTTCTGACTTCCCTATGTTCCCTTTTCGGGGCATCAAGAGGATCGTGAGTTATTGTGACCCCAGGTGGCACTGTATGACCTGAGACAAGCGACACCTCTGAATCTTGGTCTCCTAATCCCTAAAATAGGCCACAGAGCCAAATCTAAGTGTTACTCCCAGAAAGCAGCTAGCCTCATACTCCCTGGGTTTTGTCTTCAGGACAGCCGTGCGCTCTAGGGTTACACTGTGTGTCTTGTCTCCTCTATGTGAGCAATTGCAGCTCTGTCCTGGGGCCCTGCTGTTCAGGCATAAGAGCTGTTGGTCATTCACCTGCACCTTTGAGCTGGTGAAGTCCCCAGGCAGGGCTAATGACACTACAGGAAAGGGGAACCCGAACAAGGAAGGTGTGTCTGGAAACCAGCCACTGCCTAGAGTGATGCGAAGGACATCCTCCTGCAGAGGTGCCCGGCCGGGCGGTGGTAGCCTTTAACCTCAGCGCTCAGTAGGCGGCCGCAAACGAATCTCTGTGATTTCGTGGGCAGCCTGGTCTACAAAGCGAGTTTCAGCACAGCCATAGCCACACACACAGCAACCCTGTCTCGAAAACCAAAAAGAAGAAAAGGTGTATGCCGCAGTGCCCAGCTATTTTAATTTCTTTATCCTGTGAAGCAGAGGTTGTCACTGTCCCCATTTTACAGAGCTAGTGACCTGACCGACCAACTATACTAAGGATTGGTCTTCCCGGACCAGGCTCCCCAGGAGGATAGTGATCCTTCCTCGAGGCTGTGCCAGGACCAGGAACCCGGAGGAGGAAGAGGAGGAGATGGAGGAGGAGGGCCGCACAGGAGAGGCGGGGCAGCACAAAACTGTCCGAGGTCTGCCTGGAGCCCAGATCCCATGGAGGCAGCGGGCTGCAGCTACCAATTCCGGATCGCTCTGCTCGGGGACGCCGCGGTGGGCAAGACGTCACTGCTGCGGCGCTACGTGGCGGGCGCTCGGGGTGCGGTGGAGCCGGAGCCGGAGCCCACTGTGGGCGTGGAGTTCTACAGTCGCGCGCTGCAGCTGCCCGCCGGGCTGCGGGTCAAGCTGCAGCTCTGGGACACCGCGGGTCACGAGCGCTTCAGGTGCGGCGGGAAAGGGGGAAATCAATACCACTCACCTGGGGGGACGTACGCCTGCCGGTGCCAACCGCAGGGACTCTGTGGACCCTCCCCTCCCCACCTCTCCCTACTCAGTCATTCATCCTACAAACTCCGCGGGGTGTGCCAAGCCCCCCAACCCCAGCAAATGCTGTCACTGAACCACACCCACCCACCCCGTACCCCTGCCGTCCCAAAGCCCTTTCCCAACCCTAAAGGAAAAGTCAGCTTAGGGAATTTGCGCTGAAACATTGAACTTCCCGCGGAGATAAATAACCTGGTTGCAGAGACAGCTCAAGGGGATGGGGAGGAAGGAAGACTGGTGTGGAGCCATAGGTGGGAGTTGCCAGCCAAGGAGTCAGAAACAACAGATATGAAGAGGAAGGGGACTGTACCCTTTCCCCAACACCTCCCGCCGTCTCCGCAATTAGGAGTGAAGGCAGATCAGGGATTCAAGGCCAGTTTGGGACTGACAGACCTTGTGTTGGAACGAGTGGGAAGCCTGAGGATCTTGGGGCCCTCTGAGGCCGTCTTAAAAGGCATGTTTACCCTAATTTACCCCCATCCCCCAGGACCATCACCCGATCCTTCTACCGGAACATGGTGGGCGTTCTGTTAGTTTTCGACGTAACCAACAGAGAATCCTTTGAACACATCCAAGCCTGGCACCAGGAGGTCTTATCCTCTCAGGGCCCTGACAAAGTGATCTTCTTATTGATTGGCCACAAGTGCGACCTAAGCAGCCGAAGTGTCTCCACCCAGGAGGCAGAGGAACTGGCTGCCTCGCTGGGCATGGCCTTCATGGAGACCTCGGCCAAAAGTAACTGCAATGTGGACCTGGCATTTGACACTGTCGCCCGCGCCATCGAACAGGCCCTGCAGCAGGGGGACATCAAGCTGGAAGAGGACTGGGCAGGTGTCCGGCTCCTCCACAGAGCCCCAAACCCCAGATCTCCCAGCAGGAAGCAGGACTCAGGCCCATGCCAGTGTTGACTCTGGGAGAGAAAGGGTTACAGTGGTGCCAGCCTCAGACGCCCCAGGGGACTGGAGGGCAAATGACAAGACACTGCCTCCTGACATGTTCCTGGCTTCTAATTCTTGGCCCTTTTTTTTTTTTTTTTGGTCAAGATTGAACACAGGGCTTGGCCAGCCACAGATATCTTCAGCCCTTTTATCGCTTCTGTTTTCAGAATGCTCTTGCTCAGTCCCCAGGCTAGCCTTGAACCTCAGCCTCTTGAGTGACTGAGATTACAGAAGTGTTCCACTAGGCCCGGCCCTCTCGTGGGTTTTTAGTTCACAGCACAACCCCTTTCTAGAGAGAAATCTAAGCTCGGGTACGCAAGTTAATGTCATTTAGCCAAGTTTTCTTATCTATCGGTGTGACGTGGCAGTCCACAAATGCCCATAATTCCCAAACTCGGAGGCAGGACAAAGATGTCCTCAGCTTCATAGAATTCAAGGTCAGCCTGGGCTATAGGAGACTATTGCAAAAACAAACAAACAAACAAACAAACAAACCAAGAATAAAAACATTTAAAACCTTCTTTTCTTAATTCCACTGCACAGGGAGGCTGAGGCTGCATAAGAGACAGGCTTGCTGCCTCAGCCTGCCTCGCTGGCAGCTGATAGCAAGCTTCTGGCTTCCTTTCTTGGCTTCAACATTTTCATTCCTGGCAGCATTCCTGGCCTGGGAGCCGGCTTCCCAGCAGCTCACTGTTTTGCTGTGGGCTAATGTGGGGAATTCCAGTGCAAGCTTGGCTAAGCGCTTCCCCAGCCCTTAGAGTAGCATGGGTCTGGCCTTAGCACGCATTGCTTCTCACTGTTCCCACCCCAAGCTCAGTGACTACCGTTGAATTTGGGGGTTGACCATGAAGGAGCTGCAGGGTGCCAAGCTCTTCCCTATGATCCTGCATTCACATCCCCCACATCTTTTTCTTTCGCTTCCCGGGTCCTTGTGCGTATGCTCTATCCCCAGATGCAGAGGCAGTCTTATTCTCCTTCACTTCCTTCCACCTTCTTCTCATTTCTCTCCTTTCTTGTCCTTATCTCTCTCCTGCTCCTTCTTGGACAGGATTTTATGTATTAGAGGCTGGTTTCAAACTTAAAAGTCTTAGCTGGCGGTGGTGGCGCCTTTAATTCCAGCACTCGGGAGAGGCAGAGGCAGGCGGATCTCTGAGTTGGAGGTCAGACTGGTCTACAGAGTGAGTTCCAGAACAGGCTCCAAAGATACACAGAGAAATAAAAGTGTCCTTGAACTCCCAAAGCTTCAACTGCAAGCTCCCAGCAGCTGGGATCACAGGCCTGCACAACCCTACCTAGTCTATGTAGTACAGGAGGGATCAAAACCAAACCTGGTGCACGCTAGGCAAGCACTCTACCAACTGAGATACGGTCCCAGCTGTTGATTTTTTGAGACCAGAGCAAAGTAGTCCTAGAACAGAACTCATGGCAGTCCTCCTGTCTCTGTCTCCTGAGTGCTGAAGTTACAGACACATGCCACCATACTTAGTTACAGACACATACCTTGTCTTTCTTAACTCCATTAAGACCTTATTTCTACATGGGAAGTAGAAAGTAGAAAAAGACAAGATTTCCTGAGTAAATTGGGAGCATGGGGACCTTGGGGGAGGGATGAAGGGCAGAAGGGAGAGGCAGGGAGGGGAACAGAGAAAAATGTAGAGCTTAATAAATGTCAATAAAAAAAGAGAGATGGGGGAGAATGTGGGTGGATACAGGGAAGGTGTAGAGCAGGATGCTGATTTGGATTGGACTCTGAGTTTCCCAGAGACAATAAACTCCAGTGGCTATGAAAAAAAAAAACCTTATTTCAGTTTTTCCCTCCTTTTCCTGGCCCGCCCCATACAGGCACAGGAAGCCTCTTCATAATGGCTTCCTAGTCCTAGGTGGTCCTTCTGTCTTCAGCTCTTCTCCTGCTCTAATAGCCAGCATGTACACAAACACACACACTGCTTTTTAGTGAATTCTTCCCCAGAAGAGTCCTTCCAGGTTGCATCTTCGGTCCAAACCACTACGGGCAACATCCCAGTCAGCATTTTCCTGCTTCCAGCTGCAGTCTTCAGCCTAGCACACCAGGCAATGCCTTAGCATCAGCACAGACATACCAGCCTCACCTGAAGCTTCACTGGCTTCCGACTGTCCGGGCAGCAGGTCTAGAGTCCAGCTTAGCATGTGAATCTCTTTGTTTTGTTCTTCTGGATTTGAGACAGGGTCTCTCTATAAAGGACTGGATATCCTGGAATTCCCTGTGTAGACCAGGAACTCTCTGAACTCAGAGTTCCACTGGGCTCTGCCTCCTGAGTGCTGGGATTTAAGGCACATGCCACTGCACCTAGCCAACATGCCAATCATCTTTTTTATTTTTTTCTTTTTTGAGACAGGGTTTCTGTATCTTTGGAGTCTGGCCTAGAACTCGCTCTGGCCTCAAACTCAGAGACCAGCCTGCTTCTGCCTCCTGAATGCTGGAATTAAAGGTGTGTATTGTGTACCACCACAGCCTGGCTCATGCCAATTTTTTTGTTTTGTTTTTGTTTTCCGAGAGCTTTGGAGCCTGTCCTGGAACTAGCTCTTATAGACCAGGCTGGCCTCAAACTCACAAAGATCCACCTGCCTCTGCCTCCCCAGTGCTAGAATTAAAGGCGTGCGCCACCACCGCCCAGCTCTCATGCCAATCTTTTAAAAAATTATTATTTCCTTCAAGGACAGGGTTTCTCTGTGTATCCCTAGCTGACCTGAAACTCACTTTGCAGACCAGGCTGGCCTTGAGCTCACAGAGAACCACTTTTCTCTACCTTATCTTCCCCAGCGCTGGGATTAAAGGCATCCAACATACCTGGCTTTTTATGTACTTAGTTTGAGTACCCTTGAGCTTGCTATGTAGACCAGGCTGCTTTTTTCGTTTGTTTTTGGTTATTGTTGTTTGTTGGTTTGGTTTTCTTTCTTTCTTTTTTTTTTTTTTTTTTTTTTGAATTTTCGAGACAGGGTTTCTCCGTAGCTTTTTTGGTTCCTGTCCTGTCCTGGAACTAGCTCTTGTAGACCAGGCTGGCCTCAAACTCACAGAGATCCACCTGCCTCTGCCTCCCGAGTGCTGGGATTAAAGCCGTGCGCCACCACTGCCCAGCTCTGGTTTGGTTTTCAAGACAGGATTTCTCTGTTTGACAGACAGCCCGGCTGTCCGGAACTCACTTTGTTTACCAGGCTGGCCTCCAACTCTCACAGAAAGAGCTGCCTGCCTCTTCCTCCCCATGCATCCCAAGCCCAGCATCCAGGCTGACCTTGAACTCACAGAGGTCCCATCTGCCTCTGCCTCCTGAGCACTACGATTAAGCACATACCCACCATGTCCCTCTATTTATGTGTATGTGTGAATGCCTGCTTGTCTATCTGTGTACCACGAGCAGTCAGTACCAAGGGCTCAGGAGAGGGCATCAGACTGGAGTCAAGCCAGGGCCCTCTTGCCACCTTTCCAGTTACTGTATAACAATCGTGAATAAACAGAATCTCTCTGGATTTATTTTTTGGAGGGTGAGGGTAGAAGTTTTATCCAGCAACTCCAACAAACAGGCAGGTATGGTGATGTATATAAACAGACAAATAAATAGGGGCTGGAGAGTTGGCTCAGTGGTTAAGAGCAATAACTGCCCTTCCATAGGATCCGGGTTCAATTCCCAGCATCCACATGGCAGCTCACAACTGTCTTTAAGTCCGGTTCCACTCTCACACAGACATACATACAGGCAAAACACCAATGCACATCAAACAAAATTAAATAAAAGCTTAAAAAATGCTGTTAGAGCCTTTGGCAGGCCCAAACAGCACAAAATAATAATAATAATAATCTAAAATAAAGCAACAGAAATCTAACAAAAAATCTTTTTTTTTTGGTTTTTCGAGACAGGGTTTCTCTGTGGTTTTGGAGCCTGTCCTGGAACTAGCTCT